>NW_025964372.1:52193057-52773057 GCF_023055435.1 Haliotis rufescens | reverse complement strand
AATGGTAGCCTGCCACTAGACATCTCTCGGAACAACACTGGGCGTGACATGACGAGACTTGACGTGATACTGCGTGGTTTAGAGTAACTTGAATTGTTACTGCGCAGCGCCACACTGCGGAGGTTGTCATTACTTGATATTAGCATACATAGATATGTTTAAATAAATCTACTAATGACTGCAGACAGACACACGAAAACCGGATCACATGATTAAACGAGGCGCATGGTCAAAGGAAGCGCAACAATGTACAGGTTGTTTTTAATAGCACACACAATTTCTTGAGTTCATATCCAGCCTTCAGACTCGTGAACACATGCATGAGGACTGATCACACGATCAGTCCTGTATGAAGTGAAGGTCTAACAAGAAACGTCTACCCCCAGGTACGTCTTCGGAGAGAGGATACGGGGTGAAGGTCAACTGAGGCTTGGGGTCAAACAAGGGGACGTTGTGCAGAGGCAGACGGACAAGCTCTACAACGTGAAGGTGGGTGAGTGATATGAGAGGTGGTATCTGATTGGTCAATACGAGGGCTATGGGGGGAGGGGACCTCGTTTTCGTGTTTTAATGTACCCAACTTATTTAAATAATATTTTAATCATGAAAATAACTCCCTCAATCGTTCCCTTGTGCTCAACCAAGTCCCCACAGTGGTCTCCTATGTTTATGTGGCATGTCCAGTTCAAAGGTTTTGCTGGGTGGTGTGTTAATACTTTAGTTGTGTCAATCAATGTGGGATGCACCTCACTATGTGAGCTGTAATACCAGACCTACTCTGACTCCAGTTCAAGTCGGGGAGAGCCGCCATCAGCATCAAGACACATGACCTGACAAATCTGCCCCAGTGGTGTTCTGACAGAGTCTCTCACCTATATATTGAGGCAAACGTCACTGAGTCGGGCTACGGGGAGACCCAGACTGTGTACCACGTGACCACACCCATCTCCAAGGACGCCTGGCGGTTGACGTTCCCTAGCGACCAGCACTACTTCCTGCCCTCAAGACCATTCCTGTTCAGGGTGAGTGAGTGAGTTGTGTTTGCTCGTTGCAGTGTTCCAGCCATATGGCGGGAACGACTAATGTGGAAATTTGCATGTGTTTGTGACGGGTGCCGCCGGTGGGACAGGATACGCCCACCTTCTTGCGAACCACTGGTATCATTTCTTTCTTATAGTGATTCATAAACACAAGCTCGTGACGTAGTAGGAATCGTACAATCGTCTCTGCTCTAAGCAGAGATTTCTTATAATATTATAGTGGATTTTGCCACTTTTATGTTGGAACATGTGGGGTTCAAACCTGGGACTTGATCGCCAAGATCCTGTTCCACAAACCGATCGTAAAGCCCATAGCTTAACACGACAAAGTCTCGTTTAATATAGAACATTCACATGCTTTTATATGGGTAGCACCCAAACGGTAGTTTATCATAACACTAAGTCTTATACTTCGACATGGGGCTACGGCCGTCGTACGTCACGGAATCTGTAACCTATCAGTAAACACGATCAACACTGCTTCAGGGCATCCTGTCGGACGCGTCTGGGGTGCCTGCCCCTGGGGTCAAGGTGAAGGTCATCATGGCGGATATCAGACACCAAGGTAAAGAAGATATGAAGTCACCACAGACATTTGTGAAAAGAAACAGTATTAGCAAAAGTGAATCATGAAAATAAAGTCAGTAACATGATTAGTTCATGAACGATTTCTTAAAAGCTGTAGCAATAGAGTTGACAGTTACACGAAGGTACCATTCCTGTTATCCGACAGTTTCTGCTGAGTCAGCTCAACTGATGTCGAAACGACTGACTACAAACGCGGAAGGGGTGTTCGGCTTCACACAGAGAATGCCGGAGCTCGACCGTGTGTCCTTTCAAGTAGGTATGACCGTGGTCTTTGGGACATTTGGGACAGCTTTGGAACGATGTGGGTCAGAAGTACGACAGGCTCGCTCCTGTGCTATTGTAACACATGGTCTATGTCCCAAGATGGGGTGACGCGAAAATCACGTGTGTGTAACTTAAACAGCAGCCGCCCACATCGCGGACAGATCAGATAAAATGACTTCATCAACTTTGACAAATAAGAGTAAAATGATATCATTCGAATTTCAATTTGCTCCATAACAGCGTTTAATTAATGCTTCTGCATTGGTGGAAACAATGGACACTTATGAACACGTATGCACGTAAGTCGATGCAGGATATGATAGTAAAACAATATGTGGTACATGTGTTCTTCTTTGATCAAAATATTCAAACAAATACTGAACTAGACTTCTATCTATGATTTGTTAAGCACGTTGTCACACAGGTGCAGACAATAGACAGACGGTACAACACCCAGACTACTGTCGACCACACCGTCCAGGCCCTGACCCCCGAGAAACCCAGGATCACCCTGCAGGCAGACGTTCCACAGGTAACACATCCCACAGGTAACATTTCCCACAGGTAACAACACATCCCTCAGGTAACATCTCCCACATGTAATGCCTTCCACAGGTAACACCTTCCACAGGTAACACCTCCCACAGGTAACGCCTTCCACAGGTAACGCCTCCAACAGGTAACACCTTCCAGAGGTAACACCTCCCACAGGTAACACCTCCCACAGGTAACGCCTTCCACAGGTAACGCCTCCAACAGGTAACAGCTCCCACAGGTAACACCTCCCACAGGTAACGCCTCCCACAGATAACACCTTCCACAGGTAACGCCTCCCACAGGTAACGCCTCCCACAGGTAACACCTCCCACAGGTAACACCTTCCACAGGTAACGCCTCCCACAGGTAACACCTCCCACAGGTAACGCCTCCCACAGGTAACGCCTCCCACAGGTAACACCTCCCACAGGTAACGCCTCCCACAGGTAACGCCTCCCACAGGTAACACCTCCCACAGGTAACACCTCCCACAGGTAACGCCTCCCACGGGTAACGTCTACCAACCTGAAGACGTTGCTCCTTCATGTCCAAGGTAGCCTCTGGACTCAAGCATGTCTGAGCAGAGCACAGAGTATTTGCCCCGTATTTTCTGACCCAGGCCAGCGAATGTCAAGGTCAGCTGCAATACACTTTAATAATTTTAAGGACTAAACAAAAATGTCTCCTGTTTCTAGAGTTAATTCTTCAAACATAATCAATTATAGTGAGTGGCGTTTGCATATATTTTTATGTTTAACCAATGAACAAGAACATTCCATCGTATTTTCATGTCAACGACTCTTTTGCATGGTTAAGTTTACACTCCAATCACCCATGCCCTTGAAAGATGAAGCAGGCCAAAACAATCAAAGTCACTTGGTCGGGTTGTCTGCCCTTCTTGGGACTAAACAGTCTCTACATATGTTAAACTCTCGTGTGTTTCAGGGAGACGGAGACAATGTCGCTGTCCATGTTGGCTACACATCGTCAGTTAACGACAGTATGATGACAGTTCTTGTAAGTGTATGGGGCGGAGGGCGGCCTTCCTCGCCTGCAGCACTGTGGGATTAACTGTATCTATATCAGAATGTACACTTTGTCAGCCAAACCATGCTTGATTACATGTAACTCAGATGTATGGATTGGTGCATTGCATTAAACTGACACAATTATGAAGGTGTAAGGGAGCGATCATTTGATATTCTGGGGGTGGGGTGGGGTGGGGTGGGGCTGGGATTGTACATGGACAAAAGACATTTTTTCAGCTACAGCCGCAAAACATTTTTAAAATTAAAACTATGAGCCTAAATATTCTTTTCTAAAACAACAATGTCCTTTTTGTGGCAGACAATTGTTTTTCATCCATCTGAAGCATAATTGTTTTTTCAATAATTTTCTTGAACGATATATTTTTTTCGAAAATATCCAGCTGCAGAAAGCCCCCTTTGGTCTACATTAAAGCCCCTGTGTTGTTTATAAACACGAAGAGCCAGGTATTCTGTGGAAGAATTGTCTCCCTCCCAGTAACCTATGCTGGTCATAAGAGGCAACTTTCTTAAAAGAGATCTGGTTGTCAGGCGTGAGACGTTGCTCGCAATATCAACCACTGGTCTGTCCGTCCCAGAATCGAGTATTTATAGGCCGCCTTCATACAACGACAAGAATGCGGTGTAAAACAACATTCATTCCCACAGTAACGACTGAGTTAAAGAGTTGTCCCCCTTCACATCATCTTGTAGGTGGAGGCCCGGGGGCAGACCATCTACAACCACACCTTTGTAATGAACGGTACTGACCTCCACACATTCGAGATACCGGCGGCCTACAGGGCAGAGTTGTCTCCCCTTGCAAATGTCCTCGCTTTCTTCACCACACGGGACGGAACAGGAGAACCGGAAGTGATCTCCAACACGATGACCCTCGATGTCCCGGATGTGTGTCTGGAGGAAGTAGGTTCTCCTTACTTTGTCAACCACGACCAAACAAGCTAATCATTAACAACAACACTACATATATACCCTTACACATCTTGATGTTACATCTAATCATTAGCAACAATATTACATATATACTCTTACTCATATTGATGTTGCATCTAATTATTAACAACAATAATGATGTTGCATATAATCATTAACAACAATATTACATATGTACTCTTACATATCTTGATGTTACATCTAATCATTAACAACAATATTACATATGTACTCTTACACATCTTGATGTTACATCTAATCATTAACAACAACACTACATATATACTCTTACACATCTTGATGTTACATCTAATCATTAACAACAATATTACATATATACTCTTACACATCTTGATGTTACATCTAATCATTAACAACAATATTACATATATAACCTTACACATCTTGATGTTACATCTAATCATTAACAACAATATTACATATATACTCTTACTCATATTGATGTTACATCTAATCATTAACAACAATATTACATATGTACTCTTACACATCTTGATGTTACATCTAATCATTAACAACAACACTACATATATACTCTTACACATCTTGATGTTACATCTAATCATTAACAACAATATTACATATATACTCTTACACATCTTGATGTTACATCTAATCATTAACAACAATATTACATATATAACCTTACACATCTTGATGTTACATCTAATCATTAACAACAATATTACATATATACTCTTACACATCTTGATGTTACATCTAATCATTAACAACAATATTACATATATACTCTTACACATCTTGATGTTACATCTAATCATTAACAACAATATTACATATATACCCTTACACATCTTGATGTTACATCTAATCATTAACAACAATATTACATATATACCCTTACACATCTTGATGTTACATCTAATCATTAACAACAATATTACATATATACCCTTACACATCTTGATGTTACATCTAATCATTAACAACAATATTACATATATAATCTTACACATCTTGATGTTACATCTAATCATTAACAACAAAATTACATATATACTCTTACACATCTTGATGTTACATCTAATCATTAACAACAATATTACATATATACTCTTACACATCTTGATGTTACATCTAATCATTAACAACAACACTACATATATACTCTTACACATCTTGATGTTACATCTAATCATTAACAACAATATTACATATATACCCTTACACATCTTGATGTTACATCTAATCATTAACAACAATATTACATATATAATCTTACACATCTTGATGTTACATCTAATCATTAACAACAATATTACATATATACCCTTACACATCTTGATGTTACATCTAATCATTAACAACAATATTACATATATAATCTTACACATCTTGATGTTACATTTAATCATTAACAACAAAATTACATATATACTCTTACACATCTTGATGTTACATCTAATCATTAACAACAATATTACATATATACTCTTACTCATATTGATGTTGCATCTAATTATTAACAACAATATTACATATATACTCTTACACATCTTGATGTTACATCTAATCATTAACAACATTATTACATATATACTCTTACTCATATTGATGTTGCATCTAATTATTAACAACAATATTACATATATACTCTTACACATCTTGATGTTACATCTAATCATTAACAACATTATTACATATATACTCTTACTCATATTGATGTTGCATCTAATCATTAACAACAATATTACATATATACTCCTACACATCTTGATGTTACATCTTATCATTAACAACAATATTACATATATACTCTTACACATCTTGATGTTACATCTAATCATTAACAACAATATTACATATATACTCTTACACATCTTGATGTTACATCTAATCATTATCAACAATATTACATATATACTCTTACTCATATTGATGTTGCATCTAATTATTAACAACAATATTACATATATACTCTTACACATCTTGATGTTACATCTAATCATTAACAACAATATTACATATATACTCTTACTCATATTGATGTTACATCTAATTATTAACAACAATATTACATATATACTCTTACACATCTTGATGTTACATCTAATCATTAACAACATTATTACATATATACTCTTACTCATATTGATGTTGCATCTAATTATTAACAACAATATTACATATATACTCTTACACATCTTGATGTTACATCTAATCATTAACAACAATATTACATATATACTCTTACTCATATTGATGTTGCATCTAATTATTAACAACAATATTACATATATACTCTTACACATCTTGATGTTACATCTAATCATTAACAACATTATTACATATATACTCTTACTCATATTGATGTTGCATCTAATTATTAACAACAATAATAATGTTACATCTAATCATTAACAACAATAATGATATTGCATGTAATCATAAACAGTAATTATGATGTTGCACATGATCATTGACACCAATAATAATGTTACATCTGATTATTAACAACAAAATAGATGTTACATCTAATTATTAATAATTAAATTTTCGTTGTGTTCATTGGAATTCCTTCATTTTGATTAGCTGAGTTGGTCACGAGTTATTGCATTCATTTCCCAATGAATGTTAAAAATTAAGCCACGCCCACCGAGGCGCACTACTTTTAATACTGCGGAATGTCGGGGAGTCCCAATATTACAGTCGAGGGAATTCCCTTCCTGCTCACGTGTATCGTCATGCACAGGACATTTAGCGACTTTCATGCATATTCATTTGTCCAAACTACCCTTTGAAACCGAAGGCCGAGAATGAATGAAACAGCAAATGTGCAGGCTCGCTCGCCTGTTTTTTTCCCGCTCGCCTCGGTTCAACTTTCATGTCTTCAGGTTTCATTTCTAACTAGCATTTCTCCAACTGTGTTTTACCGTTATCAGGGAAGTAATGTTTAAATCTCGCGGGAACTGACCATGTTATTTGAAACAGCCGCCTTCTCCCGGACATATTTCTTCCGGTTCGTTACAGTCTGACTGTTGCAGTTCTTTTGACAGGTCCAATGAACATTGTTTTGATCCTACTCTCCGTTGATTGGCTACTGACTGTGTAGGCGTGTCAAGTTATGTGCATAAATTAAACGATCACCTGATTCATGTCACACCACTGTATGTATTCCTACACCTGGAATGTTTATCAATGTCGTCATTTTTGTCTGTTTTGATATATACAACTGTTTTTGGTTAAACCATTGTAGATAAAACATGTTTTACGTTGTCGAATTTAATTATAAGCATTGACTGTGTATTTTTTTCGGTTCATCGAGGTATGAATCGAAAAGCCAATGTGCAAACTATTGTATTCATACAGTTTGCACATCGGTTTTTCGATTCATACATCAATGAACCGAAAAAAATACACAGTCAATCCTCAAACAACAATAATAATGTTACATCTAATCATTAATTGCAATAATGATGTTACATCTAATCATTAACAACAATACTGATGTTACATCTAATCATTATCTGCAATACTGATGTTACATCTAATCATATCTGCAATAATGATGTTACATCTAATCATTAACAACAATACTGATGTTACATCTAATCATTATCTGCAATAATGATGTTACATCTAATCATTAACATCAATAATGATGTTACATCTAATCATTAACAGCAATAATGATGTTACATCTAATCATTAACAACAATACTGATGTTACATCTAATCATTATCTGCAATAATGATGTTACATCTAATCATTAACAACAATACTGATGTTACATCTAATCATTATCTGCAATAATGATGTTACATCTAATCATTAACAACAATAATGATGTTACATCTAATCATTAACAACAATAATGATGTTACATCTAATCATTAACAACAATAATGATGTTACATCTAATCATTAACTGCCAGTATGATTTTACATCTAATCATTAACAACAATAATGATGTCACATCTAATCATTAACAACAATAATGATGTTACATCTAATCATTAACAGCAATAATGATGTTACATCTAATCATTAACAACAATAATGATGTTACATCTTATCATTAACAACAATACTGATGTTACATCTAATCATTAACAGCAATAATGATGTTACATCTAATCATTAACAACAATAATGATGTTACATCTAATCATTAACAACAATAATGATGTTACATCTAATCATTAACAACAATAATGATGTTACATCTAATCATTAACAACAATAATGATGTTACATCTAATCATTAACAACAATAATGATGTCACATCTAATCATTAACAACAATAATGATGTTACATCTAATCATTAACAACAATAATGATGTTACATCTAATCATTAACAACAATAATGATGTTACATCTAATCATTAACAACAATAATGATGTTACATCTAATCATTAACTGCCAGTATGATTTTACATCTAATCATTAACAACAATAATGATGTCACATCTAATCATTAACAACAATAATGATGTTACATCTAATCATTAACTGCCAGTATGATTTTACATCTAATCATTAACAACAATAATGATGTCACATCTAATCATTAACAACAATAATGATGTCACATCTAATCATTAACAACAATAATGATGTTACATCTAATCATTATCTGCAATAATGATGTTACATCTAATCATTAACTGCCAGTATGATTTTACATCTAATCATTAACTGCAATAATGATGTTACATCTAATCATTAACTGCCAGTATGATTTTACATCTAATCATTAACAACAATAATGATGTCACATCTAATCATTAACAACAATAATGATTTTACATCTAATCATTATCTGCAATAATGATGTTACATCTAATCATTAACTGCCAGTATGATTTTACATCTAATCATTAACAACAATAATGATGTTGCATCTTATCATTAACAACAGTCTGTGTTAAAGATGCGTTTCAAGTTTTCTTTTAAAATAGAAAGGTCATGTTACCAGGATTTACAGAACGTCGTCCAACAATCTCTTTGACATACTAATTTCTACAAGAAATGGCAAACCACCAAAAGCCATTGCTCTGTACGTTCAGTACGTACAGTATGCTGTATGAGAAGTACAGAAGTACACCCCAACCTTTCCTCTCTGCCTAGGTGTCTCTCAGGAAGTACAACCAGGACGGGGTTCACAGGCCTGGCTTCAACACGAGGTTCCGCATTGACGGCACAAACAACACCAGGGTCGGGCTGGTGGCCGTCGACCTGTCCGTGTACCTCCTGGCGGGGAGATCTACACTGTCAAGGCAGGAGGTGTGACAGTGTGTACCTCTTGTGCCATGTTGTATAATCTTATATCACATCACCGGTGTATCACGTTGTATCGAGGGTATTTCATGTTGTGTCGTGGGTGTATCATGTTGTATCATGGATGTACCATGTCGTACCATGGGTGTATCACGTTGTACCATGGGTGTATCTTTCATTCAGATGTTTCAGACGCTGGCGGGCCACAGCCTCGCTTCGCCTCACAGGGCCCACAGTGATCCACGCACAAAGGTACAGCAACACGGCATGACATTGTATCGAAGCTAATAGACTCAAAGAAACTCAAAGAGACTCATAGATATTTTACACACCAACTTCAACCGAGTACGAAATCAGACGTGGGAAGCGCCCATAAAATAGCTAGTAGAACGTCAGTGTTGTGAATCCATGTTATTTCATTGCAGACATGGACTGCGAATGGTTTTGTTCTTCGAATCCTGGACAAACCCATCCATCGCGGTGAGTTGGTGTATGGCGAGACAAACCCTTCTTTGTTTTGTTTGCTGTTTAACGCCGCACTCAGCAATAGTCCAGCTAAATGACGGCGGTCTGTAAATAATCGAGTCTGGACCAGACGATCCAGTGATTGATATCATGAGCATCGATCCACGCAATTGGGATGCGATGACATGCATCAACCAAGTCTGACCACCCGATCCCGTTAGTCGCCTCTTGCGACACGTATGGATTGCTGAAGACCAGTTCTATCCCGGATCATGACGGGTCCATGTCGTAAACATTAATTAAGATTATCTATAGTGGTTATGGCACTGGTGTGTTATGGGATTTTCATTATCACGTATTAAGAATAAACAGTGTATTTAGCGGGCCAGGATGTTATCCACCCTGAAACACATACGTGATAACCTGTTCATCAAATAGTGTCATTCTTAAATTCCATCGTCGAAAGCAACGTTTTCTGGAATATGTAGAATGTAAAGCATAGACGTCTTTTACGGCAAGTATGGGTATCCTTCTATGGTGATATCTGTGTCTGACGAGACAGACCTTTCTTTGACGCCTGAAATATCTGGAAAATAATTACCAGGAAAAATACCATTGCCTCAGGTTTTACACACAGAAAGTACTTGTGGCCCGGCCATGTTGGACTTGTTTGTTTCTATATAGCCTTTGTTCTAATCCTCTCTTCAGAGAGAACGAATCTACGTTTTATAGCAGTGACTAAACAAATAGCCTCTTACAAACACCTCAGGGCCCCAGGGTAAGAAATGGTCCCAGCATCTAATTGTCTACATGCACTGTGTACCCCATGGGTAATCCGGGGCAGCACAGGCAGCTAGGTAGTACCCATGAAAGACCGCTGGAACAGACGAGGGTGGTGATGATGGACCTGTCTGGTGACGTGTGACTGTATGCTGGCGGTGTGGATGCTGGTAAATAATGGTTTATGAGGTCCAGACTCGACCACGAACAGCCCGTTGTGAACAGACCGGCTACATGTTAAAAGCCCAAGCACTCCTTGTTACGGCGTCGTGTACGGCTTCTCTTCATCTTTTTCTTGGCAGACGTCGGCACTCTTACCATACGGGGCCTCCACGCAAACAGCTCCTCAATTACCGCCTCGAGGAAAAACCTGCAACCGCAGAAGACCTTTGAGACTGTCCAATTTGTAGCTCGACAGAACTTCTCTGAAACCTGGTTATTTGAGGACATACTTCTTTCCAGGTAGGAAACGTTAGTGGCCTGTGTTCATGGTATAGAAATGTGCGCAATATAAAGTGTCTGTTCTTCTTCTTCTTCTACTTATTATTATTATTATTATTATTATTATTATTATTACAACAACTCAACGCTTTACACCCCCACCCCCTTCTCTACCTGTTCACACAGCATGCTTCCATCCAGATCCGCACAATCACAATCGTCAGTCTCAAATTCAGTATATGCTGATATTTAAGAACATGATGTCCCTGTCATACCCTGTGTCTGCCATGCCGTGTCATATAACCAATATCCAATGTCAGACGTATCCTCCGAGGTGACCGGGCCATCATGTACTTAAACTGGACACTTCCGGACAGCCTAACCACCTGGCGGATGCATGCGGTGGGCGTGTCTAGTCGCCGGGGCGTGTGTGTCTCCAAAGCTCTGGACTTCACCGTCAGCAAGGAGTTCTTTGTGGACATACATATGCCATACAAGGTTGTTCGACTCGAGACTGTCAAGGTTAAGTTCTCCGTCTTCAACTTCAAGGCAAAAAGCATCAAGGTGAGACTGGGTTAGAGAGGTAACTATTCAACATCTATACACCTGAAAGAAAGTTAAGCATCAACCCTTATTTTAGCACTTCACAGGATGTGAGCATTGTGTGAACGTCACCCATTATTGATGTGTTCACAGCCAGCAAGTAAATGTATATGAATCGTTGTTGTACCATTCATCAGATTTTAATGTCTTTCGCCATGTTATACCTCTTACGCCCTTGGTCAGGCAGTTTCAAATCGGCACCGACTTTATACTGAATAGTACTTCATACTGAATAGTACTTTATACTTAATACTACTTTATACTGAATATTCTTTGTACTGAATATATTTTTAACTGAAAAAAGGACTCAGTACTGAACAGTACTTTGAAAGGAATAGTACTTTGTACGGAATTGTTCTTTATACTGAATAGTACTTTATACTGAATAGTACTTTATACTGAATAGATCTTTGTACGGACTAGTTTTTTTTAACATAATAGGACTTCCAGGGTAACTCTGACATTAATATTTACCGACAACTTCGGTATCGGGATGCTCGCTTAAACTCATCTTCTCGTTCCCTGAACCTCGCGGTGTCTGTGCCGCGTCTTGTGGAGCAATGGACACTAAAAACAGGATGTTCTGGACCAGCCATTGTCTTTTGGAATATTTGTGAATCATTTAATGAATTGAAAGTACACGTTCTGTTCACAAAAGATCCCTACCCTACAAGTGTATGGACACTCAAAGCCGGCTTGAAGGAAGCCCGTTTGACAAGCACTATCACAGAACCATGCTTTGTGTCTGCCTGCCTGCAGGTGACGGTGACGGTGACAGCCCCGGAGGAGTTGTGTATCGTGCGGGAGGCGGGCCGGGGCGTCGCGGCCGACCAGAAACGAGGCGGGCGGACGTTGCGGTACACGGAGCGGATCAAACCTAACTCCGGGGCGTGGCACGACTACACCTTCGTGGCCCTGAAGCCGGGACACCATCACATCCGCGCAGTCGCCAGGTCCGGCCGCGTCACAGACGCCGTACAGAAGGACATGTATGTCGTGGTGAGGACGCTGCTGATGTGGACATATTCTGTAACTCTTCACACACTGACATTCTACTTATAGTAATCCGTATACTGTCACGGGTATTTCAGATTGCTGTGTTGATAAGATAAAGAGTTGCGTCCCTTAGTCGGGCTACGATCCGCTGGTCCTGGGTTCAAATCCCAGAATTAACAGGTATAGATCCTCGATGTGTGAACTATACCTGAACATCCGGGGTAGAATTAGTCTTCAGCAACCCCTGCTTGTCGTAAGAGGCGTCATCAGGATCGGGTGGTCAGGCTCACTGACTTGGTTGATGCATGTCATCGTATCAAAATTGCGTGTATCGATGTCATTGGTCAATCACTGGACTATCTAGGCCAGACTCGATTATTTATAGATGACAGTCAGGAAGAATGGTGAGAGCGGCGTTAAACATAAAGTGGTGATCGTCTACGACCCACGTTACTTCCGTCATTCCCCTCACATTAAGCTGGCGCAGGTTGGCTAGCCTGTTGGTAAACGCATCTGTTTCTCAGGCCGAAATCCCGGGTTCGATTCCCCACATGGCTGCAAACTGTGATGCCAATTTCTGATGTCACTCACTCACTCACTCACTCACTCACTCACTCACTTACTCACCCATCCACCCACGCGCCTACCCACTCACTCACTCGCCAGACCACTCACTCATTCACTCACTCGTCCACCCACCCATGCGCCTACCCACTCACTCATTCACTCACTCACCCACCCAACAACCCACCCACTCGCCTGCCCACTCACTCATTCACTCACTCACCCACCCAACCACCCCCACCCATGCGCCTACCCACTCACTCATTCACTCACTCACTCACCCACCCACCCCCACCCACGCGCCTACCCACTCACTCATTCACTCACTCACCTACTCACCCGGCCACCCACGCGCCTACCCACTCACTCACTCGCCAGACCACTCACTCATTCACTCACTCACCCACCCACCCCCACCCACGCGCCTACCCACTCACTCACTCGCCAGCCCATTCACTCATTCACTCACTCGCCAACCCACCCATGCGCCTACCCACTCACTCATTCACTCACTCACCCACCCAACAACCCGCCCATGCGCCTACCCACTCACTCATTCACTCACTCACTCACTTACCAGCCCGCTCACTCACTCACTTACCCACCCACCCAACCGCGCGCCTACCCACTCACTCACCAGCCCACTCACTCACTCACTCACTCACTCACTCCACTGTTTGCTCCAATATTTCAGGCGGAAGGCCGCCGTGTGTCACAGACTGTGACATTCCAGTTAGACCCGTCTGCTCTACTCCTGCACAACGACACGGGGACAGCCGATGACAATATGGCGGGCACGCGACCAGGGGAAAGAATTAACAGTATGCACACCAAATTACGTCAAGTCTCATCACGGACCCTTCTGTCATGTTAAGAAGCTGAAACACATTTCGCCTTCGTATGGTTCTCACCAACCGCAAACCCCACCAAGAGGATGACTACCCCACACCTGAACATTCTCTCACTTTTGCCAAGATATCGAAACGAACAGATGTGTAAAGTATTTTGCTTTCTTTTTCAGCAATCAGAGATGGGAGATTCTCTGGCCTCTGTTGCTGTTTTTGTGTTAAGATAAGCTGTAATAGGGAAACAAAAGAGATGAGAGCGGAACATCGGTGATTCGATCAGGGCCGCGCCACCCCAATACACGTCAGTAGATGGTACTTGTTGTTACCTTGCCTGGCGTCGTTCAATTACACGTTCGTCATCTCACAAAGTCCCAACACCTCAAATTGAATACCCTCTATTCCAGCCTCATGGAGCAAACTGGAAGACGAGCAGACGACAGTTGTTGACCTGGCGCTGCCTCACGACACCATTCCCGGCACCAGCCACACCGACATGTTCGCCTACGGTGAGTTGAGATACGACGATGCTGTCAGTCTGAGAGTTCGGCGCAAGGTTTATGTCACATGACAAAACAGCTAGCTCTTGTAACACATGTTATATTCAGGATAACACTTTCTGAGTAAAGTACAGGTTCTCGTACCACTTTCTAAATGGCATTGTGTGTTCTTAGCTTCGGCCATGGGAGACGTGCCAATTTACACTTGTCAGAGGGGTGCACAAAGTACGTGATCTAGACTACCACTTTCATTTTTGTGGAAGCCTCGGTGGCTGAGTGGGTTAGATCACTGACGTTGTGTGTTGGCGACTAGGTGCCTCACACTAGTACTGGCAGTGTGGGTTCAAATCCCGGACGGTACTCAACCCCCAAAAAGTACGAGAATCTGTACTTTACTAAGAAAGTGTTGTACCAAATATAACATGTTACATTTGACCACTCTCTAAATGGCATTATGTGTTCATAGTTAGCTCTTGGGATTGACTATTGGAGCCATACAATCTGATGGCTACCTCAACCGCTCAGCTCGCCAGAGGCCCAGGTTCCAGGTTCCAATCCCCGTCTTTTGGGAGTGGACAAACGGTCCAAAGCGCTAGGCTAGCAAGCGCCAGGTGCTGAGATCGTATCCCGCTAGTCACCCGGTTGTTATTCAGCCTTGAGGCAACAATGTTTACAGGTTATTACAGTGTTGTCATTACCCCTATTACATTCACCCCGTGTACTCACTCGTCAGATGGTAGATGACCGAATGGTGGATACACGAATACGTACAAACATCAGAAACACAAATGTCAAAACTTGTGGTGTCAGTCACACAGGGCAAGTGACGTAGTTCACCTCTGTCCACCCAGCAGGGAATGGGTACCCGATATGTGAGGTGGATGTAAAAACCCTCAAGCGCCCGTAGGAAACTTGGGTTGTATACGCCCCAGGGAGTTGAGAACGATAACTGGAATTAAATTTAATTTAAACAAATAACAAACAGATTTAACCTATTATGTGCCGCGGATGCAGGTCATCGTGAGTGACGTTGTTGTTGCAGGGGATTTGATGGGGGACGTGGTGAGTGGCGCGATCCTGCAGTCGGAGTCGTTGATGGAGGAGACAGCGGTGTTGGGGGGCAGAAGGGTGCTGGGGGATCTCGCCCCGGCCGTGACGGCCCTCCACTACCTCCAGCACCAGGGAGTCATCACACACGACCTTGAGGCCAAGGGGAAGCAGTTCGTCAAACAGGGTATGGCCTACCTGGGTGTACTCTCCCAAACAAGTGGGTGATGTACGAAAGTACCAGATGGGAACAGAAATACAAATAGGTGTCGAGTGTTTGAGATGGGTAAGGAAAAGGACGGACGAGGTTTAACAGTGGCGGAACATCAGACCATGTTGGCAGTGTATTGGAAGGGTGCAACACCTTAAGAGAGACGACAGAGGTGACAGGATGAACGTTGAGGTGAGGTGAGGTGAAATTGGGTTTAACGTCGCGTCCAAGATTATTGCGCTTATATAGCGACGTGCATGTGTGTGTGTGGCTGCTTGTACTAGTCCGGACTGATGCCGATTTATAGTGCTAGCACACTGAGATATCATGCCGCAGTTTAACATGGATACCCCACTCAGACACAGTATACTGACTCCGAGCCGACCAGTCCTTGTTTTAGCCCTTTAATGCCGAGCGCCAGACAAGTACCATCTTTTAACGTCTTTTGGTATGACGCGGCCGGGGATCGAGCCCCGGACCTTCCGTTCTCCGGGCGGACGCTCTACCACTAGACCACGGAGGCGGTCGATGAACGTTGAGAAGACTCAATGTAGGGTCATCTCTCTCCGTTTGTGTCACAGGAGTCCGGGGCAGAATAGGTCCGGAATTTTACGACTGTGGCATAAAATAACATTCACCCACATACGCATGTACAACTACCTGTCTCTGTCTCCCACTCACTCACTCACTCACTCCATCTCTCACACCCACCCACTCAGTGACGTCATTTCCCTCTGCCCCCAGGTGTGTCACAGCTGCTCAACTACAGACATCCCAAAATGGGGTTCGTGCTGCAGCAGGGACAGCCTCCAGCTACTTGGTACGTGCAACTACACCATCTGTTCTTCAATAACACATCCCGGTTAGAAAAAGTCCCCGAAAATCAATGTTTTTTCGTGCAAGACAAGTGATTGGGTGGTCAGACTCGGGGACTTGGTTGGCCCCGATTGATATATGGAGAATTTTTTTATCACTTTTATCAACCATTGTTGAAATATTTGATATCAAAAGACACGAGGGTGAGATTTTATTTATCATCCAACGTCATTCTTCCAACGTTTTCAGTTTGTAGAAAGTAATAAGGAGTATCTTAGTGTAAAACGTTCTGCTAACAGCCTCAGTAGCAGAGCAATCAGTGATGCCATTTAATTGTGACGCCATGGTAACTAATGACGTCACAATGGTCTGCAAAGCATTGTGATACAATTTCATTGCAGCCTTATCTATTAATGTAGATATCGCTTGATCTCACCCAAGCGATAGCTCCTGTCGATGCCAGTTTTGGATGATATATAGAGGTTATCACGCTTGTGTGTTTGGGGATGGTGAATATCCTGCATTAGGAATAAACATTGTATTTAGCTAGCCTTAGCGAGCTAAATACATAGTGTTTATTCCTAATACAGGATATTTACCATCCCCAAACACACAAGCGTGATAACCTCTTTATCATATAATGTCATTCTTTAATTCTGTGCTTCAAAATCGCTTTCCCTCTCTCACAAACATTACCGAAACATTGCGAGTTTTTTCTGGAATGCGCGCATTAATATTTATTACGTCACAGGGTAAGTGATGTGTCAGTCGAACAGTGACATAGCCAATATAGTTCCAACTGAAATCTCTTTCTTATACAGTGGCGAAGCAACATATACGCAAAATAACAATTATTTTTAATTGCCTTTCGCGGCAACCCATCAGTCTGTCTGCTAGTGCCCTTTGTCAAAGGGAAGCTACTCTAACCCTAGTCTATGATACGTCACGGCCACGGTCAGACGTTGTTGACAGTTGGTCTGTCCTGTCATAACGTCAAGAAGAGTAGTCAGATGTACACACAGCGACAAAACGAAACAGGGTAAAAATTCAAACAATCCAACTATTTAATTTGTGGAGAAAGGTTCAAGCCGCAGAGGTCTACAAGCACAGATATGGCTACTGATCCCGCTTGGCTAGGCCTCGTGCCCTCGCAAAATTGTGTCGAAATTTATATCTCCAAAGTTACCAAAACTTATAAAATGCCTTAGCTACGCCACAGTAAGACCCTGATTTTCAGTATATTAGACTGTTCTTTTGATAATGAAAGCAATTATCTCTGTAGTTTATTCAGATTCACGATGGTTAAATCTCGCCGAATGACGAGGGCGACGCCATGTTTGTTTATAAACAGGGAAAGTAGTCCCTACTTGACCTTTGATATTTGCATCTCTATCCGCATATGACCCCAACGGATATCGTTTTTATCCGTTGGCTTTATCCTGCCGATAAACCTACCCATTATATGATAATATTTTTTATTCCCATGCTTCCAAAAGATTTTCTATTGTTTCCGTCTCAGGTTCACTGCGGCAGTTCTACAGACGCTGTGCGTTGTCAAAGAGATGAACTTGACCTTCGTCGACCAATCCCTGATAGATAATGGCGCCCAATGGCTGCTGGGGAGGATAGGTGACGAAATCGAGATGACAGAAGAGTCACCGCGCCGTACCGGGGTACACACTGACTGTTACACTGATAGACGTAGGGGGAACACTGACTGTTACACTGATAGACGTACCGGAGTACACACTGACTGTTACACTGATAGACGCACCGGGGTACAAACCGACTGACAGAGGCACCGGGGTACACACTGACTGTTACGCTGATAGACGCACCGGGGTACAAAACAACTGACAGAGGCACCGGGATACACACTGACTGTTACGCTTATAGACCTACCAGGGTACACACCGATTGATAACACTGAGAGACGCACCGGGGTACACACTGACATCCATAACACTGAGAGACGCACCGGGGTACACACTTACATCCATAACACTGATAGACGCACCGGGGTACACACTGACATCCATAACACTGACAGACGCACCGGGGTACACACTGACATCCATAACACTGACAGACGCACCGGGGTACACACTTACATCCATAACACTGATAGACGCACCGGGGTACACACTGACATCAATAACACTGACAGACGCACCGGGGTACACACTGACATCCATAACACTGACAGACGCACCGGGGTACACACTTACATCCATAACACTGATAGACGCACCGGGGTACACACTGACATCCATAACACTGACAGACGCACCGGGGTACACACTGACATCCACAATACTGAGAGACGCACCGGGGTACACACTGACATCCATAACACTGAGAGACGCACCGGGGTACACACTTACATCCATAACACTGATAGACGCACCGGGGTACACACTGACATCCATAACACTGTCATACGCACCGGGGTACACACTGACATCCATAACACTGACAGACGCACCGGGGTACACACTTACATCCATAACACTGATAGACGCACCGGGGTACACACTGACATCCATAACACTGACATACGCACCGGGGTACACACTGACATCCACAATACTGAGAGACGCACCGGGGTACACACTGACATCCATAACACTGTCATACGCACCGGGGTACACACTGACATCCATAACACTGACAGACGCACCGGGGTACACACTGACATCCATAACACTGACAGACGCACCGGGGTACACACTGACATCCATAACACTGATAGACGCACCGGGGTACACACTGACATCCATAACACTGACAGACGCACCGGGGTACACACTGACATCCATAACACTGACAGACGCACCGGGGTACACACTTACATCCATAACACTGATAGACGCACCGGGGTACACACTGACATCCATAACACTGACAGACGCACCGGGGTACACACTGACATCCATAACACTGACATACGCACCGGGGTACACACTGACATCCACAATACTGATAGACGCACCGGGGTACACACTGACATCCATAACACTGACAGACGCACCGGGGTACACACTGACATCCATAACACTGTCATACGCACCGGGGTACACACTGACATCCATAACACTGACAGACGCACCGGGGTACACACTTACATCCATAACACTGATAGACGCACCGGGGTACACACTGACATCCATAACACTGACAGACGCACCGGGGTACACACTGACATCAATAACACTGACATACGCACCGGGGTACACACTGACATCCACAATACTGATAGACGCACCGGGGTACACACTGACATCCATAACACTGACAGACGCACCGGGGTACACACTGACATCCATAACACTGTCATACGCACCGGGGTACACACTGACATCCACAATACTGAGAGACGCACCGGGGTACACACTGACATCCATAACACTGACAGACGTACCGGGGTACACACTGACATCCATAACACTGACAGACGCACCGGGGTACACACTGACAGACGCACCGGGGTACACACTGACATCCATAATACTGACAGACGCACCGGGGTACACACTGACATCAATAACACTGAGAGACGCACCGGGGTAAACACTGACATCCATAACACTGACAGATGCACCGGGGTACACACTGACAGACGCACCGGGGTACACACTGACATCCATAACACTGATAGTCCAGCTTGGCCCTTCACCCGATATCTCGAGGAAAACCTCACTTCAAAACGTTTAGAAATACCTGATATATCTTCATACAAACAATCCATGTTTTCGTATTGCAGGAGAATTTAATGTGTGTCACTACAACATCTCTAACACACTACAACACAGCAGGGATGCCTCCCCCACCCCCATTCCCCATCCCCATCCCCGCCCCCCACGTGAAGGAGTTAAATCTAACGCTGCTTTAAACAGTATTGCAGTTAGTCCCAGCTGAAGCCCAAGTGATGTAGATCAGAGATGTTTTCCACTTTAGTGAAACCCATTAGCAGGGAATATTTTACGACGTGGTATGAATAGGCTCTAGAAGAGCGAATTGCAGTGACACTTAAACAGGTGAAGACATGGTCGGATACAGAAGTTTTAAAAGGGAGGGGTCCAAAATATTAAAATCCTCTCTCAGTCAGTTTTACTGCCTACAGCATTTGGTTTTCAAAAGGGTGGGCCCCGCCCCCGGATCCGCCTATGGAAGACTATATGTGGTTCTCTCATCCAATATGTTACAGCACACAGAGGCTGACGATGTCGTGACGTTGGTGGCGGAGGTGCTACTGTCCATGTTGCAGTGTGAAAAACACATCAAGAAGAAGGTAGGGTTACGATTGATACAAATTAGTCATTAAGTAGCATCCCAAGGCAGTTAGCCCAGTGGTTGGGTCGACACACCAGAGGTTCGATTTCCCCACATGGTTACAATGTGTAGAGCCCATAAATATTGCCCCTGCGTTTTGACTGGAGTAACTCTATAATGGAGTAAAAGCATACAAACGTGTCACTAACTCACTTTCGCAACCGCACATCCACAAATGCACACACACACACCCGCACTAACCCAAACCTACTCACTCACTCACTCACTCACTCACTAACTCATACCTCAAGTGCTCACCCACCGATGCACACTAACTCACTAACGCAAACCCACTCACTCACTCACTCACTCACCCATTCACTCACTCACTCACTCACTCACTCATCAACTCACTCACTCACTCACTCACTCACTCATCAACTCACTCACTCACTCATCAACTCACTCACTCACTCACTCACTCACTCACTCATCAACTCACTCACTCACTCATCAAATCATCCACTCACTCACTCACTCACTCACTCACTCACTCACTCACTCACTCACTCACTCACTCACTCACTCACTCATCAACTCACTCACTCACTCACTCACTCACTCACTCATCAACTCACTCATCAACTCACTCACTCACTCATCAACTCACTCACTCATCCACTCACTCACTCACTCACTCACTCACTCACTCACTCATCAACTCACTCACTCACTCACTCACTCACTCACTCATCAACTCACTCACTCACTCATCAACTCATCCACTCACTCACTCACTCACTCACTCACTCATCAACTCACTCACTCACTCACTCACTCACTCATCAACTCACTCACTCACTCACTCACTCACTCATCAACTCACTCACTCACTCACTCACTCACTCACTCACTCACTCACTCACTCACTCACTCAGTGCATCCTGGTTCCAGGAGTTCCAGGACGTGTCGGAGATGTTGAAGGTGCAGCTGTGGGCGTTCCTGGAGGAGAGGCTGGACAACATCTCCAGCTCACTTGCCCTCACCAAGGTCAGTCTGGCGCTGACCAAGGTCAACTCAGAATATGCGCACGTCGCCGTCAGGAGCGTCATCAACAGCAGGAGGAACTCCCCACTGGGTAGGGCAATGCATGGGGCTTGCCCCTGATTAGTGGGGGAGGGGAGTGCAGTGAATGAGTGAATGAGGGATAGTTCAGTGAATGAGGGATAGTTCAGTGAATGAGGGAGAGTTCAGTGAATGAGGGAGAGTTCAGTGAATGAGGAGGAGTGCAGTGAATGAGGGATAGTTCAGTGAATGAGGGATAGTACAGTGAATGAGGGATAGTTCAGTGAATGAGGGATAGTTCAGTGAATGAGGGATAGTTCAGTGAATGCGGGATAGTTCAGTGAATGAGGGATAGTTCAGTGAATGAGGGATAGTTCAGTGAATGAGGGATAGTTCAGTGAATGCGGGATAGTTCAGTGAATGAGGGATAGTTCAGTGAATGAGGGATAGTTCAGTGAATGAGGGATAGTACAGTGAATGAGGGATAGTTCAGTGAATGAGGGATAGTTCAGTGAATGAGGGAGAGTTCAGTGAATGGGGGATAGTTCAGTGAATGAGGGATAGTTCAGTGAATGAGGGAGAGTTCAGTGAATGAGGGATAGTTCAGTGAATGAGGGAGAGTTCAGTGAATGAGGGATAGTACAGTGAATGAGTGAGAATTCAGTGAATGAGTGAGAGTTCAGTGAATGAGGAGGAGTGCAGTGAATGAGGGATAGTTCAGTGAATGAGGGATAGTTCAGTGAATGAGGGAGAGTTCAGTGAATGAGGGAGAGTTCAGTGAATGAGGGATAGTTCAGTGAATGAGGGATAGTTCAGTGAATGAGGGAGAGTTCAGTGAATGAGGGATAGTTCAGTGAATGAGGGATAGTTCAGTGAATGAGGGAGAGTTCAGTGAATGAGGGAGAGTTCAGTGAATGAGGGAGAGTTCAGTGAATGGGGGATAGTTCAGTGAATGAGGGAGAGTTCAGTGAATGAGGAATAGTTCAGTGAATGAGAGAGAGTTCAGTGAATGAGGGATAGTTCAGTGAATGCGGGATAGTTCAGTGAATGAGGGATAGTTCAGTGAATGAGGGATAGTACAGTGAATGAGGGAGAGTTCAGTGAATGAGGGAGAGTTCAGTGAATGAGGAATAGTTCAGTGAATGAGAGAGAGTTCAGTGAATGAGGGATAGTTCAGTGAATGCGGGATAGTTCAGTGAATGAGGGATAGTTCAGTGAATGAGGGATAGTACAGTGAATGAGGGAGAGTTCAGTGAATGAGGGAGAGTTCAGTGAATGAGGGATAGTTCAGTGAATGAGGGAGAGTTCAGTGAATGAGGAGGAGTTCAGTGAATGAGGGAGAGTTCAGTGAATGAGGGATAGTTCAGTGAATGCGGGAGAGTTCAGTGAATGAGGAATAGTTCAGTGAATGAGGACGAGTTCAGTGAATGAGGGATAGTTCAGTGAATGAGGGAGAGTTCAGTGAATGAGGGATAGTTCAGTGAATGAGGGATAGTTCAGTGAATGGGGGATAGTTCAGTGAATGAGGAATAGTTCAGTGAATGAGGGAGAGTTCAGTGAATGAGGGATAGTTCAGTGAATGAGGGAGAGTTCAGTGAATGCGGGAGAGTTCAGTGAATGAGGAATAGTTCAGTGAATGAGGGATAGTTCAGTGAATGCGGGAGAGTTCAGTGAATGAGGAATAGTTCAGTGAATGAGGACGAGTTCAGTGAATGAGGGATAGTTCAGTGAATGCGGGAGAGTTCAGTGAATGAGGAAAAGTTCAGTGAATGAGGGATAGTTCAGTGAATGAGGAATAGTTCAGTGAATGAGGAATAGTTCAGTGAATGAGGACGAGTTCAGTGAATAAGGGATAGTTCAGTGAATGAGGAATAGTTCAGTGAATGAGGAAAAGTTCAGTGAATGCGGGAGAGTTCAGTGAATGAGGGACAGTAGGTGGGTCAGATTGACACATATCCTCCAACGACTCAGTAAGCTAACAGATCGTTGTATAACTGAAATTTTGTTCAAAGTAGGGTACTAGCAATAATACAAAATCGATGCTCATGTTTGTTTGTTGGTTGGTTAACGATATTCCAGCTATATCTGAAAAATAATTGGGTCTGGACTAGACAATCCAGTGATTCACGATGAGCATCGATCCAGGCAATTGGGATACGATGACATACATCAACCAAGTCAGTGAGCCTGACCACCCGACCCCGTTAGTCGCCTCTTCCGACAAGCATAGTCGCCTTTTATGGCAAGAATGGGTTGATGAAGACCTATTCCACCCGGAATTTTACAGGTCCTGGCGTTAATCACCGCATTTGCTAGTCCAGATTCAATTATATTCAGCCTTCATATAGCTGGACTATTGGTGAGTGTGGCGTTAAACAACAAACCAACAAATAAAACTTGGTAGCCTGAAAATACCTAGAAATATTTTTCTGAAAATTTTCCGTTATATTTATGTTGTTAACGAGACGTATCTTATCGTCCTGAATCAAAAGTTTCACTGACAGTAACATATCAACTATTTTGTTAAAACTGACCGTGTTTGAGGTTTTACACTTAGGAAATGAATCTTGGTTGCCAGGATCCGGTGGTCGTGGGTTCGGCCTTGACTATGATAAGGGGTTTGTCTAAACTTTAACCCTACTCGTCGGTGGGCCAGAGTGACAACTATCCCCCAACGAATTCAATTAAGCCTTTTCACATTGAGCTAACAGATCGCTGTGTAACTGAAATATTGTTCAAAGTAGGGCTTAACCCAACGTTCCCACTCCTGTAACAGATGTTAACTGAACTGAACCTTTATTTACACTCAGACCGCTTTCAGCGGTATCCGAGGTACGCAATCATTTTAACAACATACACATGTACGTATCAATATGGAACAAATACAATAATAAAGAGACAAAACCCTTTCCATATCCAATAGAAATATCTGAAGCAGAGTCGACTGTACAATTCCGACCATATCATTGAGCATGCGATTATGAATCACTATCAAAAAGTGATGATACCCGGTGTTCGTGACAAGGTGAGCGTATCCTGCCCGACCGGTGGCACCCGTCACAAACACATGCAAAGGCAAGTCAACCATTCACCTTAAAGATATGGTACAAATAGGGAATTGCATCGGACATCATTTATGTCACTAATGCGTCAAACTTGGAAATGTGCTCACATCTTTGACGAGCATGCATGTGTGTGTGGGGGATGGGTGGGGGGTGGGGTCTGTGGGTGTCTGTGTGGGTGGGTGTGGGTGTCTGCGTGCGTGCGTGCGTGCGTGTGTGTGTGTCTGGGTGTCTGGGTTGGTGCCTGGGTGTCTTTGTGTCTGTGCGTGCGTGCGATCAGTATGAAGAAACACAACTGAAACACAGCTGATTTGACATTGCGTCCACACTGACGTGTACAGGTTTCTACTGGTCCGACACTGGCCCGGAAGTGGAAGAGTCGACGATGTTCAAGGATCAGGTCGAGGCCCAGTGGGTGGAAGCTACGTCGTTCGCTCTGATGACGCTGCTGCATTCGGGGACGTGGTCTGACGTCACGCCCGTCGCCAACTGGCTGGTTCACCACCGGGGCAGACATGGCGTGTTTGTGGGGATGATGGTGAGACCAGGTTGTTGACGGGATCTGTGCTTTCCGTCGAGATACAAAATAGTCATCCCTTTCTTCAACATACACGTCATCTGTTTTACTGTTTCGGGTTAAATCAAACCTTCGCTCACAACACCCACCCTATATTCCGGAGGGAAGGGAGCTAACTGCTTATAAAAGTCCAGTTACAACCCTTGCCAAACATTGCTGGAACAATCAAAATCGCGTGACGAAATCGACATCCGGTTCGTACACTGCCGTGTAGATTTCGGTAGATTGCAGGATTTGCAAAGTATGTGTACCGTCAACTTAGCGCCAACAAATATTTTCCAAATCTTTTCATATTTTTAATCGAGGTGCTCACGCGATTGGATGCACTTCGCGAAGTAGGACGCGTTTTATTACACTATAGATCCTGATTACCGATCATATTGTCTTGACTGGGCGCCGCCATTTTGTTTGAAGCAAATGCAAGATTGAATCTGATTGGTCAATAGAGGGATATAAGGGACATAACTCGTAATAGCCACTATCGGCGCTACGATCGAGGCCAGGAATTCCAGCCTAGTTCGGCAAGCGTTGAAACTGGACTTTTATCGTCAGTTAACCCCCTTGCCTCGGGAAGATGTACCAACCCCATCCCTACCTAATCCCCAGATCATAGATAGCACAACAGTTCCCCAAGTAAAACAAAGTTTTTTGAATCGCTGGATCTAGTTAAACACGTTCAAACAAGGACAGTCGAATCAAAATATTTCAGACACCTTTTATTGTAAAAAGCATGTTTTCAAAACACGCATTTGTATTTCTTGTCAGTGGGTGCAAAGTTCATTCAATTTGTTTTAGGAGTACGAACATAGAGAAAAAAGATTGGTTTTCCATGGAGATTATCATTGCTCATTTGTCAGGATACGATGGCGGCGACTAACGCCCTGGCGATGTACAGTCACAGACGGCAGTCGCCCGACTCCGACCTGCACTGCAACATCACGTCACACCAATCCCAGACCTACCACCAGACCATAGACTTCTCCCAACAAGAAGCGGTGGTCAAGAAGGGCGTCTCAGGGGTAGGTACAGTCCCCTCGCTACATCAACACATGCTACCTTGACCAGGTCCCGACACCTCGGGTGAGGTGTAATGTACTTGTGTTATTGTTTTCTTCACAGGCTCCGTCGGGTGAGGTGTACTGTACATCTGTTTTCTTCACAGGCTCCGTCGGGTGAGGTGTACTGTACGTGTGTTATTGTTTTCTTCACAGGCTCCGTCGGGTGAGGTGTACCAGTTCGATAGTCGAGGATCACGTCTGGGGCAGATGCAGATCGAGACGACGTACAACGTCGCTGTTGGCAAGAACGACCACTGCACCTATAACCTGAGCGTCTCCAGCGAACCATTTGACATCAGCAGCACAGAGTATGTCCAAGGGAAAACAGTTTCTAATGTTGAAACATATCCGTTTGTCAGTTCTAACTGTAGCACTGACAGCAAGTGTATTGAAGTACCAACTGCCTGTATATCGAAAACGTGGAATCAAACAAGACTTTTCATTAGCTAAATGTGTTTTCACATTTACACGGTGAGTGAATGAGTGAGGGTGTTGGGGTTTGTGGCGTTAAGCCCAGCATGCCGATTTCAAACTCACCAAAGTGTCCAAGCACAGCTGAAGGCTCTGTGCCATGGCTGTGTCTTGTAGTACAATTGTGTACCAGATAGACTTGCAACGCGAGTGTATTAGACATATGTCCACGAATACACCTTTCAGGTATCTGACATCAATAATTCAACAAGCATGGGAACACAGCTTCTGGTTTTTCAGTCCTACACACAAGTTTGCCTCCATAGTCGCACACACAAGTTTGCCTCCATAGTCGCACACACAAGTTTGCCTCCATAGTCGCACACACAAGTTTTCCTCCACCGTCGCACACACACGTTTGCCTCCACAGTTTCACACACAAGTTTGCCTCCACTGTCGCGCACACAAGTTTGCCTCCACTGTCGCACACACAAGTTTCCCTCCAATGTCGCACACACAAGTTTGCCTCCACAGTTTCACACACAAGTTTGCCTCCATAGTCGCACACACAAGTTTGCCTCCACTGTCGAACACACAAGTTTGCCTCCACTGTCGCACACACAAGTTTGCCTCCACTGTCGCACACACAAGTTTGCCTCCACTGTCGCACACACAAGTTTGCCTCCAATGTCGCACACACAAGTTTGCCTCCACAGTTTCACACACAAGTTTGCCTCCAATGTCGCACACACAAGTTTGCCTCCACAGTTTCACACACAAGTTTGCCTCCACTGTCGCACACACAAGTTTGCCTCCACTGTCGCACACACAAGTTTGCCTCCACTGTCGCACACACAAGTTTGCCTCCATCGTCGCACACACAAGTTTGCGTCCATTCTCGCACACACAAGTTTGCCTCCACTGTCGCACACACAAGTTTGCCTCCACTGTCGCACACACAAGTTTGCGTCCATTGTCGCACACACAAGTTTGCCTCCACAGTTTCACACACAAGTTTGCCTCCACTGTCGCACACACAAATTTGCCTCCACTGTCGCACACACAAGTTTGCCTCCACTGTCGCACACACAAGTTTGCCTCCACTGTCGCACACACAAGTTTGCCTCCACTGTCGCACACACAAGTTTGCCTCCACTGTCGCACACACAAGTTTGCCTCCACAGTTTCACACACAAGTTTGCCTCCACTGTCGCACACACACGTTTGCCTCCACAGTTTCACACACAAGCTTGCCTCCACTGTCGCACACACAAGTTTGCCTCCACTGACGCACACACAAGCTTGCCTCCACTGTCGCACTCACAAGTTTGCCTCCACAGTTTCACACACAAGTTTGCCTCCACCGTCGCACACACAAGTTTGCCTCCACAGTTTCACACACAAGTTTGCCTCCACCGTCGCACACACAAGTTTGCCTCCACAGTTTCACACACAAGTTTACCTCCACTGTCGCACAAACAAGTTTGCCTCCACAGTTTCACACACAAGTTTGCCTCCACTGTCGCACACACAAGTTTGCCTCCACAGTTTCACAAACAAGTTTACCTCCACCGTCGCACACACAAGTTTGCCTCCACAGTTTCACACACAAGCTTGCCTCCACTGTCGCACACACAAGTTTGCCTCCACAGTTTCACACACAAGTTTGCGTCCATTGTCGCACACACAAGTTTGCCTCCACAGTTTCACACACAAGTTTGCCTCCACTGTCGCACACACAAGTTTGCCTGCACTGTCGCACACACAAGTTTGCCTCCACTGTCGCACATACAAGTTTGCCTCCACTGTCGCACACACAAGTTTGCCTCCACTGTCGCACACACAAGTTTGCCTCCACTGTCGCACACACAAGTTTGCCTCCACTGTCGCACACACAAGTTTGCCTCCACAGTTTCACACACAAGTTTGCCTCCACTGTCGCACACACACGTTTGCCTCCACAGTTTCACACACAAGTTTGCGTCCATTGTCGCACACACAAGTTTGCCTCCACAGTTTCACACACAAGTTTGCCTCCACTGTCGCACACACAAGTTTGCCTGCACTGTCGCACACACAAGTTTGCCTCCACTGTCGCACACACAAGTTTGCCTCCACTGTCGCACACACAAGTTTGCCTCCATTGTCGCACATACAAGTTTGCCTCCACTGTCGCACACACAAGTTTGCCTCCACTGTCGCACACACAAGTTTGCCTCCACTGTCGCACACACAAGTTTGCCTCCACTGTCGCACACACAAGTTTGCCTCCACAGTTTCACACACAAGTTTGCCTCCTCTGTCGCACACACAAGTTTGCCTCCACAGTTTCACACACAAGTTTGCGTCCATTGTCGCACACACAAGTTTGCCTCCACAGTTTCACACACAAGTTTGCCTCCACTGTCGCACACACAAGTTTGCCTGCACTGTCGCACACACAAGTTTGCCTCCACTGTCGCACACACAAGTTTGCCTCCACTGTCGCACACACAAGTTTGCCTCCATTGTCGCACATACAAGTTTGCCTCCACTGTCGCACACACAAGTTTGCCTCCACTGTCGCACACACAAGTTTGCCTCCACTGTCGCACACACAAGTTTGCCTCCACTGTCGCACACACAAGTTTGCCTCCACAGTTTCACACACAAGTTTGCCTCCACTGTCGCACACACAAGTTTGCCTCCACAGTTTCACAAACAAGTTTGCCTCCACAGTCGCACACACAAGTTTGCCTCCACAGTTTCACAAACAAGTTTGCCTCCACTGTCGCACACACAAGTTTGCCTCCACTGTCGCACACACAAGCTTGCCTCCACTGTCGCACACACAAGTTTGCCTCCACAGTTTCACACACAAGTTTGCCTCCACCGTCGCACACACAAGTTTGCCTCCACAGTTTCACACACAAGTTTGCCTCCACCGTCGCACACACAAGTTTGCCTCCACAGTTTCACACACAAGTTTGCCTCCACTGTCGCATACACAAGTTTGCCTCCACAGTTTCACACACAAGTTTGCCTCCACCGTCGCACACACAAGTTTGCCTCCACTGTCGCACACACAAGTTTGCCTCCACTGTCGCACACACAAGTTTGCCTCCACCGTCGCACACACAAGTTTGCGTCCATTGTCGCACACACAAGTTTGCCTCCACAGTTTCACACACAAGTTTGCCTCCACTGTCGCACACACAAGTTTGCCTCCACTGTTGCACACACAAGTTTGCCTCCACTGTCGCACACACAAGTTTGCCTCCACTGTCGCACACACAAGTTTGCCTCCACTGTCGCACACACAAGCTTGCCTCCACTGTCGCACACACAAGTTTGCCTCCACTGTCGCACACACAAGTTTGCCTCCACTGTCGCACACACAAGTTTGCCTCCACTGTCGCACACACAAGTTTGCCTCCACTGTCGCACACACAAGTTTGCCTCCACAGTTTCACACACAAGTTTGCCTCCACTGTCGCACACACGTTTGCCTCCACAGTTTCACACACAAGCTTGCCTCCATTGTCGCACACACAAGTTTGCCTCCACAGTTTCACACACAAGTTTGCCTCCACAGTCGCACACACAAGTTTGCCTCCACAGTTTCACACACAAGTTTGCCTCCACTGTCGCACACACAAGTTTGCCTCCACTGTCGCACACACAAGCTTGCCTCCACTGTCGCACACACAAGTTTGCCTCCACAGTTTCACACACAAGTTTGCCTCCACCGTCGCACACACAAGTTTGCCTCCACAGTTTCACACACAAGTTTGCCTCCACTGTCGCACACACAAGTTTGCCTCCACAGTTTCACACACAAGTTTGCCTCCACTGTCGCATACACAAGTTTGCCTCCACAGTTTCACACACAAGTTTGCCTCCACCGTCGCACACACAAGTTTGCCTCCACAGTTTCACACACAAGTTTGCCTCCACCGTCGTACACACAAGTTTGCCTCCACAGTTTCACACACAAGCTTGCCTCCACTGTCGCACACACAAGTTTGCCTCCACAGTTTCACACACAAGCTTGCCTCCACCGTCGCACACACAAGTTTGCCTCCACAGTTTCACACACAAGTTTGCCTCCACTGTCGCACACACAAGTTTGCCTCCACTGTCGCACACACAAGTTTGCCTCCACTGTCGCACACACAAGTTTGCCTCCACTGTCGCACACACAAGCTTGCCTCCACTGTCGCACACACAAGTTTGCCTCCACTGTCGCACACACAAGTTTGCCTCCACTGTCGCACACACAAGTTTGCCTCCACTGTCGCACACACAAGTTTGCCTCCACTGTCGCACACACAAGTTTGCCTCCACAGTTTCACACACAAGTTTGCCTCCACTGTCGCACACACGTTTGCCTCCACAGTTTCACACACAAGCTTGCCTCCATTGTCGCACACACAAGTTTGCCTCCACAGTTTCACACACAAGTTTGCCTCCACAGTCGCACTCACAAGTTTGCCTCCACAGTTTCACACACAAGTTTGCCTCCACTGTCGCACACACAAGTTTGCCTCCATAGTCGCACACACAAGCTTGCCTCCACTGTCGCACACACAAGTTTGCCTCCACAGTTTCACACACAAGTTTGCCTCCACCGTCGCACACACAAGTTTGCCTCCACAGTTTCACACACAAGTTTGCCTCCACCGTCGCACACACAAGTTTGCCTCCACAGTTTCACACACAAGTTTGCCTCCACTGTCGCATACACAAGTTTGCCTCCACAGTTTCACACACAAGTTTGCCTCCACCGTCGCACACACAAGTTTGCCTCCACAGTTTCACACACAAGTTTGCCTCCACCGTCGCACACACGTTTGCCTCCACAGTTTCACACACAAGCTTGCCTCCACTGTCGCACACACAAGTTTGCCTCCACAGTTTCACACACAAGTTTGCGTCCATTGTCGCACACACAAGTTTGCCTCCACAGTTTCACACACAAGTTTGCGTCCATTGTCGCACACACAAGTTTGCCTCCACAGTTTCACACACAAGTTTGCCTCCACTGTCGCACACACAAGTTTGCCTGCACTGTCGCACACACAAGTTTGCCTCCACTGTCGCACACACAAGTTTGCCTCCACTGTCGCACACACACGTTTGCCTGGTGCGTTGAATGGTCTCGTTCTCTCTCGTGTGGGAGTGTTTGATTCTTCAGGATGTGTTATTATCTGGGCGAAAAACAATTGGATGACTTCACAACATTTCTTTATATCCCTACATATCTCCTACAAATACACTTTATACTTGTATCGGGATAAGGTAACAGGTGCGAGAACATCAGGCAGGTGTACCTTCATATCCCGAACAAGTACAGTTACGAGTGCTCTACTAATCTACTGCGTAAACAAGTTCCATCTCCTTTGTCAGGACGACACTGTGTAAGCAGTGCGGCTTTGCATGCCCACACGACACTGAAGGCGAGTCATCACGCCGGAAGCGGAGCCCAGTTGCCAGCGCCAACATCATGTGTGTAGAAGTATGTCTGCAGTAAGTAGCACTGACTGGACATTTACCAAGAAGAAGGTCATTTTGTTCCATTCCATGCGTTTTCTTCAGCCAACCATACTAAATAAAACAGACCAGATAATTATGATCATGGTAAAAACCAGATACCATAACATAAACCAACTCCGACCTTTTTCAAACATTTTATGGCCTCTTTAGGCTGAACTGAGTGTTTTGAGAAAATTCACCAAGACATAATCGGATTTACTTTATATCTGATACCAGTCTTATGTATGGATGCCTTTCTTAGGTTTTTTTGGTGACTTTGTAGGTCCTTAACAAATACTAGCCGCCACAACGTCCGTGTGGACGCAGGAATTCCTAGTGGTCACAAGATCATCCCAGTCACACAAGCAGAGGTGAGGTCAAGGTCACATTATACTGAGAGTCGAGTGAAGACAGCTGTTATATTGTCGACTGCCGCTTCCACACACTCGTCATCAAGAAGCCAAAGTCACTCCTCCTGTCAAAGTCTTGTGGAGAGTGTTTTGTCACTCTGAATCTTAATGCTTAGATCTAAATATGCAACAGATGAGGCGGTATCACTGGTCCCCTTAGTTCTAGTTCCGGTGGGTAAACCAATGGAAGGAAATGGGGATTGAACGACGTAAGGTTATCGATAAACCTCAAGCTTAGGTTAAATTTGTTGGCTAAATTACCTTGATTTGACTTTGCCAATCTGAGCAGAAATTCCGATTCATATGCACAAAGAAACAGATCAGCAAGAAGGGTCGGGGGGGGGGGGGGGGGGGTTACAATTGGTGCCCATGGGGGTGCCAACTTCTTCCCTAAATGCCTTACCCCAAAATTTTACACAGCTGTTATCAATGAGGAGGTTCAACATATCGCATATTGTAAAAACTTCAGATGGCATTTGCTTTGATTTTTAAAAATTATCCTAAACCTCTGAAGATATATTTGTAAGTTTATCTATGATAACTACGTTTTCTAACAAAAGCCCCTTGGTACAGGGAATAAACTTTTTCCTTTCGTTTGTCATATGGGATAGTGGTGTACAAAGTTGAAAAATGAAATGTTTTGACAGAATGTAACCTGGTTCTTTTCGGAGTCAAGCCAATACTTCCTGTGAATATAACAAGTCCGTCCTTGATAGTAGGAAGGATTGTGGATCATTCACAGGACCCAGCACTAAATCTCTCTTTGTACGGATTTGTATGGAGTTTTGGAATCCAGCACAAAAGAGGAATGGACATCTCTTCAGGTCTTAGACTCAAGTCAAAAGTGGACAGTACTGACGCATGGTTTGGGCAGATTTCTTCCTCAGTTAACATACTGGCCTTCTACGTGGCATTATTTGATTTGTCATTTATACCAAGTTATTTGATCACACAAGTAATGTAGTGATGCCCACATACAATGGTTATGTTATTTGATCAAACAAGTAATGCAGTGATGCCCACATACAATGGTTATGTTATTTGATCACACAAGTAATGTAGTGATGCTCACATACAATGGTTATGTTATTTGATCACACAAGTAATGTAGTGATGCTCACATACAATGGTTATGTTATTTGATCACACAAGTAATGTAGTGATGCCCACATACAATGGTTATGTTATTTGATCACACAATTACTGCAGTGATGCTGACATACAATGGTTATGTTATTTGACCATACAAGTAATGTAGTGATGCTCACATACAATGGTTATGTTATTTGATCAAACAATTAATGTAGTGATGCTCACATACAATGGTTATGTTATTTGATCAAACAAGCAATGTAGTGATGCCCACAAACAATGGTTATGTTATTTGATCAAACAAGTAATGTAGTGATGCTCACATACAATGGTTATGTTATTTCATCAAACAAGTAATGTAGTGATGCTCACATACAATGGTTATGTTATTTGATCAAACAAGTAATGTAGTGATGCTCACATACAATGGTTATGTTATTTGATCAAACAATTACTGCAGTGATGCTCACATACAATGGTTATGTTATTTGATCAAACAATTACTGCAGTGATGCTGACATATAATGGTTATGTTATTTGATCAAACAAGTAATGTAGTGATGCTCACATACAATGGTTATGTTATTTGATCAAACAAGTAATGTAGTGATGCCCACATACAATGGTTATGTTATTTGATCAAACAAGTAATGTAGTGATGCTCACATACAATGGTTATGTTATTTGATCAAACAAGTAATGTAGTGATGCTCACATACAATGGTTATGTTATTTGATCAAACAAGTAATGTAGTGATGCTCACATACAATGGTTATGTTATTTGATCAAACAATTACTGCAGTGATGCTGACATACAATGGTTATGTTATTTGATCAAACAATTACTGCAGTGATGCTGACATATAATGGTTATGTTATTTGATCAAACAATTACTGCAGTGATGCTGACATACAATGGTTATGTTATTTGATCAAACAATTACTGTAGTGATGCTGACATACAATGGTTATGTTATTTGATCAAACAATTACTGCAGTGATGCTGACATACAATGGTTATGTTATTTGATCAAACAATTACTGCAGTGATGCCCACATACAATGGTTATGTTATTTGATCACACAAGTAATGTAGTGATGCTCACATACAATGGTTATGTTATTTGATCAAACAATTACTGCAGTGATGCTCACATACAATGGTTATGTTATTTGATCAAACAATTACTGCAGTGATGCTCACATACAATGGTTATGTTATTTGATCAAACAATTAATGTAGTGATGCCCACATACAATGGTTATGTTATTTGATCAAACAATTACTGCAGTGATGCTCACATACAATGGTTATGTTATTTGATCAAACGATTACTGCAGTGATGCTCACATACAATGGTTATGTTATTTGATCACACAATTACTGCAGTGATGCTCACATATAATGGTTATGTTATTTGATCAAACAATTACTGCAGTGATGCCCACATACAATGGTTATGTTATTTGATCAAACAATTACTGCAGTGATGCTCACATATAATGGTTATGTTATTTGATCACACAATTACTGCAGTGATGCTCACATATAATGGTTATGTTATTTGATCAAACGATTACTGCAGTGATGCTCACATATAATGGTTATGTTATTTGATCAAACAATTACTGCAGTGATGCTCACATATAATGGTTATGTTATTTGATCAAACAATTACTGCAGTGATGCTCACATATAATGGTTATGTTATTTGATCAAACAAGTAATGTAGTGATGCCCACATACAATGGTTATGTTATTTGATCAGACAATTACTGTAGTGATGCCCACATACAATGGTTATGTTATTTGATCAAACAAGTAATGTAGTGATGCTCACATACAATGGTTATGTTATTTGAGGCCTTGTCAGTGGGAGCAACTACACACTGTTCATGTAGGGCAGTCAGACTTTGGATGACAGCTGGCTGGGAAAGAATGGGCTTGTTCCATTTCCTCTTTTTAAGCTTGTGCTTTCTGCCATGGCAATGTCACGCACTGACTTAACTAACACTCTGAAAGACATTCATCAGGTTCTTCATTCTCCTTTGGCATACTCTTTGACAGCATCCATCATATTTTTTTTAATTTGTGATCCCAATTGGCAGGAGGCTGCTCGTGATATTTTGGTCCATAATTAAATAAATGGAGAAGTCACCTGTGATTATATGACCGGCAGGTTGGTAGCAGTATGATGTGTCTTGGCACTCCGTTCCTATCATTAAACAACCTGGATGAAATGGTGTTCGAATAGTAAAATGAAATTGTTGTTGGTTCCAGAAATTCGGTTCCTGACATTTTGGAAACCGACTTTTATATGAGAATGTTACTTAAATTATACTGGCACTGGGATTTTATCACAACAAAATAAATTGTCCGGGAAAATTCTGTAAAAGACTGTTGAAAAAAACCTTGTCTGACACAAAAATTTCATTGTTGCAAGGTGTTTTTTTTACAGAAATTAATAAAAATGTATTAAAAATTAATAAAATGTCTGGTTTTGCAGCTATAACTGAAAAAATATCTAAGCTCCATACACAATCCCAGACATCCCCAGATTATCAAATGGTTGGTCCCCAAGGCATCAGTCCCCTTTCTGTTTATCTGTGATGGATGACTCGTATCGATCATTTCTGTTGTGTCTCTCCGTCATATATCAATCCACAAAGGGTACATTCAATGCCATATATGACGTTTTCAGTTTGACATGATAGGTCTACAACAGATGTAATGTATAACTCACGTGTTATGTTGTTTTTACAGATGGCTATCATGACGAGGAGAAAGACAATGTACCTCTACAAAAATGGACTGTTTTCCGTGATGTTAGAAGAGGTAAACATGCTTTGAAATTTGCAATAATGTCAACAAGTATTATAGCTACTAGAAGTTAAGCTTTAAGTACCCATGTCTCTCGTGTCTGTCTCAGTACCTATGTCACTCGTGTCTGTCAGTACCAATGTCTCTCGAGTCTGTCTGTACCTATGTCACTCGTCTCTGTCTTAGTACCCATGTCTCTCATGTCTGTCTCAGTACCCATGTCTCTCGTGGCTGTCTCAGTACCCGTGTCTCTCGTGTCGGTCTCAGTACCCATGTCTCTCTTGTCGATCTCAGTACCCATGTCTCTTGTGTCGGTCTCAGTACCCATGTCTCTCTTGTCGATCTCAGTACCCATGTCTCTTGTGTCTGCCTCAGTACCCATGATGTCTCTCGTGTCGGTCTCAGTACCCGTGTCTCTCGTGTCTGTCTCAGTACCCATGTCTCTCGTGTCTGCCTCAGTACCCATGTCTCTTGTGTCGGTCTCAGTACCCATGTCTCTCGTGTCGATCTCAGTACCCATGTCTCTTGTGTCGGTCTCAGTACCCATGTCTCTCTTGTCGATCTCAGTACCCATGTCTCTTGTGTCTGTCTCAGTACCCATGTCTCTCGTGTCTGTCTCAGTACCCATGTCTCTCGTGTCTGTCTCAGTACCCATGTCTCTCGTGTCGATCTCAGTGACCATATCTCTCGTGTCGATCTCAGCACCCATGTCTATTGTGTCTGTCTCAGTACCCATGTCTCTCGTGTCGATCTCAGTACCCATGTCTATTGTGTCTGTCTCAGTACCCATGTCTCTCGTGTCGATCTCAGCACCCATGTCTCTCGTGTCTGTCTCAGTACCCATGTCTCTCGTGTCTGTCTCAGTATCCATGTCTCTCGTGTCTGTCTCAGTACCCATGTCTCTCGTGTCGATCTCAGTACCCATGTCTCTCTTGTCTGTCTCAGTACCCATGTCTATTGTGTCTGTCTCAGTACCCGTGTCTCTCGTGTCGATCTCAGTACCCATGTCTCTCTTGTCTGTCTCAGTACCCATGTCTATTGTGTCTGTCTCAGTACCCATGTCTATTGTGTCTGTCTCAGTACCCATGTCTCTCGTGTCGATCTCAGTACCCATGTCTCTCTTGTCTGTCTCAGTACCCATGTCTATTGTGTCTGTCTCAGTACCCTTGTCTCTCGTGTCGATCTCAGTACCCACGTCTCTCGTGTCTGTCAGTACCAATGTCTCTCGTGTCTGCCTCAGTACCCATGTCTCTCTTGTCTGTCTCAGTACCCATGTCTATTGTGTCTGTCTCAGTACCCATGTCTATTGTGTCTGTCTCAGTACCCATGTCTATTGTGTCTGTCTCAGTACCCATGTCTCTCGTGTCTGTCTCAGTACCCATGTCTATTGTGTCTGTCTCAGTACCCACGTCTCTCGTGTCTGTCAGTACCAATGTCTCTCGTGTCTGCCTCAGTACCCATGTCTCTCTTGTCTGTCTCAGTACCCATGTCTATTGTGTCTGTCTCAGTACCCATGTCTCTCGTGTCTGTCTCAGTACCCATGTCTCTCGTGTCTGTCTCAGTACCCATGTCTCTCTTGTCTGTCTCAGTACCCATGTCTATTGTGTCTGTCTCAGTACCCATGTCTATTGTGTCTGTCTCAGTACCCATGTCTCTCGTGTCGATCTCAGTACCCATGTCTCTCTTGTCTGTCTCAGTACCCATGTCTATTGTGTCTGTCTCAGTACCCTTGTCTCTCGTGTCGATCTCAGTACCCATGTCTCTCGTGTCTGTCAGTACCAATGTCTCTCGTGTCTGCCTCAGTACCCATGTCTCTCTTGTCTGTCTCAGTACCCATGTCTATTGTGTCTGTCTCAGTACCCATGTTTCACGTATCTGTCTCAGTACCCATGTCTCTCGTGTCGATCTCAGTACCCATGTCTCTCGTGTCTGCCAGTACGCATGTTCTTCTTCCTTCATTTCATTGTATGTGTCTATGGCTATCTCTGTCCCTCTGTGTTGCCTGCCTCTTTATGTTGGTGCCAATGTGTCTATTACGGCCCTCTGCATATTTGTGTATTGTTGTCACTGTGGTCACAGGTGGCTGAAGGTGAAGAGATCTGTTTCGGGTTCCGCACCCTGGACAAACAGGAGGTGGCCCATCACCAGCCTTCCGTTGTCACCATCAGGGAGGAGCGGCAGAGAGGTGGGTAGACAGAATGGTAGACAATGGGGGCGTTGTTTTTTGAGTGATAAACGTGTTGGCAACGGGTCATAGTTTTGAGTGGCAAATTGTGAAGGCAATGGGGTCATTGTTCTTGAGGGTTAAGGGCTCACGTCGTTGGTGGACAAGGTGTGTATACTGGATAAGAAATGATTGTGCCGATAAAAACATTACTGTTTGCTGGACATGGTGGATCTTCTGTAAAAGTAGTGTTGCGAATATTAACACATGTATATGCGCATTGACTGAAACAATCTGAGGAAGAGAATTTATGGACGTTAACTTCTATATTTTGAGGAACACATCACCTGATGAAGGAGAAAACTACCTTTATAACGAACACGCTTTTAACGAACTGACGGATATGACGAACTTCTTTGTTTGTCCCGGCCACTGCTGTACCTATGCTGTACATATGCTTATTCCGAACTACGGTTTTAACGAACTAAAATTAATGGCCCCTGTGATTTCGTTATAACCGTAGTTTACTGTACGCAGAAACGTTGTGTTCGCCATGAGAAAGAAGTCCATAAATTCTCTTCCTGATGTGTATCACTTCTAAATGTCTTTCAAAGACTCCAAAATGGACGTTTGAATAGGAACTAAGGGACGGTTCGGACCTATTTCAAGAACAGCTTGTTACCACAACCATAAACCCAGGGCTGTCACACCTTCATGTTGCAGAGCCATCCTGTAGCCGTGCCTATGACGCTAAAGACAGCTCGGTGACTCTGCCAGTCCTGTGTTCAGACCTGTCCCAGAGACACAAGGGTGTCTGCATATGTGCTTCAGGTAATCGCAACCCTGTCTCTTTGCATGTTGTTGAACGCCGCACTCAGCAATATCCCAGGTATATGACGGAGGTCAGTAAATAATTGAGTCTGGACCAGACAATCCAGTGATTGACACCATGAGCATCGATCCACGTAATTGGGATACGATGACATGCATCAACCAAGTCAGCGAGCCTGACCACCCGGTCCCGTTAGTCGCCTTTTACGACAAGCATAGTCGCCTTTTATGGCAAGCATGGGTTGATGAAGACCTATTCTACCCCGGATCTTCACGGGTCTTAGCCAATATGTGTTTATGAAGTATGTTGATGGTAATTGTGAAAATAATATAATGAAAACAATACCCATTGTCTCAAAGTGACTGAGCGTGGTTGAGGTTTAACGCCGCCCTGATCAGTGTGGTCCTTACTTTCTGTATTCTCTCATCTCCGACCTCAACCAGCAAGAGAGCGCGTGCGATATTTTAAAAACACAGTAAAAAATGTTTTTTCACGAATTGTGAAACTTATTTTATGATATTTAAAGTTTAGAACACAAAGTAACACTTTGATTAACTTAGGGCGTCGATCGAGTTGGTTTTTTTTGTTTTGTTTCGTTTTGCTTTGGAAACGAATACCATGTGGGTTGCTTGACCTTTTGCAACCTCAGGAAAGAACCAAGTTCAATTCTGTCAAAACATTTGATTTTTCAACTTTGTACACCACTATCCCACATGACAAACTTTAGGAAAAACTTCATTCCTTGATCCATGGAGCTTTTGTTACAAATCGTGGTGAACAGAGATACAGTTACGTATCTATATTCAGAGGTTCAGGACAATTGTGAAAAATAAAAGCAAATGCCATCTGAGGTTTACTGAGAAAACAGTATGTGAAATGCTGGACTTCCTCATTGATAAATCTACGTAAAATTCCCGGGTAAGGCAAGATGTAGGCATCCCCATCCACCAACTGTGCTCCACTTCTTGCTGATCTGTTTCTTTATGCATATAGATCGGAATTTCGGTTCGGATTGGCAAAGTTAAACAAGAAAATTTAAGGGCAAATTGAGTGAGAAAACGTTTTATTGTTTCACGTGGGAATGAAACTTCAGGGCGGGCGGGAGATGGGAAACCCAGAAGAATACGGACAGTCTCATATGAGGGAATGAGAGCTTTATACGGGGGAGAATCAGAAACAGATACGGGTCATAGAAGAATACCATTTTGTTGAACCTATCCAGCATGGGTATCATGCTGACAACCCAAGGAGTATAACCAGGGCGAATGTGGGATTCAAACCTACGTTCAAAGGACCTTGGCACGAGTAACAGGCGCATATGCTGCATAGCATATTGTTGTGTCCTGACGTTGTCTTATACATACGCTTTGATCAACTTGTACCCAGCAGATAGGGGAATACTCGCTAATGTATTCCCACGTACGGTTGGCCAAAGGCACCACAAATAGTTCTGACAAGTTAATGACATAGTCGTTAGGATCTATCCGTGGATAGTCCAGGTTCAGATTAATACCCAGCAACACGTGCTTGTCATATGAAGCGATGTAATACATCGGCGGTAGGGTTCTCTGACTTGGTTGATAGCGCATCTCCGTGGATCGTTGCTCATAATGTCAATCAGTGGATTGTCTGGTCCAGACTTGAATATGTACAAGCCATGTCATATAGCTGGAATATTGCTGAGTGCAGTGTTGTCAACAACCCAACAAACAAGCATGACGTTACGTTATATGTTCACCCACATATGTATTCACCCACATAACGATCATTGATCACCCTGCGTCAGGGACCGCCTCCGTGGTCTACTGGATAAAGCGTCCAGAGTTGACGGCCTTGGGCCGATCCTCGGCCGCGTCACACCAAAAGACGTTATAAGATGGTACTTGTAGTGTAACGCTCGGCACTAAGGGGCGAAAACAAATGACTGGTCGCCTCAGAGTCAGTATACTGTGTCTAAGTGGGGTATTCGTGTTAAACTGCGGCATGGTATCTCAGTGAGCTAGCACTATAAATCGGCATCAGTCCGGACAAGTACAAGTAGCCACACACACACACACACACACACACACACACACACTCACACACAAACACTCACACACACAAACACTCACACACACAAACACTCACACACACAAACACTCACACACATAAACACTCACACACATAAACACTCACACACACACGTCGCTATTTAAGTGCGACAAACTTGAAGGCAGCGTTCAACCCCACCTCACCTCACTTCACCTCACCTCCCTGCGCCAGGTCTTTCTGGCCTTGAATTGTCTTGCTGGTCTTGGTTTCATCAAATATACTGTAAATATTCCTCCTAATTCAACCACGACCACACACATAGTTCCCCACTGACCAGTACCCGGTCTGTGTGCTGTAACATGTGGACCATCAATCACTGTGTGCACTGACACCTGCACCTGCACGTTCGTCCATCGTCTCTAAAGGAGAGAATGGGGTTTAAAAATTTAATTTAAGCATTTCCAAGCATGAGGATCATTTCTGACTCCGACTCGGTGACCGGTGACGAGGTTCCGTTATGTTCTGTGTTGTCGGCATGTTGCAGGTACATGCGGCAAGTGTCTGCCACGCCGCCGTCACAAGATGAGAACGAAGCACGTGAGGAGACAGCTATGCGGCGTGGATTATGGTAAGTCGAGCCTCGCTCGGCTACACTCTGCAAAACAGAAACGTAAAAGTGATTTTAGACGTAGAATTTATATATCATATGAATCAACAGATGATAATCGATTATTCAAAATTGGCACACATCATTATCATCGACCCAGGTTCCACATGGCACAATGGAAAGTAGATTTCCAAGGTGAAGGTCAGCTCAATATCTTGTATGGCTGCCATTAGAGTCCAAAACTGACTGGCATCGTCGTCCCTAGAAGCAATCAGATCATGATTTGTGGCCTGGGGAGTGTTCACCCACTTTGCCTGCAGTGCTTGAGCCAACTGTCGGAGGTTCTGTGGTTGTTGGTGAGACCTGGAGGGCCATGGCAAGACCTGGATGTTGTGAGTCCTGAAAAAGGCCGATGTCACTCTTGCCGTGTGAGGTCGGGTGTTGTCTTGTTGGAACATGACGTTCGTTTGTTGCATAATGGGAAGGACGTGTGGCTGAACAATCTTATCTGTGTAACGTTGTGTCGTTAACTTCCCTCAAAGCTGCACCAGGTCTGCGTAGATGGCTGCCTCATCACCCTACCACCATCAAATCTGTCCACTTCCTGTTTGCAGTATCGTGCACAACTGTCAGATATTAACGAGTTTACCACTTTGGCGTTTCTTTTGCAGGGTAAATTTTAATGTAAACCTTATAACGCCAACTCCCACCACATGGTACACAAGCCATGACTCCCCACCGTTACTTCCACATAGATACATCACATTAGAATCAGATCTTAGTTCTCGCTCATCGCTGAAGGTTGGAGACTATTGTACAATGACATAGGTACATTGTGTGAAGCCCATTTCCGGTGTCCCCCGCCGTGATATTGCTGGAATATTGCTAAAAGCGGTGTAAAACCATACTCACTCACCCACTCACTCACTGTCGTATACTATAACAGATCTAGTTTGGAGACCTATCAGATTGGAGAAGGGTTCGACACATACGAAGTTGTGTTTTGTGATTTCAGTGTACAAGATTGAGTCACGGGGGACGGAGGCGGAGGGGGCTTGGCGTCACACGGAAACCACGGTGCTCGAGACCCACATACAAGGTACCCGCTAGATGAAATAGGGTTTAACGTCGCGTTCAAGATTATTGCACTATATATACGTGTGTGCGCGCGCGTGTGCGTGCGTGTGTGCGTGCGTGCGTACGAGTCCGGGCTAATGCCGATTATATAGTGCTTTCCATGCCGCAGTTTAACATGAATACCCCACTCAGACACAATATACTGACTCCGAGCCGACCAGTCCTTGTTTTAGCCCCTTAATGCCGAGCGCTAGGCAGGGTAACAAAACGTACCATCTTTTGTCATTTTGTTCACATCCATTCCAACATTTTGTCTAATATAGTCCTAGTATTTGTATTATTATCCCCCCCAGTATATAATGCGGGGTGGATATAGCGATCAGCCAGTCTGTCTGTCCGTCTGTCTGTCGGTCCTTAATCATTTCCTTTTCCGGGGCAGAACTCGAAAACCGTTCAGTGTATTTGATCGAAACTTGGCAAATCTATCAGTCACATACTGAAGTGGTGACTGTTGATATTTTGGGAATTTTGAATTTTGAATTTTTAAATTGTTTATGAAAAGAATTTGGACATAGAATCCATTGGGTTCGGTTCCGGGGCAGAATTCGAAAACCATTCAGTATATTTGATCGAAACTTGAAAGATGTATCAGTAAGGTGCTGAAGTGGTCCCTATTGCTATTTTGTAATTTTTATTTTTTTATATTTTTAAACAATTTGGACTTAGTCTCAAAAGGGTGGGGATAGGTGTGGTTTGTGTAACACAACTTGAAAACTGTGAGAGAATTTTCATCCAAACTTGGTACATGTATTAACCAAGTGCTGAAGTGGTGCATTTTGCTATTTAGGAATTTTAACAAAAAGTAATTTTTCCTGTTTCCATGGCAACAAGTTTGACTTTGACCACTGTTCATAGTCGTGTGTTTGTCTGGACCATATATCTAAAACTAAAACGTATTCTTTCTTGAAACTGTGCACACACAAAAACCAGGTTATCAACTGGTGCCTTTTGCTATTTAGGGATTTTTAGAATTATATATATATCTGTTTCCATGGCAACAAGGGTTTTTTTCACTGACATAGAAATACAAAGTTCTGAATCCCAATTCCATAGTATTGTCTTTATAGCTCAAAAAATTCTCTTGTATATGGACAGACAGATTAGAAATTCTCTCATCAAGTTGGACTTCAGGTGATTTGCTCTTTCGAAGTTGTTGGGGCCGGGGGGATTTGTCATCCTCTGATGACTCTTGTTGCATACAATCTTAACAAACCAAAATATCTCACACACAATTTGAAAACAGTTGGCGAAATTGTTATGGCCTGACTATAAATTCGAAATCTGCCACCAAAGCTGTTGGTCCCGAAGCTCAAGTGGCCTTTTGTTGAGGTCAGGTTTTATGTGTATGATAATACACGTCAGAGGGGAATGGAGGATATTCCATGTGTCGAGTGAAATTTCGTGTGTCTCTCATCGAGTGACATGGGGAAAGGAGATATTTTCACGAGTGGCTCCTGAAAATATCTCCTTTTCCCGATCACGAGACACATGGAATATCCTATTTATTATAATTATACTTTTTGTGTAGCTGTCTACCGGAAAATTAAATTATTTCGTCACAAATGTAAAACCTTGAAACGAAAATTCTCCCTAACTAACCAACAGGGACGGTTCACCACCCCTTATATTTGCGACTTAAAAAGTAGTTTTGTGTTTGCCAAATCTTTATAAAATATAATCAAATGTATCCAAAAATATTTAGGGTCACCAAAATTCTTTATCATACAATTAGATATGATTTATACAAAATCAACTTGAACAAAAAATATTCTTGAAAACGAGAAGACCGCTGTTGGAAGCGAAAGAATACACGCTGGTCAAGTAAAGAAAATGGCGCTTTTCGAAACGAACAGGACGTCAACGTTTTGTGTACGGGCTAGACACTTACGATAAAGAGAGGTCACTCTTGTATGACAATAGTTCCGTCAAAGTGTTATTTTCACAGCAGTGAAATATCAAGTGTTATGTTCACTGCAGTGAAATATCAATTGTCTTTAACACCTTAGTATATAATAAACTGTTTTATTTAACTTAAAAACCGAAAAATGAAACTTAAAACAACATTTATCAACATTTTTATGTTTCGAACATACTTTTCACGAACCTTAGGAAACGGGCGTAAAATATATGTTGCTGGCGTACGGGTACTTAAAAAGGCATTCTTAAAGGCATTGTGATTTAACAGCGCGTTAGGTTAGATAAAAAGGTTGCATGTTCGATCCGTAGGAATAGACAGAAGACATTTCTGATTTGATTTTACATTTCATAACATTGTGTTCAAATGCAAAATATATTTCTCGCGAGAAACAGTCATATGTACCAATATATAAGGAAGTGGTATCCCAGGGATATTATAACATCGCTGCTCATGAGATTTTACCCGAACAATAAGATGACGTCACTGGAGGTTTACAAGTGGACAGATGGATCTTCTGGGTTTTACTTTCAGGCAGAGACCGGGTAAAGGTGGGGCAGACCCTCACGTTCTCCACCCCCGGGTACTGCACCGTGTGCCCCAACTACAGGGTGGGACAGGCCGTGTACGTGCTTGGGAGGGACGGGGACCGCCTGAGGGATGACAGCGGGACAGTGATGTACGTATATTTACGGAGAATCGAGGGCACGGGTGGTCCTGTCTTCTGGGGCGCAACAATTATCTGTGCAGAGTTGACTCCCTTGCGATACGTCGCACTTGTGAGAATGTGCGTAACTGTGTAAGTAATTTGGCGCGCGCGTATGTGTTTGTGTGTGTGTGCGTTCGTGCTTAAAAGGGGCATAACTCGTAATTGCCGCTGATGGCGCTACGATCGAGCCCAGAAATTCCAGCCTAGTTCGGCAAGGGTGGAAACTGGACTTTTAAAGTCCGTTAACGCCCTTGCCTCGGGTAGATATATGATGAGCTGAAGTCAAGAGCTAGTGTCTTCTATATTATTCAGTGTGGTGAAGCGAACAAGGTCAATATAACTTCAATGATGCTGTAGAGCGTGTGAAGCCATTAGGACGATAAGGACGGTGAACCCTAAAAAGGACATGTTCCCATATGCTTTGATATGGTCATTCATGGCAAATCTGACACAGCCAACATCTTGCAATATACAGAGCCCAGTTGTTGAATATATATTGTTTGTTTGGTGACAAGTTATCTAGTTTTACAAAACATACCAGATTAGCATTGCAGGAAAGGTGATGTTGCAGTTTCAGACACGTCGTGGACGACTCGGTGGTCTTCCTCAACGTCACAACGACGAGGGTCAAGAAGAGAGTATCTGCTGTGAAAGAATCGTTTGTGAAGCGAGCCATCAACTACTACAGGAGAAGGGGGTGCCTTGGTTCCAAGTAGCAGAGACAAGGGAATCACGTGTTGTGATATGTGAACAGTTGGGCCCTGGTCCACGAAGTAGCCCGGTGACAATACATTTGCTGCTACAATATTCGTGATTGTATGTGCGCTTCCACAACGGTTGCTTCAATGTTCGAGATTTTATGAACGCTTCCACAACTATTGCTACAACTTTCGCGATTTTATGAACGCTTCCACAACTATTGCCACAACTTTCGCGATTTTATGTGCGGTTCCACCAACTGTTGAGTCACAATGTTTGTGATTTTATGTGCGCTTCCACCAACTGTTGCCTCAATGTTTGTGATTTTATGACCGATTACACTACTGCAGCTACATTGTTTCTGATTTTATGAACGCTTCCAGCTTCTGCGTATTTTCGCACTCACTAATATGGCCGTAAATAAGATCTCTTTATGTAGTCCTCGCAGGCGCAAATTCATACAAGGCCCTGTTCCTATCACATACAACTTATACTGGTTGGTGTCGTGAATTGTGTAGCCCAGTTTCACAAAGCTCCAGTCATATACTTTTAGCATAGTTGGTTGTTGGTTGGTTGGTTGTTTAACGCCGCACTCGGCAATATTCCAGCTATATGACGGCGGTCTGTAAATAATCGAGTCTGGACCAGTCAATCCAGTGATTGATATGATGAACATCGATCCGCGCAATTAGGGTCGATGACATGCATCAACCATGTCAGTGAACCAGACTACCAGATCCCGTTAGTCACTTTAAGCATAGACTTAGCCTTAGACTTACATTCCTATGAACGCCAGTTAAGTAGAATGAAACGATTTCCCGGCCAAGGTTGTGCTTCAGCGTTTAACTGGGGACTCTGTGATACTGATGGCTAAACATTAATAAAGGCTTGCTCAGGTTTAGATCCTGATTACAGAATAGCATATTCAACTTCTATATATCTCCGATGTCCTTGTTCACGGTAAAGAGGGGGAAGTGGTGTCTTTGCCATTGTGCAAGAATGTCCCATGTACCTCTGTACCGGTCAACATATCCACAAGGTAGATGTGGAGTTACATTTAATGTCCCGGGGGTGGTGGGTGGGGGTGGGGGTGGTAGGGGGATGGGGATAAGGAGGGAGGGGCATCCTTATTCGGAATATTATGTCTCCATCCGTAATAATAAATACCCCAGACTTATACACCACCATAGCTTTGTGTCGTCACCAGCTTAATCGCTCCTATCTCTGAGCACGAAAATAGTGGAAAGAAATTTGATCCCCAAAATGAAACGTAAGGCAGCGAATGGACCCAGGGCATATTCATGAGAGGTTTGTGGGGTAGTGGTGTTGTATGAATGCATAAAATTATTTTCGCTGAAAGGCGACAATTGTTTACATGAAATAAAGGAGAATGTCTGCTGAAATAAAGGGGAATACAAAATCAGCCCTCCCTGACAGAATGATATAAAATCAAATGGTCGGTCCCTAAGACCGGGAAACTTTTAATTCGTATCCTCAGCTTAGATTATCAGTGAACCATTCATATAATTTTCACCATTATTTTACCTTTCATGCCCAATGGAACCTGATTTAGTGCATACCCTACACTGATTATTCTCTGGCGTTTTTTATGTTACATCACTATTCACAAGCTTATTGCTGCTGATGTTGCTTTGAACCTGGAGCTGATTTCCATATATCCGATCAGCATCCGCATCCCACGAGGAGTCTCCACAGCTATGGGGTCGCTGAAAACATTGACATTGTCTTCTCTGCAGTAGTTGCACGATTGATTTAAACAGGTGCTTGGCTTGGGCAAATCCTCAGTCATGAACACAGTGACAATGCAATGTTCATCTTCCTCACCTTATTAAATAAGTTAAATAAGAACAGTATAATGAAAAAGGTGTTAACTTCACACATTGGTCATGTTGCGGTGTTTTGGGCCACGCGTCCAAATCCAAATTTACTCGATATTTTTACGGACATCAGATACGTCACGATGCAAATTCTGCGGAAAAAATCAAATATTTATCTTTTTTATATGGTTTTCAATGGACATTGTCTTTTCTGTGTTTCAGTACATGTAATCGTGTATTTATGTGTTGAAAAATGTAATTTGTTTGGCATGTACATTAATAAACAATAATATCTAAACACATTCACATCATCCATGACCGTGGAACCAGGAATATCGGGATGCAGGTTATCAGTGTAGTGGGCTGCGGATACAGCTTCTTGGGAAAGTGGGGGTGGGGGTGGGGGTGTTGGGGTGGAAGGGCACTTAAAAAATATATAAAAGGGAAATAATTCGGGAAAAAATTGCATTTGTAAGCAACAAATTAGTTGATGAAATGTTGATGCACGACCCGCCACTCTGCGGATTTACATGTGAAACAAAGAAGTGCCGTAAAATCCCATATGTTTGATGAATAGTTAATTAATAATCTGTCATCGAGGAGCTGTTGATTGAGTGTAATACAACTATGTATACTACTCTGAACAAGTTGAAGACACCCATGATTGGAAGGATTTTTTGTTTGTTTGTTGTCTAACGCCGCACTCAGCAATATTCCATCTATATGATGACGGTCTGTAAATAATCGAGTCTGGACCAGACAATCCAGTGATTGATCAGCGAGCCTGACCACCCCATCCCATTAGTCGCCTCTAACGACAAGCATAGTCGCCTAATACGGCAAGCATGGGTTGCTGAAGACCTGTTCTACACCGGATCTTCACGGGGAGACAATTGGAAGGTTGTTTGTTGTAATACCCGAGGTTGCCAACCCCCTTTTCATACTCGGGATTTGGGATCTATTCAGAGGGTAAATCGTATATGGTTCGCAGATTCATCATCTATAAAACATCATGGTGTGTGTAAATAATTCCTTTATACATATGTGTTTCAGTAATTAACTTCAAATCCCACCATTTTCTGGTGAGATTTGTGTTAGGTTAGGACAGGGCTGTCATCCACATTCTCACCAGCCATTAAAGATTAACTATAGTCGTGTAAAGAATAGTGTTCTTGAACTTCTTCTGAGTATCTGACTCTCATTTTCCTGATTTGGTAAGCGACGCTTAGATTGGTTGGATGAAAGGTCGTTTTGACGTGACCTGGAATGGAATGTCCTCAGATCTTTGTGTAGGGAGATCTGATCTGATTTGAATGAGATTGCGAGAACCATGTGCTTGAACACATACACGGTAGTCGGACATGATTTTAGCGATCGCGTGTGTGTGTGTGTGTGTGTGTGTGTGTGTGTGAGAGAGAGAGAATAGTGCAAGACATACACAATGATGCTGATTTTAACATTGACAAGGCAAGTTACCTACTATTTATGGTCGACATGCTTTCTCTATGTTTCACTGAACTATTTTCAAAGGTTTCTCTAACTCATGTTAGGTAATGAAGTATGTCACAATATCTTTTGTGGCTGGGAATACATTGAATGATCAAACTTCAACAGTAAAAACAGAAAAACAGAACGAATCAATTTCATCAGAATAATGATTTTTATCAACTGGAATTGACCAATAGGATTCAGTTCCTTCGTCACTGTGTTGTTGAGCATCAACAAGTAAAAAAAATTACACTAAGCAGTCAGTTAGGAAATGTATATGACCCCAGCACAACCAAGATTGACCCCAATTAGTGCGGCTCCCCTCTCCCGTCCCTGTCACGTGGACAAACTGACACATTTACATGAGAACACCACCAGTCCTCGAGGTTCAGAGCCTCACCTTCACCATGATACATGTTATTATCAAACATAGCAAACCCAACTCAAACTTTGATTCTACAAACCGATGGTCTGCTTCGTCGGCATCTGGAATTGTGACATAACATGATGTTGGTCAAGAAAAGGAGGTACAATTACAAGAACCCACATCTTCCCACTTCACTTCACAATACTGACATAGACTCTTTCTGAGAACAAACTAAACCCAGTGCACAACTGCCTTAAGTTCAAAACAAGAGAATGATTAACAATACTTGCGTCTTTGTCCAACCACAGTCCTGGGTTGGATTCCCCACAAAGTGTGACGTCCATTTCTGGTGCTCCCCCTAACAATGAAGTAGCTGGAATATTGTTAAAAGCAGCTCAAGAACTAATTCCTTTTGCCAGTCCTTGCAAAGCGTGGTGTCCTACATAACATGATCATGAACCACATGACATTCCAAACAACCATTAATATTTAATGTGTCCTAACACCACCCTACAGCAAGCTGCACAGACTGGAAAGACTCATGTGGTGCGGTATTGCTGATATGGATCATTTACAAAGCACATGGAATGGACGTGACAGAACTTTCCAGGAAAATAGCTGCCAACAAATGGATTTGGGTACTACAGAAAATAAGAAAGTGAGTTTATGGCTGATTAAAAAAAGTCCATCCGACACGACTCTCCTGACTCTTGGTCGGATATTGGTCCGAAATTCTATCAGCTGTCTTTCTTTCCCTCAACAGGAGTCTGGAGAACCGTCTCGGCGATCCACTTGAGATACGGCGGGTTGCCATTGTCTATCTGAAAAAAGCAAATACGTGGTCCAGTTGATACACTCAACATGTTCCATGCAATAGCTACATCACAGACAGTGATTACCAAGAGTGGAAACAAGTCGAAAATATAATTTTGCAAAAAGAATTAACCTGCTTGTACAAAGGGCCAATCGCATAAACGTAGCCTGGTTTCTGCGGTACACGTGTGACACGTGCATCACAGGTGTCGAACCAGTATAGCCAAAAGCCAACCTAAACACTTTGGGCCCAAACAATCACATTGCATATGAAGGCCTTAGTGGCTCAGTCGGAAGCAAGGTTTGAACATTTGTCCCAGGCTTCATGCAGGTTCCGGGTTCAGTTCCCACGTCTGTCAGCAGTGGCTTGGCTGCAAGATTATAGCACTAGGAATGTAAAGTAGCTTTTTTTTCAAAATCTATTTGGCAACTAAAATGAATATCGTAGCAGTGAAGGTGATCCCTACCTTGGAAGATATCACCTCAGCACAATCATACGGGTGGTTAGACCTGGAACAACAAACAATACCTTCAGTTTAAGGAGGAACATATCAACAATTCTGCATTCCATTCAAATACAGGTCCACGCATAATCAAGTTTAGCCAGGATGAAGAAGATGAAGAAAGTGGTTGACAGTGTAATGGTCCATGCAGTTGGGATACGACATGTCACACACGGTATCCACACAACAACCATCTTAGTTGATTAAACACATTACTGGGAGCCAGGTCTGTCCTGGAATCCCTACAGGGAGACCAGCAGAAGGTACTGGGAGCCAGGTCTGTCCTTGAATCCCTACAGGGAGACCAGCACAAGGTACTGGGAACCAGGTCTGTCCTGGAATCCCTACAGGGAGACCAGCAGAAGGTACTGGGAACCAGGTCTGTCCTGGAATCCCTACAGGGAGACCATCAGAAGGTACTGGGAACCAGGTCTGTCCTGGAATCCCTACAGGGAGACAAGCAGAATGTACAAGGAGCCAGGTCTGTCCTGGAATCCATACAGGGAGACAAGCAGAAGGTACTGGGAGCCAGGTCTGTCCTGGAATCCCTACAGGGAGACCAGCAGAAGGTACAAGGAGCCAGGTCTGTCCTGGAATCCCTACAGGGAGACAAGCAGAAGGTACTGGGAACCAGGTCTGTCCTGGAATCCCTACAGGGAGACCAGCAGAAGGTACTGGGAACCAGGTCTGTCCTGGAATCCCTACAGGGAGACCAGCAGAAGGTACTGGGAACCAGGTCTGTCCTGGAATCCCTACAGGGAGACCAGCAGAAGGTACTGGGAACCAGGTCTGTCCTGGAATCCCTACAGGGAGACAAGCAGAAGGTACTGGGAACCAGGTCTGTCCTGGAATCCCTACAGGAAGACAAGCAGAAGGTACTGGGAGCCAGGTCTGTCCTGGAATCCCTACAGGGAGACCAGCAGAAGGTACTGGGAACCAGGTCTGTCCTGGAATCCCTACAGGGAGACAAGCAGAAGGTACTGGGAACCACTCTTTGCTGGAATCCACATGAAGAGATGGACATGGGGTACTGGAGTCTGTCCTGGAATCCTCATGGGGAGACAAGTGGGAAGTACAGGGGATATGGACATGGAGGAGAGGTGACCCATTCTGTCCAGAATTCCCCACTTGCCAGCTGTTGTTTGGTGCCCGACAAGGGAGCATCGCAACCCCTGACCATGGGTAACCCACTGACAAGATATAGGCACCCACCGGACATACGTCTGGTCATGGGAACATCGCTACCCTGACCATGGAATGACCCACTGACAAGATATAGGCACCCACCGGACATACGTCTGGTCATGGGAACATCGCTACCCTGACCACGGGCGACCCACTGACAAGATATAGGCAACCAGTGGACATACGTCTGGTCATGGGAACATCGCTACCCTGACCACGGGTGACCCACTGACAAGATATAGGCACCCAGCGGACATACATCTGGTCATGGGAACATCACTACCCTGACCCACAGAGTGATGATCTGGACACCTACCTGACATATGAAGAGAGTTCATCAATCTTAGATGTCTGAGTCTTGATCATCTAAAACAATGTAAAACAACTTGTAACCATGACGATCGTGAACAGAGCAACCATTGTTGGAAACATAAACTATGGGTCAGTCACTACCAGAATCCTTTAGATGAAAACTGTTTGTTTTGTTTGTTTGTTGTTTAGCGCCTCACTCCGCAATATTCCAGCTATATGACGGCGGTCTGTAAATAATCTAGTCTGGGCTAGACAATCCAGTAAATGACATCATGAGCAAATGATGAGCATTGATCCACGCAATTGGGATACGATGACATGCATCAATCAAGTCAGGAGGCCTGACCACCTGATCCTGTTAGTCACCTCTTACGACAATCATAGTTAGCAATTCTAACCCAGATCTTCATGGGTCTACATGAAAACTGAAACTTCAGCCATCCAAGTGGCAAACAGTCCGCAACAACGCGTTTCATTAACTTTTATTGCCACATTTGCTCCAGAGGGCCAGATAGTGCAGCTGTACACAATTTTTTTAAAAATATGACCCATGAATCCTGCACTACCAAAGGCTGAAAAGGAGAGCAACACAAAATAACCCTTACCCAAATACTTGTGGACCTGATGGCAAAGGTTCAGGGCTTTGTGTGTGTTTGTTGGGTGTGGTGTGTTCACGACAGGGCCTGTATTTACTGTGATATTCTGAATTGGCCCAGAAAGGTGTCTTGGCTTGGCTTGTTGTTTTACTTATCTACTATTAGTTTAACTGATTAATAACTAAATAAGTGACTCAATCTGAAAACATATTCCAAACAAGAAAGAAACCGCACACAAATTGTTTTCCTGTATGAGATCTTGCTTTGGTGTCGGCAAATGGAGGACATTGTACTCCTTACTCAATACAATACAATACAAATACTCAAGTTCAATACAAAGATTGTTAAAATCTCAGCAAAAGAAAAGGTTTGGGATTTGTGAAGTCCATTTATTTAAGTTTAAGTAAATGATGACAGACAGTAAACTGTTAGGGTCCAACCAGATTAGGGTCCAACCATTGGATATTCGGGGTTAGGGATGAGCTATGAACTTGTTCCCTACATCATTGGATTGAAAAATAAAACTCTTGCCTCAAGTTTGTTGGACATGCTGTATGTCCAGGAAAATAGGTGTTGTGAAATCCTTTTTTTTAATTATATTAGACCTACCAGAGAAATTGTCTTAATAACTACAGACGATATAAAAAGTCCCCGAGAGGAGGAGAGAGATGGTTGCCATACCAACAGGAGTTCCGGGTCTTCATTGACTTTGTCCTCCCATTCATATCTGCAGCAGAACAGAGTGAGTGAGTAGGTTGGTGAGTGGATGAGTGAGTGAGTCATTGGAAAAACAGGTGGGTGAGTGAATGAGTGAGTGAGTGTGAGTGAGTGGATAGGTGAGTGGGTGGGTGAACGAGTGAGTCGGTTGGTAAGTAGGTGAGATGGGTCCATGGGTGAGAGTGTGGGTGGTTGTGTGTGTGTGAGTGAGTGAGTGAGTGAGTGAGTGAGTGAGTGAGTGAGTGAGTGAGTGAGTGAGTGAGTGAGTGAGTGAGTGAGTGAGTGAGTGAGTGAGTGAGTGAGTCTTTATCGCTACAGTCATTAACATTCTAGTTTCATTGCCTGTTTTGTTTGTTTGTTGTTTAACACTTCACTCCGCAATATTCCAGCTATATGACAGTGATCTGCATGTAATCAAGTCTGGACCAGACAATTCAGTGATTAATATCATGAGCATCGATCCACGCAATTGGGGTACGATGACATGCATCAACCAAGTCAGTGAGTCTGACCACCCGATCAAGTTAGTCGCCTCTTACAGTTTAGTGGTATACATGCCAGAATGATGTCAGAGGACTGAAGTGATGCAGATCGTAGAATGTTTGTCGCTGTTGTGAAACCCACAAACAAGTATTGAAATACTAGTTCTCCTCCTGTATATCGTTGTCTGAACACCTCAACCTCATCCCCTTTCACATTAAATGTGTGCACCAACCCAACAGGAGTTAGGAATATGGAAATGTGGATCTGTCTTTTAACAAGCCCCGGCTGCTCCTGTACAGAAGCATGTGACATGTGACATGTGACACTTACACGGAGGTGATCCCAGGCAGGATGTTGACACAGGCCGCTAGCCGCTGCTTCACGATGCCACTGAAACATGGAAGTCACATGTCTTACAGCTATATAACATGGTGTTATAACAGTTCAATAACAGCTATATAACATGGTGTTATAACAGTTCAATAACAGCTATATAACATGGTGTTATAACAGTTCAATAACAGCTATATAACATGGTGTTATAACAGTTCGATAACAGCTATATAACATGGTATTATAACAGTTCGATAAAAGCTATATAACATGGTGTTATAACAGTTCCATAACAGCTATATAACATGGTGATATATCCATTAGAAAACATATATAACATGGCATTATATCCATTTGATAACATCTACATAACATGGCATCATATTCATTGGATAACAGCAATATCCTAGTGGACTGACTGTACATCAGTCCTGGCCTGGCACACCAATGGTTGAAAGTACGAGAAACAATCAGCGCCATCTGTGACACTCAGCCAGGTCAGACTTTGTGACCATGAAGTCTTCTCTTGTGACATGCATGGGGTGGAGAGTGAGTGAGTGAGTACGGTTTTACGCCGCTTTTAGCAATATTCGAGCAATATCATGGAGGGGGGAGGGACACCAGAAATGGGCTTCACACTTTATACCCATGTCGGAAATCGAACCCAGGTCTTTGGCATGACGAGCGAACACTTTAACCAGTAGGCCACCCGACCGCCTCACATGGCATGTACAAGCTGTGCAGGGTCTATACCCTTGTGTTAGTGTCAACGTCATTAACTACTGTCACTGCCATTACTGTCGAAGTCTGTTGAGTGGACATATCCAACTGTTTCTGTGCAGGGTCGATATCCTTGTGTTACTCTGTCAACGTCATTAACTACTGTTTCTGCCATTACTGTCGAAGTCTGTTGAGTGGACATATCCAACTGTTTCTGTGCAGGGTCTATACCCTTGTGTTACTCTGTCAACGTCATTAACTACTGTCACTGCCATTACTGTCGAAGTCTGTTGAGTGGACATATCCAACTGTTTCTGTGCAGGGTCGATATCCTTGTGTTACTCTGTCAATGTCATTAACTACTGTCACTGCCATTACTGTCGAAGTCTGTTGAGTGGACATATCCAACTGTTTCTGTGCAGGGTCGATACCCTTGTGTTACTGTCAACGTCATTATGTTGCTCATAATATCAATCACTTGTTTGTCTGGTCCAGTACCTCATACCCCAACAGTGTGGGATGTTGCCCATATTATCTATCACTGGTTTGTCTGGTCCAGTCAGACCCCAACGGTGTGGGATGTTGTTCATAATATCAATCACTGGTTTGTCTGGTCCAGTCAGACCCCAACGGTGTGGGATGTTGTTCATAATATCAATCACTGGTTTGTCTGGTCCAGTCAGACCCCAATGGTGTGGGATGTTGCTCATAATATCTATCACTGGTTTGTCTGGTCCAGACTTTACAGACCATCATCATATAGCTGGAATACTGCTGAGTGGCATCAACCAACAAACACACACATGGCAACCACCACTACCTACTGGGCCAGCTTCTTGGCGACATCCATATCAGGTACCGTCACAAATGCCATAGAGGCAGATCCGGCGACGTATGATTCGGCCATGGTGCTGACAGCGCGACAGACAACACCAACAAGTCCTGGCATATAGTACACACCAACACCAACCTTGAACAGAACATCACGTCAGTTACATATGTCAGACACCAGGGATTTATGTCAGACACCAGGGATATATGTCAGACACCAGGGATATATGTCAGACACCAGGGATATATGTCAGACACTAGGGACTAATGTCAGACACAAGGGATTTATGTCAGACACCAGGGACTAATGTCAGACACCAGGGACTAATGTCAGACACCAGGGACTAATGTCAGACACTAGGGATTTATGTCAGACACCAGGGACTAATGTCAGACACCAGGGACTAATGTCAGACACCAGGGACTAATGTCAGACACAAGGGATTTATGTCAGACACCAGGGACTAATGTCAGACACAAGGGATTTATGTCAGACACCAGGGACTAATGTCAGACACAAGGGATTTATGTCAGACACCAGGGATTTATGTCAGACACCAGGGATTTATGTCAGACACCAGGGACTAATGTCAGACACTAGGGATTTATGTCAGACACCAGGGACTAATGTCAGACACCAGGGACTAATGTCAGACACCAGGGACTAATGTCAGACACAAGGGATTTATGTCAGACACCAGGGACTAATGTCAGACACAAGGGATTTATGTCAGACACCAGGGACTAATGTCAGACACAAGGGATTTATGTCAGACACCAGGGATTTATGTCAGACACCAGGGATTTATGTCAGACACCAGGGACTAATGTCAGACGCCAGGGACTAATGTCAGACACCAGGGATTTATGTCAGACACCAGGGACTAATGTCAGACACCAGGGACTAATGTCAGACACCAGGGAGTAATGTCAGACACCAGTGATTTATGTCACACAAGGGAATAATGTCAGACACCAGGGACTAATGTCAGACGCCAGGGACTAATGTCAGACACCAGGGACTAATGTCAGACACCAGGGATTTATGTTGTTTGTTTGTTGGTTATTTAACGCCGCACTCAGCAATATTCAAGCTATAAGACAGCTGTCTGTAAATGAACTAGTCTGGACCAGACAATTCAGTGATTGATATCATGAGCATCGATCAACGCAATTAGGACCGATGACATGCATCAACCAAGTAAGCAAACCTGACCACCCGATCCTGTTCTTCGCCTTTTACGACAAGCAAAGTCCCCTTTTGCGGCAAGCATGGGTTGCTGAAGACCTATTCTACCCGGATCTTCACGGGTCAGGATTTATGTCAAAACCAGGGACTGACATCAGACACAAGGGATTTATGTCACCAGGGATTTGGGTCAGATGTTCTTACGTGTTAAACTTTTGAGAGGAAAGGATAGTTTAGATATGTGTCCTTCATGTTCTAAGACTGTAACATACCCAAGCCATGACATATTCAAATGATTGGCCACTCTAACCCTCCAAGTTAACCCTTCCTCTCTCTGCATGCACTCCCTCTGCAAACACTTTGTGCATCGACAAGTTCTCAGCAAACCATGTAAATTAGGTCAGTATAATATGTCTGGATATCTTTGTATTGTATGTTGTTGCATTTAAATGTTTCAGTATGTGAAACCTGTAATTAAAAGTGTTTAATATCCTCTAATTCTTAGCAAACTTTCTTTAATTAAATTAAACTAGGCTTAAATATTGTAAGCTTTAGTAATGGCTAATATATAACCTTTCTATCTCTTTATTCAAAAACTTATTTCTTAACAGGCCTTAATAGCATTTCGCCGGACTGAACATGGACCCAGGAAAACATACATTCAGAGTTAATTTAACAAATGAAGTTGTCTCCCTTCGTTCCGAATATTATTACAAAGTAATATTCTGTGTATTTAAGTTAAACTTGCTTGAAATGCCATCATGTATTGGCATTGCTCAATACGTCTTATACAAGGCATGAATTGTCACTCAGCTGACCATATAGTAACACGTCGGCTAACATGGCAGAGGAGGAATAGATCAGGGAATTCCCAGGCATATTAAACTGTCAGCAAGTAAGCCGAGCGTCGCGTCATTTACCACAATCAGACTAAGAAATCCAATTATTCCAGGCGAGACTTTCACCGTGTTGGCACCCGCCACTTTGTCTCAAACATCGACTTTCGCTTTCGCCACAGCTCCTTCCATGTGAACAGACAAGCAACGGACATTTTGATTGGCTGAACAACGAGAAGCGACCAATCGGATTCACCGTAACAATATGTTAGTATAGTGTATAATCGTGATGTAAACGGAAACAAAGTGTGCATATCTCACTATTATGCATGATGGCGTGGTGGTTGTGGCTGAAAGGTAACGGGGCAATCATTGTCAATGCGTCCCGTGTGGTTGGCAAATATGTAACTTATATTTCTAAACATCGGCTCGTTTCATCAGCTGAGCGTCGGTGGTGTAAAGGTTAGCATGGTTGCCTTCCAAGCAGTCGATCCGGGTTCGATTCCCGGCCGACGCACATTTTGTCATTTGTAGTTTTGTTACTGGTTTTCATCAACTGGAATGTCAAGTCGAGGTATTGCAGGACAGACTTGTACAGAATGTTAAAACTTTGAATGAGTATTTTGTACAGCGACCGTCTCAAATACGCTACCTTGAACTGACATGGTTGGTTACGTAGCAACGTTTGCGGGACTATCTGGGTAATCTGATCTCTTTTGATGAAGAGGAATACACCAGGTAAAAGTAACTGACAACGAACAATCCATGGTGATGGATGACAAATGATTTGTTTGTTTGTTGTTTAACACCGCACTCAGCAATATCACAGCTATATGACGGCAGTCTGTAAATAATCAAGTCTGGACCAGACAATTCAGTGACTGACATCATGAGAATTAATCCACGCAGTTGGGATACGATGACATGCTTGAACTACGTCTGACCATCCGATCCCGTTAGCATAGTCGCCTTTGGACCCGTGAAGATCCGGGGTAGAATAGCTCTTCAGCAACCCACTAACGGGATCGGGTGGTCAGGCTCGCTGACTTGGTCGATGCATGTCATCGATCCCAATTGCGTGGGTCGATGCTCATGATATCAGAAACTGGATTGTCTGGTCCAGACTCGATTATTTACAGACCGCCGTCATATAGCTGCAGTATTGCAACAACAAACAAACATAGTCGCCTTTGAAAAGATGCGACAAGGTATCCTGAGTGGGTATTGTTTTCGGGGCTTTTAGCACTGCTGCAGCTATGGGCTTTAGGCATACATTATTTCAGAAACATCGTTTAACGAAAGCCATTCAGTGACGTGTCGGTCCGGGGCGTTTGAAGTTAGTGCGAGATCTATAATATGTATATGGAATAGCAAATTTTGCGCCACATCACATTTTTTTCATGTTTTCTTAATTATCAAGTATATATATTGACAAAGCTATGACGTATTGTCCTCGGTGTGTTTGTTGAACAAGCTGACATCTAATTGTGTCCTCGGTGGGGACATTCGCTGTGTTTGTTGTACATGGTGGCCCTTCAGAACTGGTTGTATTTTGTCTGGTGTTTAATGCTAAATAAGAAATTTAATCCCCTGGTTTTTTTAACTACTGTCCCATTGTAATGTTAATCGACAGACGGTTGATAACGTAATTGTCAAGTCACAGCTAGTTGTAACGCAAGGTTTAGCGCGTGACGTGACGCAAGGTTTAGCGTATGACGCCACGATGGTTTCTGTTGCCGCCATGTTTGGCAAAACTGAATATGTCAGTGACACAGACCGGATCATCATTACTTAATTATTACTATTTATTTCAGGTAGGTATTCAAATCAAACACCAGACACATTCAGCAGTAGGCCCTAGATACTGTTTACATTACTGTTTTATGTAGGAAAACGCCCGAAAGTATGTAGATCTATTTGTCAATTATTCAAATCGGTGGTTCTGCAAAAGTTTTCGTATTTATTTTTAGTATTAGTCATTCAGTATTTTGCTGTGGACGTGTTTGGTTTGTTGTCAGTTTTAATTGTTTATTGGTCACCTTAATGAATCCTTAGACTATACACTTCTTAAACTTATATGTTGCAATGTTATTAAAAGAAAATTCAGACGTAAAGGGGTAAAACATTCACTTTACAACCGGAAGGAGCATGATTGAGGTAACAGGTCATTATGCATACTGTATGTTGCAGACCGGAAATAAGGTCACGGTTGTGCTTTCTTTGCGATACTTATAGTGAGTGTGGTTTTATGCCGCTTTTAGCAATATTACAGCAATATCACCAGCAATGGGCTTCACACATTGTTCCCATGTCCGAATCAAAACTGGCGTGACGAGCGAACGCTTTAACCACTTGGCTACCCGACCGCACTTTCGATACTTAGAATAGCTAAACGAAAAAAACTGTTGGAACACTTTGTATTTTTTTAGGCATATTGTAGATCTAAGTATTCTAGAGTTGATTTTGTGATTGTCATCCCCAGCCCAACGGGCGTCCGTCCGTCACGTTTCGTTTCCGGAGCATAACTCAGAAACCGTTAAATATATTTGCATGTCTGTCAGGTTGATCTACAAGCTCAACTGGGGCATTTTACTATTTAATTTTTTTGGATATTGATATATTTTTTATTTTTCCATGGCAACAAGTTGAACTTTTTGAAATTTAAGAATTCTTCTTTTAAATGCCAAAAAAATTCAACTTGATACCCATTTAACCTGTTTAAGGAATCTTATAAGTCATAATAAAGTTTTTTTGTGTGCCTACATTTTGTGTTTGTCATTATTTGGAGGTATCTCCCATAGTACGGGGAAACTGTGCATGCCTTCTACCAAGTATTCAGTATGTGCCTCAATAATGGTTGAGGGTAACTTTCGTTTAATGACTTCATTATCAAATCCATCATCCCTACTTCTGCACTGATTATGACAGAGAGATGAGTGTGCGATAAGATGGCCTACTTCTCTATGAAACTTTTTACAGTTTTCAGCACATGTTGGTATGAAGACTTGTGTGCTGTCGGTGCAGTTCCTTCTGTCACAAAAAGTCCCAGTACCTGTTGAAAGAAAACGATACCCAGGCATGCTAGCTTTTGGTTTAACAACTCACAAATCTCAGGGCAGTACTTACCAATATATTGTTGCTGATTTAACACTCCCCTTCAAACACCAATGGCACAAGGGTTAACAAACTCAATGTTAAGCCGCTCACCATCAAGAAAGGGACTCAAACTTATCAACTTCTCTCAAAAGAAAGTACTTGTACGGCAGAACAAGAAATGGAGCGCTTGAGGAACAATGACATTCTCCCATGTCAACATCCCCTTTGTTCTTTGCCAAAGGACAAGACGTCTGTTGGGCATTTATATATGAGATCACTTCCAAGACACTTTACAGATCTAATGTCTGATATATCTGTGCACCATCACTGAAACAAGAAAAGATGAGACTGCCAATAGTAATGATTTTCCTATGCCAGGTCACAATGTTCTGTTGAAGCATTCCCAACATGGACTAGCTATGGTAATCAAAGATGCCTTCAGTACAGAGAGGCAACAGAACTACAGATACCTACTGCCGTAGAGGCTCTCGGATGCTACAGTGAGGCCAGTATTACTCTCTTGGTTGTTGTCATCTATAGGGCACCATCATCATCTCAGAGAACTTTCCTCATTCACTTGCGAACTCTGCTGGAGCAGCTGCCTCTCAATCAGTATAGGATTGTTATCACTGGAGACTTCAATATGGACCAGTCTGTCATGACAACAATGCACTATCCAACCTCATGAAGCAGTTTACATTCGGTCAGTATATCAGCAAACCAACCCCCACTCTTGGGGGTACACTAGACTTGATCTTCTGTAATAAGCCCATCTCAACAGGAGTCTTTCCAGTTCCATACACTGACCATCATCTTGTGTGGGGTGTGACGGAATAGGTGTAGTATATTGAAGTGACTATCATTATTTCTTTGTATGTTAATCAATGTGGTAATGAACTGCACTTTTTAAATCTTAATATTTTGCATTTAATCTACAATGTCCAAAGCAACATCTTGGGTTTGAACAGGTAATGACCATAGTCACATATCACAAACTAATACCATTTATGTTTCTTAAAGAATATTCCATGTAGATATTATTACGAGTCAAAATGTGACTTGTAATGTTTTTTTCTTTCTCCTACCCTAATGAATTCAGTAGTAAATGTAGTAACTGGTTTTGTCAGTTTGTACTTCCATCATGTTTTTGTGGAGGTTTCATTTTTTTTCTTGAACTTCATAGAAATTGTGTTTTGCAGCATTTTATTTTGTTTCTTCAAGATATTTTGCATTTACATCAAGTAGATGCTCCCCTGCTGCCTTTTACTCCTTACAAAATTTTGAATATTTTCAAATGTATGTGTTTCTGTGATCAAATTTCACTATTGTTTACATAATATACACTTCATTTGCTGGGCAGGAGACTTGACCAAGTCAGTGCAAACTCTTCTTTTTTTTTACAATTTCCATGACAAGTTCCACCTTGGTTAAACAAGAGTCATCAGAAAGATGACATATCCCCCCCGGCAGCTGTCTGTAAAGTAACCACTAGTAAATGTGCAATTTTGTATGTAATGAGTCAACAGTTGAATGTTCTTTTAGAAGCATACATTGTTTACCCAATGAATGGTTTTCGAATTCTGGCCCGGAAACGAACCCGTTCCCCAATGGAGTCTAGGTCCAACTTCTTTCCATATAAATTGTAAAAAATAAAAATTCGTAAAAAAATAAATATCAAAAGGCATCACTTCAGTATGTGCCTGATAGCTTTGCCAAGTTTCGATCAAATACACTGAATGGTTTTCGAATTCTGCCCCGGAAACAAACCCCATCCCCAATTGAGTCTATGTCCAACTTCATTCCATAAAAATTTAAAAAAAATTAAAATTAGAAAAATCCCAAAATATCAAAAGGCACCACTTCAGTGTGTGCTTGATAGATTTGCCAAGTTTCGATCAAATACACTGAATGGTTTTCGAATTCTGCCCCGGAAAAGGAAATGATTACGGACGGACAGACTGGCTGATCGCTATATCCCCCCGCATTAAATGTCGGGGGGATAAAAAGGTTAGGGTTTGTTTAGATTTAATTATGTCATAAATTCTGCAACAGGTGTGGGGGATATAGCCACGTTAGTGGCAAACTCTTGTATTAATTGTTCTGGTATTCTTTATTAGGCCTAGTGACATTGTTACAAATAGTACTTGTAGTTGGTAGGGATAACCAGGATCACTGTAGAAGTTAACAGAGTTACCACGTTACAGTATTTTTGAAGTACACATGTATTAGACATAATGGCAAAGAATACTATGTTACATGTGTACAAAGTCAGACTATCATAAAGGTATTGAGTTAATGGGATTGAGTGAGTGAGTGAGTTAGTATGGTTTTATGCTGCCTTTAGCAATTTTCTAGCCATATCACCATAAATGCGCTTCATACATTGTACCCATGTGGGGAATCGAACCCGGGTCTTTGGCATGACAACGCTTAAACCACTAGGCTACCCCACTGCCCCTGAGTAAAGGAAGATAATGTAATGCTTAAACTGGCTGTGTGATCTAAGGGAGATAATCAACCCTTCCATTGCACTTGTGTACTGTACGAAAGAATGTTCAATTTTAAATGTCATGAGTTAGTTTAGTCTATGCTGCATGACATGCTTTGATCATATTCCTTTTATACTGTTTCACCATGAGATCTCAATGTTTTCTTATTTTGTTTCTGTTATTTCTTGCATTTACATGGTTTATAAGTGAGATAAAGTACACTCCCTGGTTGGCTTTGTTCCTCGGCATTGCCCATACCGGATTGCCTCGCTCTTACTTTCTCGACCATAACCAAGGAGGAGTGCTTTATCCATCACATACAGTACGTCTTTACCCCAATATTGTATAGGTTGTAACCAGTTGGAGATATAGAAGTGATGGAAGTCCTATACTTTTCAAACCCGGGGAACCCAAGTCCTAAGTGGTGACCCACAGAACCGAACGGGGAACCAGTGAGTCGATACAGCTACATCAGCTACCGCAGCTACATCAACACCATACTGAGTATATGGGGGAGTACCCCGTCAACAGCCTCTCTTATTCCGTTTACTGTCCCGTCAAAACTGACCAGATGATTTGGTCATAACGACCCCTCTGATCATGCTGATGGTTTGATGTGCTAAATGGTGGGTATCTCACAATGGTGTGATGTCACAAGGTTTGATGTGCTAAATGGTGGGTATCTCACAATGGTGTGATGTCACAAGGTTTGATGTGCTAAATGGTGGGTATCTCACAATGGTGTGATGTCACAAGGTTTGATGTGCTAAATGGTGGGTATCTCACAATGGTGTGATGTCACAAGGTTTGATGTGCTAAATGGTGGGTATCTCACAATGGTGTGATGTCACAAAGGTTTGATGTGCTAAATGGTGGGTATCTCACAATGATGTGATGTCACAAGGTTTGATGTGCTAAATGGTGGGTATCTCACTATGGTGTGATGTCACAAGGTTTGATGTGCTAAATGGTGGGTATCTCACAATGATGTGATGTCACAAGGTTTGATGTGCTAAATGGTGGGTATCTCACAATGGTGTGATGTCACAAAGGTTCTATGTGCTAAATGGTGGGTATCTCACAATGGTGTGATGTCACAAAGGTTTTATGTGCAAAATGGTGGGTATCTCACAATGGTGTGATGTCACAAAGGTTTTATGTGCAAAATGGTGTGATGTCACAAAGGTTATATGTGCTAAATCGTATCTCACAATGGTGTGATGTGGAACTAGGTCACCAGGTGGGCATCTCAGAATTGTGTGACAATAATAAACTTGTCTGTCTTATATGACCTTCAGAACTGTTAACTGATCATACACAAAAAAAACTTATACTCCACACAAAGACATAAATAGAACACAAAGCTGTCAGACTTCTATTTGGTTTGTTTTATTCAACATGAACAGGGCTTATATTACAATGATTCTGTACATGTTCCCGGTGACATCAACAATGGTCTGGACTGTGTCACCATGTCACACCTGCCGGGGGACTGTCACCTCGTTCTTGCAGTGAGGAAGTCTGGTGTAAAAGATACCACATAATTCCTCACACATCTTTTAGATACATTCTATTTGGTAATCCACACTCAATACATCTTGACTAGATTTAACACATCCTAACCTTTGAGCAGTGCCTCTTGCAAACATCTTCATCGTAACATTTGAGTATTACCTTTTGCAAAGACCTTCATCGTAACATTTGAGTATTACCTCTTGCAAACACCTTCATCGTAACATTTGAGTATTACCTCTTGCAAACACCTTCATCGTAACATTTGAGTATTACCTCTTGCAAACACCTTCATCGTAACATTTGAGTATTACCTCTTGCAAACACCTTCCTCGTAACATTTGAGTATTACCTCTTGCAAAGACCTTCATCGTAACACTTAAGTAATGTCTCTTGTAAAGACCATCGTAACATTTGTAGTGCTTCTTGCCAAGAACTAGCTCATCATGACATGTTGCTCGTCACCCAAACACTCTTGTTAATTCACAGACACTTACAGTGTAGATGTATAACATCGCAATTTACTCTAAATTGTAACACAATTTCACATCCTGTATATATGAAGTAGAATGCAACTTACACATATCGTAACACATTTACATCATGTACACCTGGTAGGTGTACCAGATCATAATTCATTAAGATACACAACTGTGTAAACAGTCTCTATGGCGTTGTTCACTCATGACACATATATACCTTCTTTTGCAAGCCCTCACTCGCTTCGATCCCCTCACTGGCATCATCATCATCATCATCGACATGTTAATCATAACAATTAATTATGAAAATATAACAGTAGTATTTTATTCTGTATTTCACCCATACTCACACATTACTTAGAAAACCCATTACAGTTATCATATCATGTCTCCAAAAATTATAATAGTTAATAATGAGCAATGAGCTAACTCTCGATCTTTGTAAATAAGATGATGATGGATAGAATCTGTATTCATTTCACTAATGTTAATTTTCACATGATAAGTGGGTTTATATTCACATGATCTTCACTTGGTGGTTCTTATTGATCTGGTCCCAAAAGACTATCAAAGACCATTGTTTTGTACTAAGTATCTAGTACTAAGTAAGTATCGACTACTAAGTAGGTATAGTACCATGCTGGCATCTGGTACTGGGGAGGGATGACACTACAAGAGGGTGGATCTTTAATTTGAGCAGAGTGACTGTTTCCAGCAGTAAAGTATTAAATAATACCCAATGTAATTTATGCAAGTTTAAAATCAATTTTGTTTATAAAGGGGTAAACTTGACTTCTTTACCTGTCGTTGTAGTCTGAAGTATTAAAAGACTTGCATGGCCATCAACCTCACAAAAACCTCCCCACACCAACTGTTGAGTCGTGCTTCACATAATTATGCTGGAGATTCTGGGAATTCCCCCAACAGTGTCGTTTCAACACAATCTGCCAAATCTTACTTCACTTAAACATGCTGGCGATATTAAGTGCTCTTCTTAAGTATTATTTGCTGAATCTTACTTCAATCAATGATGCGGCACCTTTTATGACTGCCTCTGCCGAATGTGACTTAACAATATTATGTTGGGGATTTTATGAATGCTTCTGACATCCTGTTTCCCCCACTGTCTGCTGAATGTCCCTTATCTTATTAAGGTGGAGTAATTAATGAGTGCTTCCAGCAATGCTGTCTTCATGCTTTCTGGGTCTTCCCTTCACATTCATGTTCAAAGTTCTGCACAGGTTGGAGATTAACACAATTAGTCCATTAGTCCATAAAGTATTAGAATTAAGTTTGAAAACATTTGAAATCCAGTCCTAATTATTTGCTATAATCATTGTCCGTGTACACACCTGAAGTAAAGATGTGTGAGAATGAAGGGTACTTTATCTAGCCTAAACATTCAACTAATGATAAACTGTCACAAAAAGATGATTCATTCACATGTAATTTTTTGTAAACTTTTTTTTATCACTTCAACGAGATGCTTTACTTAACAGTTTTATGGAAAAAGAGGGCTGCATTTTTGTGATAGCAACCCACAAATCAATTTGCACACAAGAAACATGAGGGGTTCATCAGGAACTGTGTGTACTTATTAAATGTATGTCAAAGAGAGGGTGTGACATTTGTGTACTGATTTCGTGGACATTTATTTTTATTCTCTTGTACCTTATATAAGAATCTCCCAACCTTCTGAGACACACTCCTAAATGCCTGGGTACTGCTGGACTCTAGGACAAAATACTCAAGTGTGCTGTTATAACATAAGCTTATAACCCTGTTGCATAGGATCATTGTGTCCGGAGTCATACCACTCTGACTTGGCCTCACACAGTACAAACATATAGCACAGAGTAGGTAGAAAAATAGCCACACATGTCTCCACTGGCATGTGATACTCTCACCTGCTGATAAACAATTCATATCTCACTCGGTGCATATATCTAAGTAATCACCATTGTACATATATAAAACTACATAACACAGCTGTAATGTCAACATTGTACATAGCCACAGCTGTTGTGTCAACATTGTACATAGCCACAGCTGTGGTGTCAACATTGTACATAGCCACAGCTGAAGTGTCAATGTTGAACATAGCCACAGCTGAAGTGTCAACATTGTACATAGCCACAGCTGTTGTGTCAACATTGTACATAGCCACAGCTGAAGTGTCAACATTGTACATAGCCACAGCTGTTGTGTCAACATTGTACATAGCCACAGCTGAAGTGTCAACGTTGTACATAGCCACATCATATAGCCTGTAGGTGCAGACAGTAAGCATATATCTGTCCTTAAAAAAGTAAAGTTTGTATAATATTGTGTTAATAACAATTCTATGTTGGTTGAGCACCCCTTTTATGCAAAAGTAACATTTAAACAAATCATTTATCTCATCTCTACATGCTGTACATGTGTTATCTCAAACAGAAACAGCTAGTAAAATACATATTTGTCAAACCTTAAATCTAATCAGTATCTTCAACATCAACATTTAACAGTCTAGTAAAGTCAGTAAAAACATATACCGGGGTATATAACAATGTGAATACTTTTTACCATTATAAAATATAATTATTACAATTAATTACCATTAACATAATCTTTCATTTCAACAAGATTTGGTATACAATGAGATCTGATTCTCAACAAAACAGTTCATGTTTCATTAATCCAGTCCCATTTCAGTCTGGATGACAGAGTTGCATCTTGAGCACCCCGGTTAGATGTGCAGGACATCAGATGGACCCTGACGGACAGAGCAACCGTTGGCCGAAACGCTTTCCTTTCTTCAGTTGCCTCAGAGGAGAAGCACGCCCACTTCCTGTTTGTACCCCTCAACGAAAAATATAGTTGGACGTGGCTAGCTTCTCATGGAAATCCTATCAAAGTCTCACCGAGAGTCCCCAGTCAAGGTGCACCTCAGAAACATCCATTCACCTTCACAGGGCATACAGAATGGTGGATTAATTCAAACTTTACTTATGAACATATCGTACTTGTCATTCTCAATATATCCAGGGCCCTCTTGCACAGAACAATCTTAGTTACAACTTATCTTAGGCGCCTACAGTCAACTTTACAATCACCATACAACTGTCCTATTCCACATCCACAAACTGATCTTTGCGCGATTGTAAGACGGCTTGGATTTAACATCATGATCTTAGCTAAGATTGAAATCTTCAACGGTGGAGGTGCAAATATCTTAAACTCGACCCGTCTACAGATGTCTGCAGACGCGCATACCTTGCTGCGCAAACAATAAGTGGATCCGGTAATGACACACAACATTACCTCCCTCCATCGCACCTTGCACAGTTAATTGAAGGAAATGATTACTAGTATGATGGCATATATTTTTGTCGGCATTAATACTGTCATGATTTTGGAATTGTTAGAGAAATACCTACTCATGTTTTATTAAAAGTACTGAAATACGAATAAATACATTATTTACCGACCCAATTATTATAAACATTAAAATAAATAATAATAGTATGTCCTGATAACATAACAAGTAAATGTAGGATGGTCATCTATTTGGGGGAGCTTTTAAACAAATTCTTAATATATCCTTGTTTTCGTTTCGCTGCTGTAACAAAGGATGTTATGATTACCTTTTCAAAACACCGAAAGACGAGGATTTCAAGAATGCATGGACAGGAAATAAGAATACTGTTTTGAGAAAGCAGTTGTTAAATATATATTCACTGGGTATTAACTATATTCATAATTATTTTTAAAAAGTGTGAATTTTACTTTTGCTATTTATGGGACATTTTACACAAATTTCAAATGTCTCATCATGTGTATTTGCTTGTTTGATGAGTATCTGTATTTTTTCCTTTTAAATTCAGTTATTAAAACGCTTGTCCCCGTCCCACTCGATTTTAGATTAAAACGTACGATTTTGCTCTTCAGCTTGTATTTATTTGTAGATTAAGTTAATGATAAACCAAAGACAAAATAACTGACATGAATGTGACCCAAAAGAAATACAGGGGAGCTCAGCGATTCTACAACATTAATACACTGAGCAAGGTAGATTCTACGCTACAGGCTTGTACAAAGGGAAACCACTCCCATTTAAAGTATAAACTAAGATTAGCTGCCCTTGATTGATCTAAAAGGTCATGGACATTACAAATCGCATGCAGAAGACTTAGGTTTTCATCCTTCCCTTGATTAGTGAAAAGGTATGTTGTGTCACACTTCTTTCAGCATTGAATCGGTAGGGAATAGTTCTTTTAGCTATCGACTCGATAGTTATGTGGTTCACTATCACAGTTAACAATATTTCTTACGTTAAATCTGTAGTGCCTTCTTCGTGTTGTAGAAGTGTAGATTCGAATCATAAAGTTTCACAAAATAAAGAGGCAATGTTTGAACATAAAGCGGATTATTTATTTGAAATAAGCCCTGTCTTGCACACCATTTTGTCAAGTTTATTCAGGGACTACAACGATCTTAGCTACTTAAGATTTGTCCGGACCAATTGTAAGTTTTCGATTGTAGCTTACAATATTCTTAGCCTTCAATCGCTTTGTGCAAGTGGATGGCGATTGAGGCCAAAGCCTAAGATCACAATCGTAAGGATTTACAATAATCACAGCGCTAAGATTGTTCTGGGCAAGTGGACCAAGGTCTCATAGAATTATTCAACAGCCAAATAAAGAATTCTTTTCAACAAACTCTATTTCAGGCAGAAACAATCAGCAGAATTTCTACTTCTCATTCGTTAATAATTTTCCATATTTTGGGGTTTTAATGATCAGGTAGTTGCCGCACCAGTCTAGAAACGTCCGTGTTCAAGCATACCCTTTACTCAAGGCTCACTAGAATATGGCAGCAAACCTTCCATGTCTAAACATCAGACAAAATATAAATTGTATATACATATTTTCATATTTCTTCAAATACAAAATAAACATTTATCCATGTGCTGTAGTCAGAAACCCCAGTGTTCAAGTGGTCAACATTCTGGTAAACCTGCACTAACTCCTGGATCCATTCCCTGGTTCTCGCAGCCTCAAATTACCTGCCCTTGATTGCCATCTGCCAATTGGATTGGCTACGCTACTAGATCTTACGCACCAATCAGAATGTGAGTTACAAACCAGCCTCATTGTTGGGTTGGCCAATGCCATTGATTATGGTTGCGAGAAATCCAAGATAGAAAAACTGACTGACACACAAAAGAAATCTTTTTGCTGGAAAGGATGTCTTCATGTCCTGGTCAGTGAAATGTTGGGTACTCTGCGATCGCAAGAACCAGGAATGGTTTGGTTTGTTGTTCTACGCCGCACTCAGCAATGTTCCAGTTATATGACGGCGGTATGTAAATGATCGAGTCTGAACCAGACAATCCAGTGATTGACATCATGAACATGAATCCACACAATTGGGATCGATGACATGCATCAACGAAGTATCCAGGGGTTGGTGCCCAGGAGATACAGAGGATGGTGGCTGTGGTCATCATCATCTCAAACTTACTAATCCACACAGCAAAGCCATCAAATACTAATTATTTGTATTCTTACATTCAAAGTGTTAAAATATTACGTCACATATGGTATGATTATCAAGATTATATGTGAATGATACAGATGTATTTGTTTGAGAATATTAGGTAACACCCATGTAACTATTTTCTTACAAACTCTCCTTCCTGTCGAGAAGGGGAGGCGGGGGGTGGGGGGTGGGGGGACAATTGTCTCCTCTCGTGACTGCATACAGTGTCGACATGAGAAACCAAAGACAGCACATCAGAACACATCCAGATATACACAGACCTCTCTATCATCACCAACTGAGGTCGTATCCTACAAATCATAAATTCCAAAAAGTAAAACGCTTTGATTTTAAACTGATTAATTGTAAAGTATAGATAAAAAATCCCACGCTGCAACACTACATGCTATAAAGCTGGTATAGCAACGTGTTGTATGTAACATGTGTATATATGTGTATACATGGCTTCAGAGTGTTCATATAGTAAACAAGTAGACATACTTTGTGACACACTTGTGCAAACAAGTGTCAAAATGCTTGTGCTATATACAGAGGTAAACAATTGAGACAGTTAATGTACACCGTAAATACGATATGCAAAGGGGTATATGCAAAAAGTATATTTTTTCTAAAATATTACAAATCTGAGCACTATGGTGTAAAATGCCACAAAACAAATCTAAATGATAAAGTCTGAGTGCAATACACAGGAGCTGGGAGTATTGGATGATATTTGAACACAAGTCGCGGAGAATAGGATAAACAAGAAAACATCATTGAGAAGGTTACATACCTGAACACTGAAACAATAGGCATCTGAACAATTTGGGTACAATATACATAGCTGAAAGCTGAGTATACAGATGTGATCGGGGTTGCAGTGATATGATAGGCGGCCAGTAGGGCTGTAACGATTCACTGATACCTACGATATCATCGATACTTAGGTACACTAGATACTTGAATCGTCAGTTTGTGAGATTGCGATACACTATAAATAGAAACAGGAACTCGTTTTCTTTGTTAAAGTTTTTGAGATGTCAACACATAAATTTTTGAATTAAGAGTTCTATTTCAGTGATTTCATCATTTCTTACTATTTGATGTGATGTATCGTGACACCAGAAGTATCGTCAGTCCGTATTGTGATACAAATGGTATCGCAAGATACCAGGTGATACTCGGCCCTGCCTGGCATGATACACGTGATTCTTACTAGTGCTGGGACGATACACTGATGAATTGGTGGATCGCTTTATTTTACTTCCTGATACAAGAATAAATCACACTCACGCACAAAGTAAAAAATATTGATTCATACCTTAAATGTTTACTTTATTGGCTGTAACACCAAACACTAATTAGTAGTAAACATTTGTAGTGAATAAGTAAATATTTTCATCCATTGCGCCATACTTGACAGTGCTATCTGTAAATCGTCAGTGTGTCAGGTGTTTGACTATCCTGTCTATGAAAGAGATGATACACACCACAGATAAGAGCACATGCAAGTATCATGATTCGTATCGGATCGTGACCAAGGTATCGTGACCAAGGTATCGTGATACGTATCGGATCTGACAGTTGGTGTATTGTACCAGCCCTAATTCTTACGTGAACAATTGGCCACATAAAAAATGTGTAGCAGACAGACTCCGGAGGAGGAGTTATTAGGATCAGCACGGACACGTTGAGGGTCAACAAAAGCACTACTGACGTCCAAACAGGACTCTACAGGGTTAACTACTCAAGGCTTCAAATTCATCCAGAGTCATCGCGTCCAGTCGGCGAGGGCCGGTCTGTGACGGAGTGTTCGACTCCTCCGAGTTATCACTTGCGTCATCGGAGGTGTAACTGATGCGCATCCTCCACCGGTTCTGACCGGTCATCCCTAGGGGGCGCTGTGGACTGCTGCTCAGGTTGTTGACCTTCAGGTCAAGCTTCTGGCGTGGCGACCCGACCGTATGCACATCACGGTTGTCGTTGAAGTTGTCAAAGCGGTTGCCATGACTACTCTTGACAGTGCTGGTGTTGCTACTGGCATATGTTGAATAATAATCACTGTCCGACGGAATATTGGCGTTTGAATCACGATCTCCAGAACTGGATGAACCATGTGCTGTTCGCGTAGGTCTACGAAATTTGGGCGGTGGATCGATTTTTGGAGTGTGGCTGGTTCCAACCTTCAGATCCAGTCTGTTCCCGCTAGCATCCTGAGGCGGACAGGGCGTGATGACCTTCACCTTGTCCTCATTCATCTCCTTCCTCCCGTCATCAGAATTGTTTGTGAAGGAGTTCCTGAAAGGATTGCCATTGATATTGTTAGCGAGTGTGGTGGGTGGTGCGGCGCTGCCGTAGGGCACGCCCCAGCCATTGGACTCTGCGTGGGTCAGGTTGTAGGACAGGCTCTCGGACGACATCTCCCGATGGCCACTGTCCGGCGAGTCTGTGTCCAGGCCTGCCTTCGTGTTCTCAAACAACGCATTGTCGGACACGTTGCTGATGTATGAGTTGTCCACCTCGCGGAACTCGGGGATGTACACTGGTCCAGGGCGTGGCGTTGTTGGGTCCGGCAACATCGGCACCTGAAACACAGCATGCAATAGTTTTTTTGTTTTTTTTAAATATTTTTTATTTCAATTGGTACATGAGGTATATACGTGTAGTCATTCATAGAATCTTAAAACATGATCAGATATAAGTACGTACATATATTGATTGACTGAGAAATTATAATAAGTAGGCTGATAATTCCTTCCATTTTCTGTCGAATCTATTAATACTACCATTTTTCTTTGCGATAAATCTTTCTATTTTACATACATCTTTCAATATTTTTATGAAAAAAGGAAAGCATAATGGAGTTTTCTTAATGCTTGACTGGTGAATGTATTTTTTTGCAAGAAGATTATATGGTTGAAAAGGTAGTTGTTTTTGTTGTAAAAATGCAATAGTTAGCACAGTGGCGTGTTTGATTTCGTCAAGGCAGACAGGGATCTTATTGAGTCAAAGGCAGACAACACTCGGACAACTTGGCAGACCCAGCAGTCTTATCTGCTAATTCAAATATTGTTATTTATATGGATCTAGCATCAGGGGAATATCATGAACATCATTCAATTACACAGTCCCGATTAACACACAGGCCAACACCACACAGTATCCAGTCCATACCTGTGGTGGAGTCTGGAACAGCACCTCCGATGACGTCACGCCGCTGACCTTGATCTCGAGGTCCTGTATGCGGGACACCAGCTGGGTCACATGATCCAGGAGGTCCCGGTTGTGCATTAGCAGCTGGTGAGCTCGAGCCTGGAACACCCAGTGAGTGAGTGAGTGAGTGTTTTTTATGCCAGTTTTAGCAATATTCTTCCCATTACTGACATATCATCGTCTATGCTAAAAAGTTTGAAGCCTACTACCCTGATCCTGTCACATGACATGATTTTCATAAGATTTTTGTCTTAATGAATGGAAGCTTACTACACTGAAAGAAATATTACTAGACTGGGACTTTGGACTAGTAGCTAAAGTCACAGACTGATATCACATCCGGCGACATCAGAAGAAGGCTTTATCCATTGTGAGGAATGGAACCAAAGTCTTCAACACTTTAACCACGTGTCTACCCCACTGCCCCAATGAGTACACGTAGTTGTTCTATCCATTGTAGCAAGTCAAGTCACCGCTAAGTGGGATCTACCCGTGAAGATCCGGAGTAGAATAGGTCTTCAGCAACCCATCCTTGCCGTAAAAGGCAACTGTGCTCGTCGTAAGAGGCGACTAACGGGAATGGGTGGTCAGGCTCACTGACTTGGTTGATGCATGTCATTGTATCCCAATTACGTGGATCATTGCTCATGATATCAATCACTGGATTGTCTGGTCCAGACTTTATTATTTACAGACCACTGTCATATAGCTGAAATATTGCATTAAACAACAAACAAATATTACGGTGGCAGGTAAATAATCCAGCCTGGACCAGACAAACCAGTGATTGATACTATCAGCAACGATCCACTCTGGCGGGTACGACGATACACCATCAACCAAGTCACCGAGCCTGACCAACCGGTCTATAAGTACATTGACAGGTATACGTTGCTGTGAGTGAGTGAGTGAGTGAGTGAGTGAGTGAGTGAGTGAGTGAGTGAGTGAGTGAGTGAGTGAGTGAGTGAGTGAGTGAGTGAGTGACATTGGGCTTCAGACATTGTACCCATCTCAGGAATTGAACCCGGGTCTTCAGCGTGACGAGCAAACACTTTAACCACTAAGCTACCCGTCACCGCCCCAGGGGATCAGTTTGAACTCTAAATGGCAACAAATACCCAGTGACATCTACAAATGTGACAAAAAATGTCCCCTGACTGGAGAACACAGTACCTGTGCCTCAATCCTTGCGGCTGTCTCCGCCGACAACTGGTCCTTGAGAAGGTGCACCTGCGCTATGGCAACCTGCGTCTGGTGCTGCTGCTGCTCCAACTGTTGTCGTATCAACTGCATCTGGTGGTGAGAACTGAGCGGGAGCTGAGACTCGGGGGCATATTCTCCAAGCATCACTGGAGACCCGAGCGGGGACGTAATCGTTGTACCCCCAACCTGATTGTCAAACACAGACATGTTCATCATCAAAGACTGGCTTCAGGAGATACAGAGATATGAGGTATCAATTTTTCCAATTCAAACTTTATTTCATATAATCTTATTCTGACATTTTTACCAAGGAAACAACAGAGAGATATCTTGGGAAATGGGATTGAATTTCTATAAAAAATAAATAAATATTGTCCCCAAAGATAATTTGGAAAAATACATCTTTGTTTCTGGTTTTACCAAATAAAAAAAATAATTATTCCCTGTATGGCCTGAGAAAAACAACAGTACCCCCAAAATGCATGTCTCTGTTCAAGGACAAAAAATTATAACGGAAATGGGGACGGCCTCCAAAATACTCATATGACTGACAAATGGGGACCTTGAATTTCTATTAAAAAAAATTAAAAATTGTCCCCGAAGATAATTTGTAAAAATACATTTTCGCTTCTGGTTTTACCAAATAAAAAAAAAAAATTATTCCCTGTATGGCCTGAGAAAAACAACAGTAGCCCCAAAATTCAAGTCTCTGTTCAAGGACAAAAAATTATAACGGAAATGGGGACGGCCTCCAAAATACTCATATGACTGACAAAACACATCAAAGGTTTTAGGTGCAACCAAATCTCTTCAATCGAAGTAGAAACTAAATTGCAATATTGCAGACATGCACCTACCGTTGGAGAGTTACCTCCCCTGGACTGTAGAAGCTGGGCTTGTTTGAGCGCCAGTTCCGTAGGTGGGGACACCCTGCCTTCCTTCACTGGCTCATCCAAGTTGTCCTTGTTCAGCTCCTTCTCCTCAAGTGCATCCTTGTCTGAAAAACAATCCTCACAGGTAAGAACTGCAATCCTCACAGATAAGTACTGCAACCCTCACAGATAAGTACTGCAACCCTCACAGATAAGTACTGCAACCCTCACAGATAAGTACTGCAACCCTCACAGACAAGTACTGCAACCCTCACAGATAAGTACAGCAACCCTCACAGACAAGTATTGCAACCCTCACAGATAAGTACTGCAACCCTCACAGATAAGTATTGCAACCCTCACAGATAAACACTGCAACCCTCACAGATAAACACTGCAACCCTCACAGATAAGTACTGCAACCCTCACAGATAAGTACTGCAACCCTCACAGATAAGTACTGCAACCCTCACAGATAAGTATTGCAACCCTCTCAGATAAATACTGCAACCCTCACAGATAAGTACTGCAACCTTCACAGATAAGTATTGCAACCCTCACAGATAAACACTGCAACCCTCACAGACAAGTACTGCAACCCTCACAGATAAGTACTGCAACCCTCACAGATAAGTAATGCAACCCTCACAGACAAGTACTGCAACCCTCACAGATAAGTACTGCAACCCTCACAGATAAGTACTGCAACCCTCACAGATAAGTATTGCAACCCTCACAGATAAGTATTGCAACCCTCACAGATAAACACTGCAACCCTCACAGATAAGTATTGCAACCCTCACAGATAAACACTGCAACCCTCACAGATAAGTACTGCAACCCTCACAGATAAGTATTGCAACCCTCACAGATAAACACTGCAACCCTCACAGATAAACACTGCAACCCTCACAGATAAGTACTGCAACCCTCACAGATAAGTACTGCAACCCTCACAGATAAGTACTGCAACCCTCACAGATAAGTATTGCAACCCTCTCAGATAAATACTGCAACCCTCACAGATAAGTACTGCAACCTTCACAGATAAGTATTGCAACCCTCACAGATAAACACTGCAACCCTCACAGACAAGTACTGCAACCCTCACAGATAAGTACTGCAACCCTCACAGATAAGTAATGCAACCCTCACAGACAAGTACTGCAACCCTCACAGATAAGTACTGCAACCCTCACAGATAAGTACTGCAACCCTCACAGATAAGTATTGCAACCCTCACAGATAAGTATTGCAACCCTCACAGATAAACACTGCAACCCTCACAGATAAGTATTGCAACCCTCACAGATAAACACTGCAACCCTCACAGATAAGTATTGCAACCCTCACAGATAAACACTGCTGAAGGTGGAGGCTGAAGTCTGTACAGCACGACTCTACAGGGTCCGACACAGACACTGCTGAAGGTGGAGGCTGAAGTCTGTACAGCACGACACTACAGGGTCCGACACAGACACTGCTGAAGGTGGAGGCTGAAGTCTGTACAACACAACACTACAGGGTCCGACACAGACACTGCTGAAGGTGGAGGCTGAAGTCTGTACAGCACAACACTACAGGGTCCGACACAGACACTGCTGAAGGTGGAGGCTGAAGTCTGTACAGCACGACTCTACAGGGTCCGACACAGACACTGCTGAAGGTGGAGGCTGAAGTCTGTACAACACAACACTACAGGGTCCGACACAGACACTGCTGAAGGTGGAGGCTGAAGTCTGTACAACACAACACTACAGGGTCCGACACAGACACTGCTGAAGGTGGAGGCTGAAGTCTGTACAGCACAACACTACAGGGTCCGACACAGACACTGCTGAAGGTGGAGGCTGAAGTCTGTACAGCACGACTCTACAGGGTCCGACACAGACACTGCTGAAGGTGGAGGCTGAAGTCTGTACAACACAACACTACAGGGTCCGACACAGACACTGCTGAAGGTGGAGGCTGAAGTCTGTACAGCACAACTCTACAGGGTCCGACACAGACACTGCTGAAGGTGGAGGCTGAAGTCTTTACAACCAACACTACAGGGTCCGATACAGACACTGCTGAAGGTGGAGGCTGAAGTCTGTACAACCAACACTACAGGGTCCGATACAGACACTGCTGAAGGTGGAGGCTGAAGTCTGTACAGCACAACTCTACAGGGTCCGACACAGACACTGCTGAAGGTGGAGGCTGATGTCTGTACAACACCACACTACAGGGTCCGACACAGACACTGCTGAAGGTGGAGGCTGAAGTCTGTATAACCAACACTACAGGGTCCGACACAGACACTGCTGAAGGTGGAGGCTGAAGTCTGTATAACCAACACTACAGGGTCCGACACAGACACTGCTGAAGGTGGAGGCTGAAGTCTGTACAGCACGACTCTACAGGGTCCGACACAGACACTGCTGAAGGTGGAGGCTGAAGTCTGTACAGCACGACTCTACAGGGTCCGACACAGACACTGCTGAAGGTGGAGGCTGAAGTCTGTACAACACAACACTACAGGGTCCGATACAGACACTGCTGAAGGTGGAGGCTGAAGTCTGTACAGCACGACTCTACAGGGTCCGACACAGACACTGCTGAAGGTGGAGGCTGAAGTCTGTACAAGACAACACTGAGAATGACAAACACACACATTCAGTCGGTGTGTGACAACAGTGACAAGATGTTCACTTGATAACAACCCCAACAGGAAACAGCATTTCACACCGAAGCTGTCAACACAAATTAAGTCCATCACAAACTATTACCCTTCAAACAATCAGATGGAGGATTGAAATCAATACCATTACTCAAGTTCTTAAAGATTCTTTTCCTTGCTTAGAATCAACACAAATACACAGCTCCGATATTTCTCTGCCATGTTATTATTTTGAATGCCATGTTTTTATTCACTGACTGTCAAGTAAATCTGTTGTTCTTTTTTATTTCCACAGATTCAAAGCAATTGGACTGCTGCTACAGCATCTGCATGGGAAGCAGGAATGAGGGATTTATCGAGCTGATGCTGAATTAATACAAAATAACCCAAAAGCTACGAGGAATTACGGATTAACTGAACCGAGCGAATAAATGAGGGACAGATAATCCATAATTCCAAGTAGCAGGTATCTTATTCTCTATATTACCCACAGTCAAGTAGCAGGTATGTTATTCTCTATATTACCCACAGTCAAGTAGCAGGTAAGTTATTCTCTATGTTACCTACAGTCAAGTAGCAGGTATGTTATTCTCTATATGCAGGTATCTTATTCTCTATGTTACCCACAGTCAAGTAGCAGGTAGGTTATTCTCTATATTACCCACAGTCAAGTAGCAGGTAAGTTATTCTCTATGTTACCCACAGTCAAGTAACAGGTAAGTTATTCTCTATGTTACCCACAGTCAAGTAGCAGGTATCTTATTCTCTATGTTACCCACAGTCAAGTAGCAGGTAGGTTATTCTCTATATTACCCACAGTCAAGTAGCAGGTAAGTTATTCTCTACATTACCCACAGTCAAGTAGCAGGTAAGTTATTCTCTATATTACCCACAGTCAAGTAACAGGTAAGTTATTCTCTATATTACCCACAGTCAAGTAGCAGGTAGGTTATTCTCTATATTACCCTCAGTCAAGTAACAGGTAAGTTATTCTCTATATTACCCACAGTCAAGTAGCAGGTATCTTATTATCTATATTACCCACAGTCAAGTAACAGGTAAGTTATTCTCTATATTACCCACAGTCAAGTAGCAGGTATCTTATTATCTATATTACCCACAGTCAAGTAGCAGGTAGGTTATTCTCTATATTATCCACAGTCAAGTAACAGGTAAGTTATTCTCTATATTACCCACAGTCAAGTAGCAGGTATCTTATTATCTATATTACCCACAGTCAAGTAACAGGTAAGTTATTCTCTATGTTACCCACAGTCAAGTAGCAGGTATCTTAATCTCTATATTACCCACAGTCAAGTAGCAGGTACGCTTTTCTTAATTTCCCTTTTACAAATGTGTCATCGACTGAACTGTTTGTCCAGCCTTGAACTGAGAATCATAAACTTAACAAACCTATAGTGTTCCCTCGTTATTGCGCCCTTCAATATAGCGCTAACTCGGTTATAGCACGCGGTAAAGCATGGCTCCCAAAATTTACTAACATTTTCAATAAACTCAAGTTTTCCAATGATACGATGTTTTCCCCCATCTCAAAAAACATTATCAGCTGATCACTTAACACCGGAAATACCAGTCAACAATCCGAACTGAAGTACGCAATTTAATCCTTTTATTATAATATCTGGTAATAAAAAAAAACGTTCCTTGTTTATCTGGACTAATGTTTGCAATGTATTTTTTAATTATATTCAAAATTTCATTCGATAATTATAGTAATGTTTACAATAATTTTGGCGAAATCGTATGCAAAGTGATCAGTAGATCACACAACTCACCGTTATCAACAGCAACCACGGTCAGATTACCACAACTGACGCCTTGAAACAAACTTTAGTTGCCAGGGAATGGATACACATATCATAAATTCTATACCATGACTCACTAAAAGTCATATTTGAGGCAGTTTGACTATTAAATGTCAACATAACGTTTTCATAATCGAAATACATGTTGATTGGTCAAAATCGTTCCATACGTGAAAAAATATCCTGCATACAATCTGTACCAAAGTGCTACGCTTGTGGTTCTCATAATTTTAAGTATATATGGTGGAAGCTGCAACTAAAATAACACGATAGTGGAATATATTATTCCTGATAAAATAATAATTTCAGATACAATTTCTTCTGACCATTGCATCAAATTTCTTTCAAGTGGTATCACTGGGTACGTTGTAACTGAATCACCGGTAGATTGGGAGGAAACGTGTGCACAGCTGATCGCTATTTCCAGCTTAGTTTACGAGAAAATACACACGGTAATCTCTGCATATAAAAAACAATGCCTTTGAGAGCAGGAATTACATTTCAAATGGTAAATCATCATGTCTGGTGATGTTTTATATCAAATTTCATACTTTTATTTACCAAGTTTGTTATAGATCTACCTACCTGCTTATTCACCTGAAGGGATACGATGTGTTGGGTTTTTTAAAGCGCATATTAATACTCGCAAAATCTTTTTTTACACTATGAATCATAAATAACTTCTAGTCTAATCTTTTTTGAAACGTGCAACGTAGATCGTGTTAGGTAGGCAGAGCATGTATACTGTTTTGTTAGTCATCTACCACCTACGACTCGACCTTCGTTAAACCGCTGATCATCTATAACGCTCATCCATTATTTGGACCCCGAAGGTAGCGTTGGATCACTGTATTCATACCGTATATGACCGCGGATAAGCCGACCCCGTAGATAAGCCGAGGTGTTAATTTGACCATTGAAATACGAAAGAAAATGATATGACCCGCAGATAAGCCGAATCAGGAATTGAAAGACAAAAAAGACAGCGAAGTCGGACTGCAAGACATGTGCCGGTACTCGCAGATATTAAAAAATATAAGATGAAAAACGTTGTAATTATATTGAAAAAGTCATTATTATTTCTAATAAAGATTTAACAAACCAGTCATCCACTTTCATAATGTGGGAAGCTGTTTCTCGTGGGCTTTTTTAATCTCATAATGATCGTTATATGTTGCCATCAACAACCAAGCGCCATTTTGTGAATCGGTGTATATAGAATTATGAACCCGTGAGAAAATATATCAGCTGGAGCGAAGATTCGCAGTTTGAAACAGCATCGTAAGCATGGCGTTTTCGTTTAAAACTCACGATGAAATGTCAGTCTGTAAAAATATACCAACTTTTATAACCCCCTTTACACCACTATTGTATGTTAATCCAATTGAATTAAATAAACTATCATACTATGAACACATTGAATGACCATCACTTACTCACAGGCTTCTCCAGTTTATTAAACTAATCTCTCGAAAACAAAGGAATTAAGCCCCTACTCCCAACACGATCGCTAAGCACCCACAACTTGAAAATGTTTGTGTAAACAACATGACAATACCAATCGGCCCGTTATTATCAATGCTCATTTCCTTGTGTACCGTGTTGCTTTAAACAACAGGAAGCAATCACAGTGGTCACCGTTCGTGACGTCACAGGAAACAGCTGATCACATGTTTTTGCAAATGGCGAACGGAATAACTCGCCGATACAGTTGTTTATTTGCCTCTTTCAATAAAGGTAGACACTTGTTCACTATCAATTTATGAACTTTGCAAAACGTACGTAATAGCTATTGGCGATTTTATCTGGGGATTATATATTATAGCTGTGAATTACATATATTGTTACATGTAAAGATTGTGGAGTTTACAAAGAACGATAAACTTTGAACATTCAATTGAAAACTTATTATCGGAAGGAGTAACATGCATAACATTTTTTTAATAATGACAACATTGGTGTATAATAATAACTTTATTGATAATTTATAAGAATAATGGCTCTAGTCGTGACAACTTCCAAACTTTCGGGAAGTTGTAATCTATCGGACCGTCATTCAGCCGATGCTTCTGACAGATCACGATCTGAAAAATACTATCATGAAAGTGTATCCCGTGGATAAGCCGACCCCTTTCTACAGAATCTTTTTTCTGGTCCTCAAAATTCGGCTTATACGCGGTCATATACGGTATATATATTATACAGCAGAAAAATACAGGTAACATAGCAACATCTTTTAACTTAAGGAATTACTCAAATCTTCACTTCTTCTTGGGGTTCAAAGGTTAGTTCCTGCAGGAGTGCATCAGTGGTGAATATTCTGCAATTTCCAAATAAAATTAAATCTTCTGGAGATTTGTGTTAAGGAATCCTGTTCCACTCTGCCCCGGTGATACGGAAACATATCTGCCTGTACTGCTTCCCCTACAACTACTGATAGTAGAGGAAGGAAGCATCAGCTATCTGAGGAATTAATCTAGCTAACAACCACTTCACATATGAGCGAGCACATTTCCCAGCCTGCTGGTCTCATCTGAGTCAAAGATTCAATCGCTGAGATGGCAAAATTTTAATCAATTGTTATCAGATTTGCTATCGAGAGTAAGGAATCAGGAACTCTTTTTCACCCTTTTTAAAATAACAACACATCAAGAGAGTGAAAATAATTAACACATAATTGTCAGATAATCACATCTGATATGAACGTAGACACTGTTAGTCATCCCCGTGCAGCTCATTTCAGAGATGAGTGGTGTGTGTGAAATAACTAGATTTGGGGAGAGTTGAGCAAGTATGGTTATACACCAGAAATGGGCTTCACACATAGAACCCATGCAGGGAATCGAACCCGGGCCTTTGGTGTGACGAGCGAACACTTTAACCACAAGGCCACCCCACTGCCCCAGATATGGGGAGAAAACAACTCGTCCCTCTAGATTTTCACTAGTCTTGGACTAACGGACCAGTGGACGTGTTAAATCCATGGGTATATACTGACAATGTGACAAGAGGAGTGTCTGCATATACCGTATTTTCTTGAGTATAGTGCGCACCCATGTATAATGCGCACCCCCCTCTAGCGGGTTCAATATTTTGGAAAAAAAAGAAATTTGAATATTATGCGCAGAAATTTTTTACACCGTACCCTTTCAGCGAAGTCCGGCAAACGAACGGGTGCTGAGAAACTTCGTCAGTACAAATTCGAAATTTGAGATAAAAAATCACCAGACATGTTTATTTACCGTTTAAATAGTATTTATTGTTCTGCTAGGCATTGTTTTATATTTAGGGATTAAGATTACCTTGCGTATTTTCTCGTAAACTAAGCTGGAAACAGCAATCAGCTGTACACACGTTTTCTTGGAATCGACCGGTGATTCGGTCAAGACACACCCAATGATATAACTTTATAAGATTTTTAATGCAAGGATCGGCAACAATTGTATCTGAAACTATTTTATTTATCAGGAATAATATATTCCATTATTTTCTTAATTATATGCAACCTTTACTAAACATATTTAAAATAATAATAACCCTAAGCGAAGCAGCTGATCGCTATTCCCGGGTATTATTTTTTACATGGAACATGTCTCACCAGTCACCGTCAAGGCTCACGCGCACATGATCACGTGATCGCGAGAATTTCATGTTGACATAGAATCGTCAAACAAGAACAAATAGGACTTTTAACGAGTCAAAGTATGTCATTTATGATATATGTATCCATTCTCTGTCAACTAAAGTTTGTTTCAAGGCGTCAATAGCGGTATTCTGACCGTCGTTGCTGTTAATAACGGTGAGTTGTGCGATCTTCCGATCGCTTCACACACGATTTCGCCGAAATTAATAAAAACAATATTATAAGGAATTTTGAATAAAATCAATGAAATAAGTTACAAACATAAGTCCAGATATAGAAAGAACACTTTTTATAGCCAGACAGTGTAATTACATAATTATTTTGCTTACAGTACGGATTTGTTGACATGGTATTCCCGGTGTTTCGTGCTCACGGTAATGTCTTTCCATGGGGGAAAAAAACATCCAAACTCATAATTCGTGTATAATGCGCACCCCCTTCTACACAGCTGTGTTTTTTCGAAAAAAAGTGCGCACTATACTCAAGAAAATACGGTAGGCATTAGTCCACCCTCACTGTTTCCAGTACTGGAGAGGTGAGTGAGGTTCCATGACCCGATACTACGCTAGGCACTCATGAACTTATTTGAACACAAACTTAAATCACACTTTGAATCCCTTTTTCTTGAGGCAAGTAACCATCTCAACTCTACTAAAAGACACACATAGCTTTTACTTCAAAGACTCATCGGCAACAACTTTGGTCAGAAAATCTACGTTTCTTCCATACCGAACACCCAATGAGTGAGTGTGTGAGGGAGTTGGCTTTAACGCAGCTTCTAACAGTATTCCAGTTATAATGTGGGAGAAAAGCCTGAAGTGATGCAGGTCTCAGACGTTTACCACTTCGGTAAAACCCTCGAGCACAGGTATTGTGTTGGTGCTGACAAACCTAGAAACATAATCGGGGCGAACCAGGATTTGAACCCACAATCATAGGATTCTGGTGTGCCCAAGGGATGCTACTCTGCACAGCGAATCACAGCGCCTTAGACAACTGGGCCACCCATGACCCCCATAATTGGACAAAACACATGGACAAGACATTCAGGCTTGGGAGCTACTGCATGCAGATAAGGTATGATCTTAGAGAATGCTTGCTTCTTGATGTGGGTTAATTGCCCATCATAAATACTGGCAGGCCCAGTCTCAAGCAACATCAATAACCCCATGGAACCAAACCATTGGATATTTGGACAGCTGATGCAGGTATGTGAGGCAGTTGTGCAGAAAGCGGTATCAGCTTGAGAGATGGTGGTGTGGAATGCACTATCAGTCTGTAAGCCAGTTGTGTGGAAGGCACTGTCAGTAGATGATGATAACTGCACATAGCAGAGGGCTGGTGTGGCTTCCAACAGGTGCTTGGTAGAGCAGATTGGAAGGTGGGGTGTGATGGAGGGCAAGGGCGGAGGTTTGTGTGGTGAGATGGGGGTAGATGTGGGAGTTGTGGGGTGAGGTTGGGTGGGGAAAGAGTAGGGTGAGGTGGGGAAGGTGTGGAGGGAGTAGGTGTGGGGTGAGGTTTGGTCAGGAGGGGGTGAGATGCGGTAGGTATGGGGGCATTGTGGGGTTAGGGTGGGGTGACGAGGGAGTAGGGTGAGGTGGGTGTTGTGGGGTGAGGTGGGGAGGGAGTAGGTGTGGGAGTTGTGGGGTGAGGTTGGGTTGGGAGGGAGTAGGTGTGGGAGTTGTGGGGTCAGGTGGGGAGGGAGTAGGTGAGGGGTGAGGTTGGGTCGGGAGGGGGTGAGATGCGGTAGGTATGGGAATTGTGGGGTGAGGTTGGGTGACGAGGGAGTAGGGTGAGGTGGGTGTTGTGGGGTGAGGTGGGGAGGGAGTAGGTGTCGGAGTTGGGGGTGAGGTTGGGTGGGGAGGGAGTAGGGTGAGGAGGGAGTTGTGGGGTGAGGTGGGGTCAGGAGGGTGTAGGGTGAGGAGGGAGTTGTGGGGTGAGGTGGGGTCAGGAGGGAGTTGTGGAGTGAGGTGGGGTCAGGAGGGTGTAGGGTGAGGTGTGGGAGTTGTGGGGAGGGAGTAGGTGTGGGGTGAGGTTGGGTAGTTGTGGGGGGAAGGGGAGGGGGAGATGGATGTACATTGTGGGGAAGATCACCTACAGATGATAAGGATCACAATGGATGATGTTTGTGCCATGGACCAATCGCTGTGTATGTACCATGAGATCAACAGTGCAATCTTCTGAATAACTTCCGTAACCTTGGAAACAAGCATCACAAGTCCTCATGCTATGCAGCTGTATTTGATTGTGGGGAATTCCGGGTACTGCTGATGTCATTGATGTGTTAATAGTTTACACTGGCATGATTCAAAATATGTCATTCGATCTTACAGTATCATTATTAACTACAGAGTTACATTTTGGTCATTTGAAAACGGTCGCACACTCTGTGGTGAACAAGTGAATACAGATCCATTAATATTCCTTGTCTGGTTCCTCCTTCAGAAGGAACAACTATCTGACAATGTCAAGAAGACTTGCCTCAATCTCACTTCAAGGCCATGAAATTTGTGTCTCCTGTAAATATTGTGGGGCATAGAAAGATGACTTTACAACCTATATAACAAATTAACAAGGGCAAGTAATAGCAAGTAATAGCAACCTTGCAGATTTGTTTATCACAAATGCTTGACAAAAATTAAATTTGAAAAGCAGATATACACATACACTACTGAGTGAAAACTTTTAAAATATATATCAACGAGTGAGTGAAAATATTAATCATGTAGTATACGATTTGGGCTATAAGAGGAATTACAGACGAGAAACTGTATTCCACTGTGACAAATGTGCAGGTTGATTTACAGGTTAATCTCAATTCTAAGAGGAATCAGCACATTTTTTTTCACCCAAGAAGAAGTTATAAAACCTGGACCATGCCCATTAGAGGTAGAAGACAACTTCCCGCCAACCAGAAACCAGTTAACGATTATCACAATTTAGTTTAGTTGGACTGTGAATAATGTAAATTTTAGATGTGAAGGAAAACCGTATCTATAGTGTATTTCACATCGCAAATCGTCATCTTTGTGTTACAACCATCCACCGGCCCCATACAGTGTTTGACTTGACACTTCCACTTCACTTGCCCTTCCAGATTTCAGCACAACCAACATAAAGTGTGCACACTATTACCACATTCAGTGGAAGTGATTGCAATTGACATGCAAGGTGGGTGGCAGTAACTTCACGTAATGAGACACGACTGAGCTGGATCAAGGAGACTCCTTCCTGCAGCAGTTGGCAACGGGTCAGGTGTACCACCCTACTGCTACTCCTACAACAGTTGCCCGTGGAGCCTATCCTGTACACTGTATACACTTCAAACCTTCCTGCAGCAGTTGGCAACAGGTCAGGTGTACCACCCTACAACAGATGCATGTGGAGCCTATCCTGTACACTGTATACACTTCAAACCCTGCAGCAGTTGGCAACAGGTCAGGTGTACCACCCTACAACAGATGCATGTGGAGCCTATCCTGTACACTGTATACACTTCAAACCCTGCAGCAGTTGGCAACAGGTCAGGTGTACCACCCTACTGCTACTCCTACAACAGTTGCCCGTGGAGCCTATCCTGTACACTGTATACACTTCAAACCTTCCTGAATCAGTTGGCAACAGGTCAGGTGTACCACCCTACAACAGATGCATGTCGAGCCTACCCTGTACACTGTATACACTTCAAACCCTGCAGCAGTTGGCAACAGGTCAGGTGTACCACCCTACAACAGATGCATGTGGAGCCTACCCTGTACACTGTATACACTTTAAACCCTGCAGCAGTTGGCAACAGGTCAGGTGTACCACCCTACTGCTACTCCTACAACAGTTGCCCGTGGAGCCTACCCTGTACACTGTATACACTTCAAACCCTGCAGCAGTTGGCAACGGGTCAGGTGTACCACCCTACAACAGATGCATGTCGAGCCTACCCTGTACACTGTATACACTTTAAACCCTGCAGCAGTTGGCAACAGGTCAGGTGTACCACCCTACAACAGATGCATGTGGAGCCTACCCTGTACACTGTATACACTTTAAACCTTGCAGCAGTTGGCAACAGGTCAGGTGTACCACCCTACAACAGATGCATGTCGAGCCTACCCTGTACACTGTATACACTTTAAACCCTGCAGCAGTTGGCAACAGGTCAGTGTACCACCCTACTGCTACTCCTACAACAGTTGTCCGTGGAGCCTATCCTGTACACTGTATACACTTCAAACCTTCCTGAATCAGTTGGCAACAGGTCAGGTGTACCACCCTACAACAGATGCGTGTGGAGCCTACCCTGTACACTGTATACACTTTAAACCCTGCAGCAGTTGGCAACAGGTCAGGTGTACCACCCTACAACAGATGCATGTCGAGCCTACCCTGTACACTGTATACACTTCAAACCTTCCTGAATCAGTTGGCAACAGGTCAGGTGTACAACCCTACAACAGATGCATGTCGAGCCTACCCTGTACACTCTATACACTTCAAGCCAGTGAAGACCTCCAGCAAATCTCTGTCTTAGAGTCATATTGGGATTAATTACAAGAAGCTTTTTATCTCTAAACCATTCACTGACGATAGACCTGGACATACTAGACATTGTTACTTGGGGAGGAAATACACATCCACGACTAATTACAATATCAATGTCATCACTGTGCTATTTTTCACCAAACACATCTATGTACAGTAAACTACGTGTATAAGGACCATGCTTGTAACAAACTGACGGATATAACTATCTTACTTTTTTTGTCCCGACTATTTGCTGTATATATGCTGTAGATATGATTACAACAAACTAAGGTTGTAACAAACTAAAATAAGTTGTCCCTTTGTTGTTATAACTGTAGTTTACTGTACTTATTACATGTTGCAGGACCTGTGAAGATCCAGGGAAGAATAGGTCTTCAGCAACCCATGCTTGCCGTAAACGGCGACTATGCTTGTCGTAAGAGGCGACTAATAGGATCTATGCTCATGATGTCAATCACTGGATTGTCTGGTCCAGACTCGATTATTGACAGACCTCCGTCATATAGCTGGAATATTGCTGAGAGTGGCGTTAAACAACAAACAAACAAACATTTTGCAGATATGACATCCAGGGTTTATGCAAGTCATATGTTTATGACTTACTTTTGAGAGTGATTCTTCTTTCGTTGTCCTCCGATGACCGATCACTGTTTGTTTCCTCGATCTCTGTGTTTGGCGAGGTCTGGATGGTGAGCTTGTGACAGACCTCGAACGCCTGGCCGATTGTACGCACAATGCGCATCGCCTGACTCTGAAACAACAAGGACCACCTTGTACATGCACCTGTTAAGACAACACACTTTCCCAAGCTGAGATACAGATAACCAAATCTTAGAGAGTGTTTCAGCATGACCTGAGTAAAAGTCACCACCAGTCATCACTACAGTCAGCCATCACTACATTTGTCACTACAGTCAGCCATTACTACATTTGTCACTACATCAGCCATCACTACATTTGTCACTACATCAGCCATCACTACATTTGTCACTACAGTCAGCCATCACTACATTTGTCACTACAGTCAGCCATTACTACATTTGTCACTACAGTCAGCCATCACTACATTTGTCACTACAGTCAGCCATCACTACATTTGTCACTACAGTCAGCCATCACTACATTTGTCACTACAGTCAGCCATCACTACATTTGTCACTACAGTCAGCCATCACTACATTTGTCACTACAGTCAGCCATCACTACATTTGTCACTAGTCAGCCATTACTACATTTGTCACTACAGTCAGCCATCACTTCATTTGTCACTACAGTCAGCCATCACTACATTTGTCACTACAGTCAGCCATCACTACATTTGTCACTACAGTCAGCCATCACTACATTTGTCACTACAGTCAGCCATCACTACATTTGTCACTACAGTCAGCCATCACTACATTTGTCACTACAGTCAGCCATCACTACATTTGTCACTACAGTCAGCCATCACTACATTTGTCACTACAATAAGCCATCACTACATTTGTCACTACAGTCAGCCATCACTACATTTGTCACTACAGTCAGCCATTACTACATTTGTCACTACAGTCAGCCATCACTACATTTGTCACTACAGTCAGCCATTACTACATTTGTCACTACGGTCAGCCATTACTACATTTGTCACTACAGTCAGCCATTACTACATTTGTCACTACAGTCAGCCATTACTACATTTGTCACTACAGTCAGCCATCACTACATTTGTCACTACAGTCAGCCATCACTACATTTGTCACTACAGTCAGCCATCACTACATTTGTCACTACAGTCAGCCATCACTACATTTGTCACTACAGTCAGCTATCACTACATTTGTCACTACAGTCAGCCATCACTACATTTGTCACTACAGTCAGCCATCACTACATTTGTCACTACAGTCAGCCATCACTTCATTTGTTACTACAATCAGCCATCACTTCATTTGTCACAAAAAAATTGACATTTAATTTCTGGATAGAACGTGAATTTTTCTCCATTCTAAAACTACATGGTCAGTTCATTTATGAAACTATTCTTATATACTGGTTCCCAACTGAACTTGCATTGCATAGTCTTTATGATGTGTCAGGTGGATTCGTTTGTGATCAATTCTTTAGACAGCTGAACTGGAATTTCCCATGTGAGACCTTCCAGAATCTTCATTCAGGTCCAATCTAATGGACTTTAATAAAAAAACAAGAGTTTGCCACTAACATGGCTCTATCCCCCGCCCCTGTTGAAGAATTTATGACATAATTAAATCTAAACAAACCCTAACCTTTTTTAACCGAGGTGGAACTTGTCATGGAAATTGTAAAAAAAAGATGAGTTTGGAACCTAAGTCCATCTTGTTGCCATGGAAACGTAAAAAATAAAAAAATTCTAAAATTTCTCAATAGCAAAAGGCACCAGTTCAGCATGTACGTGACAGACCTGCAAAGTTTGATGAAAAAATATTGAAAGGTTTATGAGTTATGCTCCGGAAACGAACCCTACCCTCACAGAACCTAAGTCCATCTTGTTGCCATGGAAACGTAAAAAATAAAAATTTCTAAAATTTCTAAGTAGCAAAAGGCACCAGTTCAGCATGTACCTGACAGATCTGCAAAGTTTGATGAAAAAATATTGAACGGTTTATGAGTTATGCTCCGGAAACGAAACGTGACGGACGGACGGACGGACGGAGCCCGTTACTATTTTAAAAGAAATATCATATTTTGATAAACCTCACTGCTTCTGACCGAAGGAGAGCAACATGACCTGATTGATATCAACTGTTGCCATGCCAGGACACATCAACTGTTGCCATGCCCGGACACATCAACTGTTTCTCATTGTATGATGCAAGTGAATGGGAAAACGTGATAGGAATGTTTGTTGTTTTAAGTCTTTTTATTATGTGGCAACAATTAGTATAGCATGGCAACAGTTGATGTGTCCCGGCATGGCAACAGTTGATGCCATGGCTGGACACATCAACTGTTGCCATGCCCGGACACATCAACTGTTGCTATGCCTGGACACATCAACTGTTGCCATGCCGGGACACATCAACTGTTGCCATGCCATACTAATTGTTGCCACATAATAAAAAGACTTAAAACAACAAACATTGCTATCACGTTTTCCCATTCACTTGCATCATACAATGAGAAACTGATGTCCTGGAGGGGAAAAGGAGTGAAAATTAATAACATTTTTCAATAGTCATCTCTGAATGATAATTGAGAAAAACTTGACACACTTGCTGTCTGTCGTCTTTCTCTCCATTTCCCCATTCATCTCTCTAATACATTACTTTTTTCCCTCTTTCATCTCGCTCTCCTTCCCCATCTCCTGCTGCCCCGTGAACAACAAACACCTTGAACAACTCAAAATGTTAATCATTCATCTGAGGTCCTTTACTGAGCCAAAATCAGTTGTCCAACCATACCAATCTCCTGGCAAGGAGGCCACCATGCTTGAATCAGTGCTTGACACACTGCTTCAGCTTCCAATCAGGAGACAACAAGTTTTCAAGATACTGTTTCTTTACAACTAACAGTTTTTAAATGAATTTCACCAACTCAAGCTCTCATGAAGTGACATGTTTCACAAAAACTCAAAATTACTCAGAAGTTCTGAAGCAAACCTGGTACATACTATCGGCCACACAACTCTGAACAAGGGAAATCTTCCAGGTATAAAAAAAAGTTGCATTACATGATGCAAGTGGCTGCATGAATCTGATACTCTTCCTCACAAAAAATGGCATGGTTTATAACATCTCAATATGTTTTGCACAAGAATGATAAAAAATATCTTGAAAATATCTCCTAGGGCAAAACGATATTGGATATTGCTATGTGACAAAGACCAGGATGGAAGCGTGATGGACACGAGTGAGTGAGTGAAGTGAGTGAAGTGAGTGAAGTGAGTGAGTGAGTGAGTGAGCGAGTTGGGTGACGTCACTTGCAATAAACACAATTCACCCTGATCAGGATCACAAGACTGATATAATTAGGGGTCACACACGTTTCAATGAAATTAATCCTTTGTAACTTGTGAACTCAAAAGAATAAAATTCAGCTAAAATACTGTAAACACTAAAATACTTTCGGCAGTCAATGAAATACACCCTGTTGTCAACCAATCAAAGTCAAATCCGTGCTTAAACTATTTTCTTCACACTTCTATTTACTTTCAACTAATTACATCTCATATATTCCCTCAGCCCATTGCACGACTTACTTCCATGACCTTTAATCTCCTAAAAAAAATATGACATCAATTAAGAATTTGACAGGTTACAAAAAATGCCTCATCACAGACTAACAGATAGAGTGGAATGAGACAAAAACACTTTATCCAGTGTCAATCTAAAAATTTAAATAATTAAGAAGCAATAATTGTGAAGGAGTCTAAACTGTTTGGAAATCATTTTCCTCAATGTGATTCGACCCCATCATTAAAACACAAACATGAACTCATGGTTTCTTTAGGAAGCCAATACGGGGAGCTGTTTTCACTAAATATTTAGAAGAAACATGAGGCAATCATTGAGTGGCGTCACTGAAGAAAGAGCCTTCAACCAAGATGGCCACCTCCACAACCTGTCACGAATGTCCGTTAATCTCAACATTGAATCAAATCAATTTATGGGCTGTTATTTTTTACTCACGGGACTTGAAGAGTTATTTACGTAAAGATTTCTGGCAAATTCTGTCAATCTTAAGAAACCATTTCCAAAAGAAGGAAATTATTGAAAGTTCCTCTTCCTTGATTACCATGCAACCTAATGTGACCTCGTATTTTAAGAGCCGGTATTTCAAGTCTTGTTCGCATTCATTGATCAGCTTTGATTTACAATAAAACATCACTCCGTGGAGAAGGAATAACCTGGCCAAGCGTTGGACCTCCGTCTTGCTGCACCATAAATAAAACAATATATATCGGCCACATGACTGCTTTTAATTCGGTCATGTCAGATTTTACGAATCATGTCGATGTGATGGCAGACAACAATAATGTTCAAGTTTTATCACGTTCAAGCTCTCTTGGTGTAAGAGTCATGTGTGAGAGAGGCCATCTACTGTTGGCCTATTTGATGTCTACCTGAGTCACCATTTACACTGAGTTTGGTTTTTGGGGGTTTTTTATGCTTAAAGCCACATTCAGCAATATTACAACTAAATGAAGGCAGCCTTAAAATAATCTCTATTCCGAACAGACAAACCCATGATTGATATTATGAGAGGCAATCCACGTCGTCGGGGTAGAATGACACACAATCAACCAATTCACAGAGTCTGACCTACATTGAGGCCCATGACCTTGGGGATTCCGCGTTAGAATTAGCTTTCATCAAAGTTCCCAGGAAACTATTACAGGCAACAGATGGTAGTTAAAGTGAGTGAGTGAATTGGGTTTAACACCGCTTTTAACCGTATTCCAGCTCCATCATGGCATATCAACATGATGTGGGAGGAAAGCCAAAGTGATCATGATGCCTGTCTCAGATGTTTACCCCTCTGATGAACCCCACGAGCACTGGTTATATATCTGGTGCTGACAAAGGTTAGAATAGGTCCCTAACAGCCTATCAAAGATGGCGGGTGGTCCCTAGCAACCTATCAGAGGTGACGTATGCAGCAAGCTATTACAGGTGACTGGGTGGTCCGACTCGATGTGTTGCGTCTCAGCTCATAGTAATCACTTGATCGTCTGGTCTAGACTTGAATTCTTACAGGCCACTGTTATAAAGCTGGAATAGTGCTGAGTGCATTGTGAACCAACAAATGAACAATGTTAGTCAACCCACCTGACAAACACACGTCCCAGAATACAGATTATCACAATTGCAGGTGTGTCATACCGATTTTACAAAACAAGTGTTACTTTTGTGTTTCTCAAGGGTAATACATAAATTCTTACACGGGTTTTATAAAATCAGTATGCCACACACTCCAGTGTAATCATTCCTTCATTACCGTTATTTCTTCATACTTTTGTGCCTCCTTTTAGAAAAATGCACAGATCACGACTGCCGCATCAGAAAACCATATTGTCGATTTGACATTAACAATTATTCTAGTCTTTCCTAGTGTGACGTCATTCCTTCCTTACATCACAATAAGATTCGAATGACATCACTAACACCGTCCAAATAAGGTAAACAATACACTATTTCTCGTGAAGTGACAGATGCACTATGGGTAATTAAGGACCGTAACGCTTGGTGCAGGAAACAACACAAATCATTGTACTCCATGGCAGCGGTAGAAACTAACATTTTCAGTCCAGAAGTCCTTACAATGATAACATGTTGCAAAACCCTTAAAAATGGCAAATTTCTACTGGTCTTCATGATACCTAACTATTGGGCAGTTTGGCAAGGACTACAGGACTAGTGCCAATTACTAACGCTGCATGGTGGGATATCCTGACAATGAGAATAAAACTTTCAGCTGCTCAGCATTCATACATGTTATTACACTACGTTTCTTACACTTAGAACTGAAATGTTTTCAAACTTCTGAACAGTTTCCCAACCTGAGTAACGATACATGAAAGGGAAGGATTACGTGCCCGTCACCAGTTGACTTGCGATCAGTCTCACAAAGTCTCCTCCCGCTCTGTATTCGCAGTGAGAAATTGGACTAATTAACAACAAATCATGATGAACATCCTCGTTGATTACATCATTACACAGACAAACAGTGTCAACATCATCATCCTACATCACGTCACGATCAATCACAATACCTCCATACAAATCTCCATGCATGGGTTCTCTTCTTTTCATGTTTAAATCTAATTTCTGTTTTAAAAACATCCAACCATTCCTCAAGGCTAAAATCTGATCTTTCCAAGGAGGCTCGGCCATGAGGTCAGTAGGTCTCTGTGAAGTAATCAGGGATAATAACAACGTTCCTACGATGTCCCCAGTCCTAGGATCATCCAATCACCCGGCACATTCTACAGTCGAAGCAAATGGTTACCCTCCATTATCTAAACTGATGAAATGTAGAAATGAAATTATCCAATAAGACCTGAACTCTTAAGAACTTCCTGAAATGAAAGCTTCGTGTCACCACAGAGTGTCCCCTCGTTAATGTTTAGTCGTTTTAATTCCCAGGCCGCTCGTCCACGATGTGACTGCTTCTCTTCCTCTTTGACTCTAATCAGACTTTATCCAAAAAAGATTACACAGCTCAGAGAGGGAGTCAGGGAGGGTACAGGTAGAGGAGGGAGGGTATAGGTAGAGGAGGGAGGGTATAGGTAGAGGAGGGAGGGTATAGGTAGAGGAGGGAGGGTATAGGTAGAGGAGGGAGGGTATAGGTAGAGGAAGGAGGGTATAGGTAGAGGAGGGAGGGTATAGGTAGAGGAGGGAGGGTATAGGTAGAGAAGGGAGGGTATAGGTAGAGGAGGGAGGGTATAGGTAGAGGAAGGAGGGTATAGGTAGAGGAGGGAGGGTATAGGTAGAGGAGGGAGGGTATAGGTAGAGAAGGGAGGGTATAGGTAGAGGAAGGAGGGTATAGGTAGAGGAGGGAGGGTATAGGTAGAGGAAGGAGGGTATAGGTAGAGGAAGGAGGGTATAGGTAGAGGAGGGAGGGTATAGGTAGAGGAGGGAGGGTATAGGTAGAGAAGGGAGGGTATAGGTAGAGGAGGGAGGGTATAGGTAGAGGAGGGAGGGTGTAGGTAGAGGAGGGAGGGTATAGGTAGAGGAGGGAGGGTATAGGTAGAGGAGGGAGGGTGTAGGTAGAGGAGGGAGGGTGTAGGTAGAGGAGGGAGGGTATAGGTAGAGGAGGGAGGGTATAGGTAGAGGAAGGAGGGTATAGGTAGGGTAGGGAGGGTATAGGTAGAGGAGGGAGGGTATAGGTAGAGAAGGGAGGGTATAGGTAGAGGAGGGAGGGGACACGAAGTGGAGAGTCGGGGAGTCTAGGGAGGGTCAGTGAGTCAGGGAGGGTATAGGGAGGGTCAGTGAGTCAGGGAGGGTATAGGGAGGGTCGGGGAGTCAGGGAGGGTATAGGGAGGGTCAGTGAGTCAGGGAGGGTATAGGGAGGGTCAGTGAGTCCGGGAGGGTATAGGGAGGGTCGTGCAGTCCGGGAGGGTATAGGGAGGGTCAGTGAGTCAGGGAGGGTATAGGGAGGGTCAGTGAGTCAGGAGGGTATAGGGAGGGCAGGAATGAGGAGGAGGAGGGGGGATCAACTCTTCCATTAGATCCCTCACAACAGTATTCAGACATGAACTCCTTTACAAATCTTCCTGACAACATGCAACCTTTCAAGACTTCACCACGACATACACTAAACTTAATTTAAGAAGAAAATGGCTCCCTAAATCCAATTTCTTCTCCCATGAAGCTAAGCTTTTAACCTCACTGTTAGCAGTTGGCCCAAGATCAAACGTCTTTCCTCGGTAAGTGAAATATCCTTGCAAAAAGTGAAATATTCTTGAAAAAAGTGATAGTTTTTCGGCTTGGGTTCAGTCAACATTGCTATGGGGTAACACATAGCTATTGGATAACAAAGACATATTTCTGTTTTTTTCAAATTGAGGAAAACCTGTAGACCATAAAATGCTTTTTTGATTATTCTATGCCCCCATAATGGCTTTGAGATAGTTTTCTTGAAAGATAAAACTTAATCACCAAAGAAGACCACAATCAAGAAAAAATCAAACATCTCTAAAGAAAAGTTAATGTGTTAAGTCCTGAATTAATGACTTCAAGAAATCTGAAAGTCATCAGAAACTCATTAATCTTCAATGAAAATGTCAAGTTGATTTTAATGACATTTGCATAAATCACTTAAAATAATCATCAAAATCACCAAATCGATCAATCAGGAGTAGAGTACTGGGTTTTCTCAATATAACACCACAGGCAGCCGGGGACGTGGATCTCCCTTTGACAAGAACTGTTTCCTGGATCATGCAGATTCCAGAACGACAGAGCCCAATGAAACCCAGCTGAACATAATCACGAACTGCACAACGTGACAAACCTTTTTCCCCATCTTTGGCTGCCTGAATCCCACACCCATCCTGACTGCAGCCATATCTTGTTTACAAACTGCTACATCCACACTGAGAGTCTGACCACAGCTGACCAGTACACCGCCAGCAGGGTAGGTCAGCTTCCACCAGGTGACCACAATCTACCTTCTTGCAGTGAAGAGCTCCACACTTTCACTCAACACATCGCCACGGTAACCGATACCACAGTAACCCACACCTCAATGCAGATATGCCAGGTTTTCAACAATCAAGATAAGTAGTACCGATGCCTACCTTCCCCATGTCTGTACCCCGATCATGTTACCTGGCCTCACGAACAAACCCTGCATGTGAGAAACACTTCCTGCCAGATGTTCCCCAGGTAACACAGCCGATTGTTTCACCATGGAAGCCATCTGCTGCAGCCTATCTAAACCCTCTAAGATCAAAACCATAGTTAATATTTCATTTTTAGCATCCCTGCATCCCCTACATCTTCTGTTTTAAGCTGCCAGAAGTTTTTAACTCACTTCCCTCTCGCTTCGTAACCAGAATAGCTGAACAACACCTCTCATTTCTTAACCAGAGAAATGTGAGCATAGCTGACATAAAGCATAGCTATGCTCTAATCAACTATGATCTATGTCAGCTATGTTTTAGCTAGGCTCTAGGTCAGCGATGTTCTAATAAACTATGTTCTATGTCAGCTATGCTCTATGTCACCTATGTTCTAGCTATACTCTATGTCAGCTATGCTCTATGTCACCTATGTTCTAGCTATGCTCTATGTCAGCTATGCTCTATGTCACCTATGTTCTAGCTATGCTCTATGTCACCTATGTTCTAGCTATGCTCTATGTCAGCTATGCTCTATGTCACCTATGTTCTAGCTATGCTCTATGTCAGCTATGCTCTATGTCACCTATGTTCTAGCTATGCTCTATGTCACCTATGTTCTAGCTATGCTCTATGTCAGCTATGCTCTATGTCACCTATGTTCTAGCTATGCTCTATGTCAGCTATGCTCTATGTCACCTATGTTCTAGCTATGCTCTATGTCAGCTATGCTCTATGTCACCTATGTTCTAGCTATGCTCTATGTCAGCTATGCTCTATGTCAAACTATGCTCTATGTCAGCTATGCTCTTTGTCAGCTATGTTCAATGTCACCTATGTCCAAGCTATGCTCTATGTCAGCTATGCCTTATGTCAGCTATGTTCTAGCTATGCTCTATATCAGCTATGCTCTATGTCAACTATGTTTTAAATATGCTCTATGTCAGCTATGCTCCAAACAACTATGTTCTATGTCAGCTATGCTCTATGTCAGCTATGCTCCAAACAACTATGTTCTATGTGAGCTATGCTCTATGTCAGCTATGCTCCAAACAACTATGTTCTGTGTGAGCTTTGCTCTATGCTCCAAACAACTATGTTCTGTGTGAGCCATGCTCTATGTCAGCTATGCTCCAAACAACTATGTTCTGTGTTAGCCATGGTCTTTGTCAGCTATGCTCCAAACAAATATGTTCAGTGTGAGCTATGCTCTATGTCAGCTAGGCTCCAAACAACTATGTTCTGTGTGAGCTATGCTCTATGTCAGCTAGGCTCCAAACTAATATGTTCTGTGTGAGCTTTGCTCTGTCAGCTATGCTCCAAACAACTATGTTCTGTGTGAGCTATGCTCTTTGTCAGCTATGCTCCAAACAACTATGTTCTGTGTGAGCTATGCTCTATGTCAGCTAGGCTCCAAACAACTATGTTCTGTGTGAGCTATGTTCTAGGTCAGCTATGCTCCAAACAAATATGTTCTGTGTGAGCTATGCTCTATGTCAGCTATGCTCCAAACAAATATGTTCTGTGTGAGCTATGCTCTATGTCAGCTATGCTCCAAACAAATATGTTCTGTGTGAGCTATGCTCTATGTCAGCTAGGCTCCAAACAACTATGTTCTGTGTGAGCTATGCTCTTTGTCAGCTATGCTCCAAACAACTATGTTCTGTGTGAGCTATGCTCTATGTCAGCTATGCTCCAAACAACTATGTTCTGTGTGAGCTATGCTCTAGGTCAGCTATGCTCCAAACAAATATGTTCAGTGTGAGCTATGCTCTATGTCAGCTAGGCTCCAAACAACTATGTTCTGTGTGAGCTATGCTCTATGTCAGCTATGCTCCAAACAAATATGTTCTGTGTGAGCTATGCTCTATGTCAGCTATGCTCCAAACAACTATGTTCAGTGTGAGCTATGCTCTAGGTCAGCTATGCTCCAAACAAATATGTTCTGTGTGAGCTATGCTCTTTGTCAGCTATGCTCCAAACAACTATGTTCTGTGTGAGCTATGCTCTATGTCAGCTATGCTCCAAACAACTATGTTCTGTGTGAGCTATGCTCTAGGTCAGCTATGCTCCAAACAAATATGTTCAGTGTGAGCTATGCTCTATGTCAGCTATGCTCCAAACAACTATGTTCTGTGTGAGCTATGTTCTAGGTCAGCTATGCTCCAAACAAATATGTTCAGTGTGAGCTATGCTCTATGTCAGCTATGCTCCAAACAACTATGTTCTGTGTGAGCTATGCTCTATGTCAGCTATGCTCCAAACAAATATGTTCTGTGTGAGCTATGCTCTATGTCAGCTATGCTCCAAACAACTATGTTCAGTGTGAGCTATGCTCTAGGTCAGCTATGCTCCAAACAACTATGTTCAGTGTGAGCTATGCTCTATGTCAGCTATGTTTTACATCTGATATGCTCTATATGACAGCTCAGAACGATTCATCAGGTCTTAACCATATCTCTGTGAACAGTTCCTTAAATGCTGCATCAACATCTTCACACCTACATAAGATAGCAACATCGTCCATGCTCTACACACATCAGATAGCAATATCATCTACGCTCTACATACATCGCTGCCTCCAACATAACTCAAACACACACGTCTCATCTGTCCCTAGAATTTCAAAAAGCAGGAGAGTTTAATCATGCCAACAAGTCGTCAAGTAAATGGAAACCTTCCACTCAATAACGAGATTCGTATCATCCATCATCACAGCAAAAGTTGGGTTTCCTGATTGTGTTTTGACAGATTTCCCTCACAACCAGCAAGGGGCGGTCGGGTAGCCTAGTGGTTAGAGCGTTCGCTTGTCATGCCAAAGACCCGGGTTTGATTCCCGACATGGGTACAATGTGTGAAGCCCATTTCTGGTGTCCCCTGCCGTGTTATTGCTGGAATATTGCTAAAAGCGGCGTAAAACCTCACACACTCACTACCAGCAACACAACACAGACATCATGGTGCTTATTAAGCATCACTTGCACCTCCATCCCAGCATAATGCTACATGTAACATCAGAAAGGTTACGGGTCGTGAAAACATGAAAATACTTCCTCGGGGACTCCGACAATCTCAGCAGTGAAGTCAGAAAAACAATCAGAGTAATGCTTTCAATAACAGCTGATTCTCTGTCTATAAATGTATTTGTTTTCTCGAATGAAATCTGTCTGCAGCATGGATTACCTCCCTTTAGGAGACTCCCCAGTGGGGAGATAAACTTCTGCAAGATGAGCTGATGTACCTGACAGTAATGTGTGCAAGGAGGTGGGGAGGGGGTGGGGAGGGGAAGGGTCATCCTCACGCCACACCCACATCAATCAACACATATGTGTGTCATCTCAGATAGAAGAACTAAACAGGCAGAACCTCAACTCTAATTTATGGAACAAGTAGTTCAGCAGATTATGTGGATGCCCGTCACACAAAGGTACTGAGTTTAATTCCCAATGTGAAGCTTGATCATGGTGATTGTAATATTGTTAAATGTACACAAACCATCCACACTCACTCACTCACTCACTCACTCACTCACTTCACAACAGTCATGTTGCTAGTGTTGGAAACTGGTTCAAATTTCAAGATTGATCACTGGTTTGGTTGGTGATTGATTGATTGATTAATGATTGATCATGACAAAGAAGAAGAATAGAAAAAAAATCAATATCCTACATCTTGTTAATGTTTGTATTTTGTTGTTTTTTAACAGTTGCTACACTACGATTCTAGATCTATGACACAGGTGTAAATTATAAAGTCTGGAACACACAAACCAGTGATTGATATTAGCAACATCTCACGAGGACAGGTACGATGACACCTAACCAACCAAGTCACCAAACATGACCATCCAATCCACTGACCTAACTGTCCGGCATCTGGGCATCTAGTCTCACCACAGCACCAAGTGAATAACAAGGCAATCGTTCCAACCCATATCATAACTCTTAGACTGGCATTTCACTCAAATAGTCACAGAAATATAGTGATCTTATTTTATAAATTTATATCTACAAAACAAAAAAAACAAAATCCAAATGGAGCCCAGAACAATCCCATATAATGTCCTAGAACTGAAGCAATGTAGACTTGCCAAATTCTTCTAGACTTGAGTCGGACTCCTTTTTCAATTTTATTCTCAGGGTCTGGGAAAGAGTGTACATAACTCTAGTCTGTAACACAATACATCAACTTAGGAAATGCTGAATACAAACAAGCCCAGAAAGTGTGTTCACTATCAGACCCAGTGTATTATTCATGTCATCATCACCCCCCAGGGTGGTCCACACAACAAAGAGGACTGGAAAATAAACCATCCCAGATTTCACGATCGATTCATAGGTTATAAACTGAACCCACCAATCAGTGGTGAAGTATAAGAAATGAAACAGATGGTCATCAGAGTGAAGCATGTCTCCTGACTATTCCACAGGCGATGCTGCTACTCTGGCAACGCCATCAGGACCTCACTGTCAATAGATGATGCACAAAGTTCAAAGGAATCAAATATCCTTGATATACGAGCTGCCCTAATAACGGAGAACTGCAGGCTGGTTTTACACTCCAGGTAATAAAGAGAGCCACACCTATGATAATGATGGCTTTGAACTTTATAAAAACAATAGCACAAACCTTGATGAGCCAGACAGACTTGGATGAGACCTGGGGGTTGGGGATAGGGCCATCAGGTTTATAAGATTGGCTGAGCATGAGACGGGCAGAGGATCGGGGGGGAGAGAGATAGCTGGACTGAGATGGCTCCCTGATTTTTTCTGAATTCTGGTGACATCGCATATTAAAGGTGTGATTGTGTAATCCAGCTGCAGAAGACAACTGACTGCTTCTAAATAGACTGGAATTTTGGTCAATCAGACGATTTGGTAATTTAAATAACCCAACTGTAATGTAAGTTCATATCACAGATGGTATGCCTGTCTCGCAGTCCCTGGAACATATAATTTTCTTAATTTTTGTAATGCAAAAGTCATAAATGAAGCAAGTCTAGATTTTCCTCAGGTTCTGAATCTCCCATTTCACTGGATCTCCTTTTCAAATTAATTGGAGTTATTTGTTATATGGGTGGTGAGATTAACACGTGTAGTGTGTTGTGATGTTGGTGTCCAGCTCATTTAGATACACACAGTAAAGAGTGAGTGAATGAGTTGGGTTTAGTGGCTCTTTTAACAGTATTCCAGTCATATCACGGCATGTCAGCTTGAAATGGGAGGAAAGCCAAAGTGATGCAGGTCTCTGATGTTTACCACTTTGGTGTAACCAACCAGCATGGATATGGTGCTGGCAAACCTAGTACCATAATCTGGACAAACTAGGATTCGAACCCACAATCATATGCTGCTTGAGTGCCTAAGGGACACAACTCTGCAGAGCAGATTGCAGCACCTTAGACGCCTGGGCCACCCTTACCCCCAGACAATAAAGACGGGAGATGAGAGAAAGACTGGGTTTAGGTTGGGCTATTGTTGTAACGAGGGTCAAGAGGTCATCCCGGTGCCAGACCTTGTCTCAGACCCTGCCTCCCTCCAGGAACCAGCTCATCCCTCACAGCTTAGATTGGTATCACCAATAACACCCAAGAACTTCAGATGGCTGACCAATTAACAGTTTATTTTATTTTCCTAGTTGGAAAGTAATTTGAAAAATGTCTACTGCATGACTACAGAGATGCAGCCGGCCAGCCATCAAGGTGAAACTGAAATATGTCCAAATCTATGCCTTCCTCTACTTTTCTAAAATGAACACTTTTGGGTTTACCTACCGTTCGGAAAAAAACATGTTATTTGTAAATCCAACATGACATTTGAAAAATACATGTCTCTGATTGGTCAATCAGAGGTATCAATTCACAATAACCACCTCTTATTGAAACAGATCTACATATTTGGTTTCAAATTCAATTTAGTGTGGTTATATCTCCAGAATGTTTTTCTCTTTATTTTAGGCAGAGAAGTACAAGTTGTTTTTTCCTCCAAACTCTTTGTAAATAATATTCATCTTCGTTAACTTGTGTATCATGGATTTGGAACAAGGCTTCAAACATGTATGTAGTGACAGGACTTCAGTATTCTATGCAGCTGAAGGCAGTCGGTTAGCCTAGTGGTTAAAGTGTTCGCTCGTCACGCCCGAAACCTGGGTTCTATTCCCCACATGGGCATAATGTAGGAGGCCATTTCTGGTGTCCCCGTTGTGATATTGCTGAAATATTGCTAAAAGCGGCATAAAAACCATACTCACTCACTATACAGCTGAATGATTACACAATCACTAAGTGTCAGCACAATACATATATGAATGATAACGTTCTGAACCAACACAGATGATGCTTGTAACATTGCAGCCATCAAATCCACCAGCACATCAATGTCCCAAGTGGGCGATTTTTAACAATAAATTCTTCATATTTGTTTCTTGCACTCGGAAAAGGCTTAGCTGCATTTTTTTGTGCACAAATGTACATGCAACAACTGTTGAAAGCCTAGGTGTTGTTTAAAAAAAATAGATAACGTCAACGATAGAAGTCTATGGGAAAACATTGAAGGAGGATTGAATGATTGTTGTACACCAAGAAGTGACCCGGGGCAGATCACAGATCTCAGGCATGTACAAATCCAAGCAGCAAAGCAGTACAAAGCAGTACAAAGCAGTACAAAGCAGTACAAATGAGAACACATCAGCAGAAAGCAGTACACCTCAGCAGAAAGCAGTACACCTCAACAGAAAGCAGAACACCTCAGCAGAAAGCAGAACACCTCAGCAGAAAGCAGTACACTTCAGCAGAAAGCAGTACACCTCAACAGAAAGCAGTACACCTCAACAGAAAGCAGAACACATCAGCAGAAAGCAGTACACTTCAGCAGAAAGCAGTACACCTCAGCAGAAAGCAGTACACTTCAGCAGAAAGCAGTACACCTCAACAGAAAGTAGTACACTTCAGCAGAAAGCAGTACACCTCAGCAGAAAGCAGTACACCTCAGCAGAAAGCAGTAAAATGAAGCTCTTTCTCCTGAAGGTTCTTAGTCCTGCCTCTGAAATTCAAGCTGGTCCACAAGCCTGAGACTATTAAATTGTGCTGAGGACAAGACAAAACAACAATGAGGCAGTCCTCATTGACTAGCAGCATTGGAGGGCCTTATTTCTGAACCAATTCTCATTGTTTCAATTTTGCTTAAATTCAGAACTGAATAAAACTGACAAAAAATGCAAACATAGTAAACATTTATCTCTCTTCCAAGCAGGACGCGCTAAACACTCAGGGAACCAGTGAAAGAAGTCCTAGGTACTAATCTTAAAGAAACAAATTTCAAAAGTGCTGTCAGTGACTGTTATTTTACACCGAATTCAGCAATATACTAGATTTTTAACAGAAGCAAGAAAATAATTTTTCAAATATGTGGTCAACAGTTTGATCAAAGTGTTACAACATCGAATACAATGACACCGTGACCACTCAGTCCTTGACAGCAGCATGGGATGCTGGGCTCCACTCTGACCTTGAATCCCACCGGGTTCATTTCCAGGAAACATTGTGATGTCAGAGTGATATGGAACATGGTTTGTACTCAAGGAATCATGTCTTGAAAGGATGGTTGGCACCTCATCTTCATGATCTGCTTGGCGGTGACTTACACCTAGCCCCTGGGGACTCCTCGTATAAATAGACAGACAGCATCCCGTGCTTGTTAGTGTTACAGCCAACCACATGTGATGTGGTTAATTGCACGTCATTGATGATGTGGATCATTGCTCATAATATCAATCACTTCTTTGTACGAGTATAGCAACAATATTGCTGAGTGTCTTGTTAAACAATACATACACCAATTTACATGGAAATCTGGAAGTGCCTTGCTTAATGTCAGCAAGGAAAGTTTTTGAGTTTGGTTTACTGCAGCTTTGAAAGGACAGTTATATCACTGAGGCAGCATGATGTGGGAAGAAAGCCTGAAGTGATGCAGGTCTCAGAGGTTTAAAACATTGACAAACCCACGAGCACAGGTATGGGGCTAACCTAGGGACATGATCTAGGAAAACCGGGATCAAACCCATGGTTATAGGTTTCTGGCATGTCTAAGGGACACAACTCCGCACAGCAAATTGTGGTGCCTCAGACAACTGGGCCACCCATGCACCCTGCAACATCGTTGACAAGACATGTAAACATTTGTGACATTACTCCTCCACCAACACCTACTGACATCTGAACATTATATGAGTCAAGAAATAAAGTGAAACTACGCACCTTCTTGCTGTGTTTTGGACGCTTCTTGGGACAAACAGCCAACATGACTAACAATTCCCGCTCTTGAAGGTGCAATATGCACTCCTGTTACCACGACAACCAGACCACACCGTTGCCGCTAACCTCTGACCAAAGTGTAGCACACTTCTATGTAAACATACCCGATAGTGTATCTACTGACAACCCTACACCTGTAGATCAACTCTCACATCACATCTCATCTCTACAGTTGCACCCACTCTGGAAGTCTGGCAGTGTGGAGCATGGGTAAACATGTGTGTCGTTACTGCCGCGGTGGAGGGCTAGTGAACCCAGTCATGTGGGGGGGGAACAGCGTGGTGCAATGATAACACTCACACTCCTGTATAACGTATGTATAACGAATGTATATCCTGTGTAGAAATGATTCCGTTATAATCAAACTGACAAAACTACTGAAGCTTCCATTCTGGTAAATAATGAACATTGATGCCGTCAGGAAGAACAGGAACTGTCTGAGTCAAAAAAACACAAATTAATAAAAAATGACACATTTGGGAAATGACTGTCTGGCTATGAGATCTGGAATCAAATGAATGATCCTTTCTTTCATACAAGATTACAATCACATTTGGATCTGGCATTTCCTCTCTGACAGCGATGTCATTTTAATCATTTAATACTGTAATCATATTTCGAGGCATTCACGAAACAAATCATGAGATGTTCGGTACAGAAAACAAAATCAATATACAGCTGGCACTCTTTCAGATCAAGTAAAAGTAGAACTGAATTTTGTAATTGTTTCCCGTTAGGAAAGCCTGAATGTTTCCTTCTGGTCTCAGCTGCTTGGCAGTCACATGACCTTCCAAGGGAAAGGCATTGTGGGTGACAGGAAGTGACCCCAGGGTTGTCATGCTCAATGTTACATGGACTTAAAGCTATGTCATGCACATCGTCCCACAGTTCCAGTGTCTGGGTTGATTAGCGAATATGATGGTCCTGTGATATAGGGGAGGTGAAATGAGGTTTAACATCGTGGCTAAGATTATTGCATTTATATATCGACGTGTGTGTGTGTCTACTTGTACTACTTGTCTACTAGTTCGAGCCCACTGACTTACCATGCCGCATTTTAACATGAACACCCCACTCTGACACAAAATACTGACTCCGAGCCATCCAGTCCTTGTTTTAGTCCCTTAATGCTGAGCGCCAGGAAGGGTAACAACAAGTACCAACTTACAATATCTTTTGGTATGACATGGCTGAGGATTAAACCCCGACCTTTTGTTCTCCAGGGGGTGGTGTGACTTGGAGGTGAATATGATGCCACCATATGACAAAGTGACTGACATGTAGCTCCAAAGTTGATTATTTCATTGTTTGTGATGTGATCAAAAGATGTTCAAAAACATCAAAGACATATTTTTTTCTCTTTTAATTCCTTCAAAACTTCACAAAGTTATGGGCAGGCTCAATCACACACAATATATTTGTCTGCTTTGAACATCATGACATTTAAAAATGAAGAAACTGACATGGATCACAGAGTTGAATGAAATCAATGGTCTATTAAATCGACAACAGTCTACAAGCCATTGAAGGCAGGTTTGCTGAAACATAGGAGTGGAAGAGTAAGATGTGAGTTCTATCGGGCTGATCTGTTCAGTGGGCAACGAGGACACACGGAGATGCTTACATCAGCCTTCTAAATTAGCACTAGTCGGATAGTCATTGCCAAACTGCCCAATAGTTGAGGAATCATAAGAACCAGTAGAAATTTGCCATTTTTAAGGGTTTTGCTATATGTTATCATTATGAGGACTAGAGGGCTAAAACTCTTAGTCTCTAATGCTGCATCTGCTAGCAGAGACACGTTCCCATCTTCTCTGAATATCAGCAGCAGCAGCTGGTACCAGCTCCATCTAGATCACCTGAGTAAATATAGCACCTACCTACTTCACCCATCCTGTTCATAGCACTCCACAACCACCTCACCCCTGCCCTCCTGATGTGCTTAATTACAAGAATTAAACATGTTGCCATGTAGCGGAACCAGCACTTGAACGGCGCGAATGGCCAACAGAGACAGGCGGAGTTATCTTATCTTGTTTTACACAAGTTCAGCGGAGCGGGTTGTTGCGGTAACACCTGGCTTGATTCAACTGATTGTGATCACATTCGTTGCCCTAGTTCCAGACATAACGACCATGCAACTCATGACAGAATTTATATTGACATTTGTTATTATGTACAACAAGGAGGGGAGGGGCGGGGGGATTGGTCTTAGGATTGTATTATTTTTTTTATGCCAAAAAAACCTGTTTTAGGTAACACTTTTTCATCGTCCCCACCAAATACATTCAACATATTTTCCTATTGCAACAATGTATTTTTCATGGCAGAAAATTTCTTTCTTTTTCCATCAGTCTGAATAAAAATATTTCTTGGTAGAATTATGGGGACAGTTTATTTTGGGGGATAAAATCCCCATTCCCCTCCAGGGTATCAATTGGTCGGTCCCCTAGTTGAAGATCTGTGGAGACATTTCTCCACTTCTTCCCTCCTTCCTTCATTAACCCTTTCAAATATCAATCTGTTTTGAACATTTCAATGAGATCGACCATTTATCATTTTAAAGACACATTTGACATTTAAGTTCGAGCAAAGCAAATATCACAAGACAAATTTAGACTTGTTTTCCACCGATTATTTCTCGACATTTTGAATTTACTGCAATTCCTGAACTTGGAGACCAATAAACATTTCCTAACACTAGCTACCTGATACCTACTCATTCAGGCTTTACTGGACCGCCATCATGTTACCACGGCAACTGACATCACCAGAACTTAAGTCAGCTTAATCCAGTGAAATCTGACCCCAGACAACAGGTTTATCACAACTGTACAGAGGCCTTTATATCAACTATTTTCTTTCCTGAAGCAAAATTTTTGTGTTCTGTATTTTCTGGAACAAATTATTTAACAAAAACAAATCCCAGTAACCTGTTACCATATCGGGGAGCAGAGGTGGACCAGTGGACTAAGGTGTAGCACGCTACGTCATGCAAGTTGTCATAAACCACTGACTGTGTGTTTGACTCCCTGTTTAACCTGGCTATGGTTCCGGGGTACCAGGACTCGTGGGTTTCATCAATGTGGTAAATGTCTGTTAGACAGACCTGTATCACTTTCACTCCCCTCTCACATTAAACTGACACAACACGCTACAACTGAAATACTGTTTGAAGTGTTTTAAACCTACCTCACTCACTCACTCACTCACTCACTCATTACTATAAAATATTAGTAGGAAAATCAACAGTTGAGAACATTTCTGTTTCCTGGGTTAACTTGCATCAGTCAACTGAATACTGAATAACCAAATACATTCTAGTTAACCCATTGAGTCTTTGACACAAGGAATTTGAATTTGAACACTGTCAGACGGATCCCTCCATACAGCACATTCCTCCACATTATACAGTGTTGTTTTATCGGTACCGACATTTCAAGTATGTCTGATATCTGTGAAGGATAAGGGTTATCTATCTCACACTGCCTGCCTCCACATCAATACAATTACAGTGATATATGAGGCAGAACCCCCCTGAGGGGTGGGACACTGGCCGTGAAGCAATATCACCATTACTGCCTTGAACACAGTATCTCGGCAGACCCACAACATGGGGTACACACCTGGAAGTCTAGCCTAGGGGAGGGGGGGGAGGTAGGACGGCTTGGGTGGGGGTAGAACTTCTCTGATAATCATTAGTTTAAATCATAATTTCTAGATTATGTAAATAATAAGAACAAGTTGTCTCTACAAGAGACTGGAATCCTTAGACTACCTAGACTTGCCTATTAGGAGGATAGAATTACTACACATCCATGAACTTTTCTTTCAGTACAGCCTTAGAGCAAGGCTAGGATGGGGGGTGGTGGATTGCTTGTAGAGTGAGTGAGTGAGTGAGTGAGTGAGTGAGTGAGTGAGTGAGTGAGTGAGTGAGTGAGTGAGTGAGTGAGTGAGTGAGAGTGCGTGCGTGCGTGCGTGCGTGCGTGAGTGAGTGAGTGAGTGAGTGACTTTTGTTTAGTTTAGCACCGCTTTGAACAGCATTCAGTAATAAAAATTGACACTGGTCCTACAGTCCTTGCCAAAGTGCCCAAAAGTTAAGGTATCCTGAGGACTAGTAGAATCTACTATTTGCTAAACGTTATCATCATAAGGACTTGTGGACTAAAAACGATAGTTTCTATTGCTGGTGTCCAGTCATATGACAGTGTGTGAGCGGCATACAGAAAGAAAGCCCGAAGTGATGCACTTCGCAGTCCCTCACCACTTGGGTGAAAACTTTGGTGCTGACAAGCCGAGAAACAGGACTCAAACTCCTCTGTGGGAAATGAGGCGCCTGTTTAACTGGGCCACCCGTCCCCCCATATGGGCTGCAGAGAGGGCACAGGATGTGTGTGGGGTGTTGAACAAAGAGTATTGCCCGTGAATGTTCATTCGGAGCAGTTTACAAATCTTCAGAAAGTTTTCAACTCCTCACAGCTACAACACCCCATGTTGAAGGGAGTGAATTTAGTTTTAAGCATTGTTACCGTGGAAGACACCGGAAACGACATCCCACGAATGTGGACTTATTTCTCAACATGTAGCAGTTGAGATTAATGCAGAAGGTGGAGATATTGGTTGGACAAAATACCCTGCTAGGCCTCAATCAGAGAGCTGTGCAAGCTTTGAAGTTTGTCACAGCACCAACATCCCTTCAATCTGCTCTCACAACACATATAATAAAATCAAATAAAGTATCATGTCGTAAGTGAAGCCTTCAAGGTCGTTAACAAGATTACAGACAAAACAGCCCATTCCAAGCAAAAGTGCTCTTTCAAGTCTTCTAGTTTCATGCAGAAATAAACAATTAAAGCAGTCAAGGTGATAGATAGTCATATTAGGTGATAACACAATTATTGCCCGCTGTGTTGATACGGGGGAGTCTGGGGAATAGCAGGAACCCCTTATAGAGGGCCTTGAAGAACACCACGCCATCTTGACAGGTTTAGGAGATAAGTGGCAGAATCTTGTGCAATTGATCTTGACTTCTTTGTTGAAATTGAGAAACTGTGGCCCCACTGCAATCATTCCCGTCAGACATTACAGAACGGTGTAGATCTTTAAATCCAATTGATAAATGTGTTGTTCAACATTTGAGTTTAAATGTCTGACAAACGCATGCATGACACTATTACCTCAGTTCACGGCCTATTCCCAATTCAACAATATCTCTTTATCCGTTAAGCATAATGTCTACATGTCAAGATCAATGAGGTCTGTGAATGGTTTCTGGATTTACGCTGTCCCCAGTGTCTGATGCAGTCTTTGAACTTGGCTGATTACATCTGTAGGTAACCCTTCTGATTTAATCTGCTGACTCCACAATGAGAAAGAGAGAGAGAAGGAAGAGAGAGAGAGGGAGAGAGAGAGAGAGAGAGAGAGAGAGAGAGAGAGAGAGAGACATCTTGTCCCTAAGTATCTTGGTAACATATTGTCTAAATGACTCCAACTCACACGGTCGCCCATTGGTCTGAAGATTGCACTGTCAGTGACATGGGTTTACACTACCTTCAGCGTGTTTCCAGCAACATCCCGGTGGGGGACACAAGACATGACCTTCACATTGTACCCATTGGGAATTGAACCCAGACCAGTGGGACCAGAAAACGCTTTAACCACAAACCTACCCCACAACCACTTTGGGCACACTAATGATCCCAACAGGCCTCTAACTATCACCTTGCACCAGACTTCTTGACACTGTGTTTGTCCATATACCCTATTTTATTGAAATAGCAAACTACGGCAGTATTAAATATCTTTACCGTGGTAATCTGTCATTGCATTGTCTGTCAGCAAAGAAATCTTTTTCGTATTCTGATCAAACAAGGTAATAGAGTCTACATCTTTGCGAAGTCATTGGAAAATAGAACAGCAATCTGTTTGATATCACATCTTACTCACAAGGGACACAATGAAGGGTGAAAGCCAGACTTGATTTACCCTAGTGGACTCTTGCCTTGGGAAGACCATCAACTTGTGGCACAGGTAAATCAGACTTGATTTACTCTCGTGGACTCTTGCCTTGGGAAGACGATCAACTTGTGGCAAAGATAAACCAGACTTGATATAGGCTTGTGGACTCTTGCCTTGGGAAGACGATCAACTTGTGGCAAAGATAAACCAGACTTGATATAGGCTTGTGGACTCTTGCCTTGGGAAGACCATCAACTTGTGGCAAAGATAAACCAGACTTGATATAGGCTTGTGGACTCTTGCCTCGGGAAGACCATCAAATTGTGGCACAGTTAGACCAGACTTGATATAGGCTTGTGGACTCTTGCCTCGGGAAGACCATCAACTTGTGGCACAGGTAAATCAGACTTGATTTACTCTCGTGGACTCTTGCCTTGGGAAGACCATCAACTTGTGGCAAAGATAAACCAGACTTGATATAGGCTTGTGGACTCTTGCCTCGGGAAGACCATCAACTTGTGGCACAGTTAGACCAGACTTGATATAGGCTTGTGGACTCTTGCCTTGGGAAGACCATCAACTTGTGGCACAGTTAGACCAGACTCGATATAGGCTCGTGGACTCTTGCCTCGGGAAGACCATCAACTTGTGGCACAGGTAAATCAGACTTGATTTACTCTCGTGGACTCTTGCCTTGGGAAGACGATCAACTTGTGGCACAGGTAAATCAGACTTGATTTACTCTCGTGGACTCTTGCCTTGGGAAGACCATCAACTTGTGGCAAAGATAAACCAGACTTGACATAAGCTCGTGGACTCTTGCCTCGGGAAGACCATCAACTTGTGGCACAGTTAGACCAGACTTGACATAGGCTCGTGGACACTTGCCTCGGGAAAACCATCAACTTGTGGCACAGTGAGACCAGACTTGATATAGGCTCGTGGACTCTTGCCTTGGGAAGACCATCAACTTGTGGCACAGTTAGACCAGACTTGATATAGGCTTGTGGACTCTTGCCTTGGGAAGACCATCAACTTGTGGCACAGTTAGACCAGACTTGATATAGGCTTGTGGACTCTTGCCTCGGGAAGACCATCAACTTGTGGCACAGTTAGACCAGACTTGATATAGGCTCGTGGACACTTGCCTCGGGAAAACCATCAACTTGTGGCACAGTGAGACCAGACTTGATATAGGCTCGTGGACTCTTGCCTTGGGAAGACCATCAACTTGTGGCACAGTTAGACCAGACTCGATATAGGCTCGTGGACTCTTGCCTCGGGAAGACCATCAACTTGTGGCACAGGTAAATCAGACTTGATTTACTCTCGTGGACTCTTGCCTTGGGAAGACGATCAACTTGTGGCACAGGTAAATCAGACTTGATTTACTCTCGTGGACTCTTGCCTTGGGAAGACCATCAACTTGTGGCAAAGATAAACCAGATTTGACATAAGCTCGTGGACTCTTGCCTCGGGAAGACCATCAACTTGTGGCACAGTTAGACCAGACTTGACATAGGCTCGTGGACACTTGCCTCGGGAAAACCATCAACTTGTGGCACAGTGAGACCAGACTTGATATAGGCTCGTGGACTCTTGCCTTGGGAAGACCATCAACTTGTGGCACAGTTAGACCAGACTTGATATAGGCTTGTAGACTCTTGCCTTGGGAAGACCATCAACTTGTGGCAAAGATAAACCAGACTTGATATAGGCTCGTGGACTCTTGCCTTGGGAAGACCATCAACTTGTGGCACAGTTAGACCAGACTTGATATAGGCTCGTGGACTCTTGCCTTGGGAAGACCATCAACTTGTGGCACAGTTAGACCAGACTTGATATAGGCTCGTGGACTCTTGCCTCGGGAAGACCATCAACTTGTGGCAAAGATAAACCAGACTTGATATAGGCTCGTGGACTCTTGCCTTGGGAAGACCATCAACTTGTGGCACAGTTAGACCAGACTTGATATAGGCTCGTGGACTCTTGCCTTGGGAAGACCATCAACTTGTGGCACAGTTAGACCAGACTTGATATAGGCTTGTGGACTCTTGCCTTGGGAACATGATCAACAGTGAGACCAGACTTGAAGCACTTCCAATATTTACATCTTAGTTTCTCCAGGTTTTCACAAACTCAATCTGGGCAATCACTTATTCAAAGCATTCTCAAATAAGAAGACAAAAAGTCAGAATCTATGAATTGATTTAATTAGTAAACAATCCTAGAAAGGTAAAAAATACAATTTTACCCAAAAATGACAATATCTATTAAATTGAAATTGAAATCATTGTAGTTTCCCTGCTTCTGGCAATGACAGGGCTCTGTGATGACATGGGGAGGCAGGTCTCTTTCTCCCGGTTGCCGTGTATTGATGGAATGTCATGAATAACGATAAAAGCCAGCCAGCCATCTTTGAAATTCAAATTGAGATCGGGGAGAGAAAGAGCTGAAGAAGTGCTTCTGAAACTTTAATTACTTTGACTTTTTGGGTAGAAATTGCTCAGATAATGCAAAGATTTGTGGCAAACCCTGTCAATGATGCATGATGGGTATTATGAGGCTAAGACTGATTGGGGGATTTGTATGTGGTGGTTGCCGAGAGCGTCAACGTGTAGCAGGACGGTGGCACTGTCGAGACGCGCGGAGATGACCCCCAGCGTCACTCAATCCAGTTTATCGATGTATTAAAGGGATTTTCCCTATTTATTCTGATAAAAGCACAAGGGATTACAAGAATAGAGCTCATTGCATAGCAAATACTTCAAAGCTGGATCGCAAGTGGAAGGCAGGAGACTCGGCTCTGCGGCTGACGATGAGAGGTATGCACGCAGGAACACTTCTGTACAGAAGCTAATATTTAACAGATTAGAAAGAAGAGGTTCTGATGAAATTGCTTTAGAAATTAGTAGAAAATAGTTACAAACTTTTAAAAATTTCAACTTCAAAACAACACGTTCGGTATGAAATGACATTTGGCTGGATGTCTTCAGATCCTTGATTACATGACAAAATTTGTTCAGCCACCAATGAGAGAACAATTTACCTTTAACAAGTTACTCTGCCCCCACTCTTGTCACAAACTGTGCTGCAAGCTGCCTCCCTCCCCCGTAACAAGTTCTACTGTCCCTAATCTTGTCACTGTCTGATGTACAAGATGGTTGGAGACCGCCCTCACCCCTGGGAGAACTGTTCCCTCCCTATATATTTCACCGATCTTGTCATTACTGAAGTACAACGTGACCGGTGCAAACACGGCCGTCCTCGCCCCCGGGACAATCTGTGTCTCACACCAGCTCCAGGAACACACCCATTCATCTTCATTAGTTAATTATGCCATGTTTTAATTACTTTAGATTAAGGGTATCACACCGAGCATGGCGACAGTGCCCGCAGGCGCCGGACTGATGGGAGCCAGATAGCCAATTACGGTTGTCGGCGACGGTAGCAGAGTGCCGGTAGAGGTAGGAGGAGGTACCTGATCGGGCTGTCCATGACAATGCTACCCTCCCAGGGAGACAGTTTTATCGTATAAAACATCACTCACATGTTTGTAACTTCCATATCATCAAATATGTCTTCCCTGTTTTTAAGTTTCTACCATTTTTGGGGCTACAGAACCAAACTTCTTCCTGTAAATCTGAATGTGTGTTCATGAAAGAGTAATATTTCGTCTCTAAAGGGAATTTTTAAATCTTATTTTTTCAGTTGTCTTTTAATATACCAATATGGAACTGAAAAAGGGAACATGTAGTGACAGACACAGTAAAATGATATGATATCATGGTTCCCAGCCCTGTCTACCAAATGTGTGCAGGCTACAAATGTGTTGAATTTGTAAACATGCTATTTCGAATGCCCCTTATTCGTTTCCATCAGTATATATAATAGAAAGGAGCTCAGAAAATCTGTTCAATTCAGAAGTGAACGAATCTAGACTTGCCAAAGAATTGCGGACTTATTTGAGAGTCATTATTTTTTCAGGGTCTGTACGAGAAAGTTACTTTGTTTAACTGTGTGTGCAGGACGTGTGCGGCAATCTGATTGGCTCAAACGTGATGTTAGGTAGGATTTGATACACTCTGAATTTCGAAACTTGTCACATCGGAATACTGTTATTATCCTGTCTCATGTAAAACATGACATGAATAAATTTTTGGGATAAATTTTACTCCATTTCAAAGTACATGTTAACAAATACATAAAGATGGCAAATACAATTACCATCAAGGTACGTGACATAATAAAACTAATCACAATTAGTCTTATTTATTTATTATTTATATCCCACTAATAATTAACTTAACTTGCTTGGAAAATCTCCATTCCATAATTATCATACTTACAAACATTAACAAAGGGAGACAATGTGATTAGGAGAAGTGTTTTTGTTGTTAATTATTATCAGAGGTTTATGGATTATTTTGTTCTGGATGAGTGAGTGAGTGAGTTGCATTTGACACTGCCATACAGCTACATCTCAATGCATCAGCCTGATGTGGGATGCAGGTCTCAGACGTTTACCACGAGAACGGCTATGGTGCTGACAGACCTAGAAACATAATAGGGGTGAACTGCTGAACAAGGGACGTAACTCTGCACAACAAATTGAAGTGCCGAAAAAGACTGGACCACCTGTGCCCCTATGTCGTTCTGATGAAGACAATTTCCAGATGAAAAAATCTTTCAGTGCAAAGAATAGTCCCCAGCCATCATCATACAGCACTGACATCATCTTTATCTTAACAGGATTATCACTTGACACAAAGACAAACACCCGGATGTTGAGTAATCATTATCAGAGAAGATAATCGCATGTTGAGTTTATGCGGGTAAAATATTATTATCAGTTTGTAAGACTACCGATGCTAAACAAGCATCACTAAAGTCATGTCTTGAAGGTCACAGCAAGGTCACACAGAGCCATTGCACTTACAACACTTCAAAGATGTGACACGTTTTTTCCTCCTCTTTGTCCATGAGAGCACGCTACAAGGGAGATAACTGCTGGTGTTCAAATCACTCTCTATGTCTCATTAAACAATGAGTTCATCATGACAGACTTCAAACCAGAATTAGAGAAAAAGATTGACTGACTTTATTTGCTTTCATCCCCTGGGAAATGTGTTTTGAAAGATAACTGTCACACTTGCTGTAGCGGGGGGGGGAGGGGGGGGGGGGGGCAGAACCCTTGACAACCGATGATCAGCCAAACTGTATCAGTAAACGCTATCATTGAGGAAGAATAAAGCAAGATACTCATTTGTGGGATTTTAGTTACATTCTGGTGGGATTTTAGCTGGGACAGAACTACATGTCCTCAACATGGTAACAAAACACATCCAGGATTCGTGACTCAATAACATAGCCTAACAGTTTTTTTAGTTTTAAGTTGACTGGAGCATATAGCCACAATCAGAAAAATAAACAGTTTTTACTTTTGTTTAACAAGCTCTTCTTTGTTTATATTCGTTCTAATGTTACATTTCATGGTGTACTGATATGTTACTCACAATCTAACCTGGGAAGACTGAAATAGAAATAAATATTAACTTTTGCAGCTCAATATCTTTCAATATCTTTGGTATGAAGTTTTTAGAGTCAGTTTCGTAAGCACAGTTGTCTTTCATTAAGTTTTGCATAATCACACATTAGTGGACCATATTCAATATTCTTGTTAGAATTAATTACACACTTACACTGTGTGATACAAATTAACAAATGTTTACATGTCTTTATTAGACAAGGTGTATGCTTGCAGAAAAGTAAGGGGACCGGAGTAACTCTGTCTGGCAAGGTGATGGGATATATACTCTATATTACCTACATTGAAGCAAGGATCTCTCTGGTTACTGCTCCACTATGTAGCGGCCATAAAATTTCCAAGTCCCGTGATGGGATTCGAACCACGGACCTTCTGATCCGAGGTCAGACGCCTTGTCCACATGACCAAAGAGGTTAACCCCATCAGCAAGCTGACATGATAAGGATGTCATCATCTGTAGGATGACTCCACGCCCTGCTACCTACAACATCTACCCTGTGACATACACTGTATATAGTCATGTATCACCTACACTGAAGCAAGGATGTCTCTGGTTACTGCTCCACTACAACATCTACCCTGTGACATACACTGTATATAGTCATGTATCACCTACATTGAAGCAAGGATGTCTCTGGTTACTGCTCCACTACAACATCTACCCTGTGACATACACTGTATATAGTCATGTATCACCTACACTGAAGCAAGGATCACATTGTTACTGCTCCACTACAACATCTACCCTGTGACTTACACTGTATATAGTCATGTATCACCTACACTGAAGCAAGGATCTCTCTGGTTAGTGGTCCACTACAACATCTACCCTGTGACATACACTGTATATAGTCATGTATCACCTACATTGAAGCAAGGATCTCTCTGGTTAGTGGTCCACTACAACATCTACCCTGTGACATACACTGTATATAGTCATGTATCACCTACACTGAAGCAAGGATCTCTCTGGTTAGTGGTCCACTACAACATCTACCCTGTGACATACACTGTATATAGTCATGTATCACCTACACTGAAGCAAGGATCTCTCTGGTTAGTGGTCCACTACAACATCTACCCTGTGACATACACTGTATATAGTCATGTATCACCTACACTGAAGCAAGGATCTCTCTGGTTACTGCTCCACTACAACATCTACCCTGTGACATACACTGTATATAGTCATGTATCACCTACACTGAAGCAAGGATGTCTCTGGTTACTGCTCCACTACAACATCTACCCTGTGACATACACTGTATATAGTCATGTATCACCTACATTGAAGCAAGGATCTCTCTGGTTACTGCTCCACTACAACATCTACCCTGTGACATACACTGTATATAGTCATGTATCACCTACACTGAAGCAAGGATGTCTCTGGTTACTGCTCCACTACAACATCTACCCTGTGACATACACTGTATATAGTCATGTATCACCTACATTGAAGCAAGGATGTCTCTGGTTACTGCTCCACTACAACATCTACCCTGTGACATACACCGTATATAGTCATGTATCACCTACACTGAAGCAAGGATGTCTCTGGTTAGTGGTCCACTACACTATCTACCCTGTGACATACACTGTATATAGTCATGTATCACCTACACTGAAGCAAGGATCTCTCTGGTTAGTGGTCCACTACACTATCTACCCTGTGACATACACTGTATATAGTCATGTATCACCTACATTGAAGCAAGCATCACTCTGGTTACTGCTCCACTACAACATCTACCCTGTGACATACACTGTATATAGTCACGTATCACCTACACTGAAGCAAGGATCTCTCTGGTTACTGCTCCACTACAATATCTACCCTGTGACATACACTGTATATAGTCATGTATCACCTACATTGAAGCAAGCATCACTCTGGTTACTGCTCCACTACAACATCTACCCTGTGACATACACTGTATATAGTCATGTATCACCTACACTGAAGCAAGGATGTCTCTGGTTACTGCTCCACTACAACATCTACCCTGTGACATACACTGTATATAGTCACGTATCACCTACATTGAAGCAAGGATGTCTCTGGTTACTGCTCCACTACAACCTCTACCCTGTGACATACACTGTATATAGTCATGTATCACCTACACTACACTGAAGCAAGGATGTCTCTGGTTACTGCTCCACTACAACATCTACCCTGTGACATACACTGTATATAGTCATGTATCACCTACACTGAAGCAAGGATCACTCTGGTTACTGCTCCACTACAACCTCTACCCTGTGACATACACTGTATATAGTCATGTATCACCTACACTGAAGCAAGTATCACATTGTTACTGCTCCACTACAACATCTACCCTGTGACATACACTGTATATAGTCATGTATCACCTACACTGAAGCAAGGATGTCTCTGGTCACTGCTCCACTACAACATCTACCCTGTGACATACACTGTATATAGTCATGTATCACCTACACTGAAGCAAGGATCTCTCTGGTTACTGCTCCACTACAACATCTACCCTGTGACATACACTGTATATAGTCATGTATCACCTACATTGAAGCAAGGATGTCTCTGGTTACTGCTCCACTACAACATCTACCCTGTGACATACACTGTATATAGTCATGTATCACCTACACTGAAGCAAGGATGTCTCTGGTTACTGCTCCACTACAACATCTACCCTGTGACATACACTGTATATAGTCATGTATCACCTACATTGAAGCAAGGATCTCTCTGGTTAGTGGTCCACTACAACATCTACCCTGTGACATACACTGTATATAGTCATGTATCACCTACACTGAAGCAAGGATGTCTCTGGTTACTGCTCCACTACAACATCTACCCTGTGACATACACTGTATATAGTCATGTATCACCTACACTGAAGCAAGGATGTCTCTGGTTACTGCTCCACTACAACATCTACCCTGTGACATACACTGTATATAGTCATGTATCACCTACACTGAAGCAAGGATCTCTCTGGTTACTGCTCCACTACAACATCTACCCTGTGACATACACTGTATATAGTCATGTATCACCTACACTGAAGCAAGGATGTCTCTGGTTACTGCTCCACTACAACATCTACCCTGTGACATACACTGTATATAGTCATGTATCACCTACACTGAAGCAAGGATCTCTCTGGTTACTGCTCCACTACAACATCTACCCTGTGACATACACTGTATATAGTCATGTATCACCTACACTGAAGCAAGGATCTCTCTGGTTACTGCTCCACTACAACATCTACCCTGTGACATACACTGTATATAGTCATGTATCACCTACATTGAAGCAAGGATGTCTCTGGTTACTGCTCCACTACAACATCTACCCTGTGACATACACTGTATATAGTCATGTATCACCTACACTGAAGCAAGGATCTCTCTGGTTACTGCTCCACTACAACATCTACCCTGTGACATACACTGTATATAGTCATGTATCACCTACACTGAAGCAAGGATCTCTCTGGTTACTGCTCCACTACAACATCTACCCTGTGACATACACTGTATATAGTCATGTATCACCTACACTGAAGCAAGGATGTCTCTGGTCACTGCTCCACTACAACATCTACCCTGTGACATACACTGTATATAGTCATGTATCACCTACACTGAAGCAAGGATCTCTCTGGTTACTGCTCCACTACAACATCTACCCTGTGACATACACTGTATATAGTCATGTATCACCTACATTGAAGCAAGGATGTCTCTGGTTACTGCTCCACTACAACATCTACCCTGTGACATACACTGTATATAGTCATGTATCACCTACACTGAAGCAAGGATGTCTCTGGTTACTGCTCCACTACAACATCTACCCTGTGACATACACTGTATATAGTCATGTATCACCTACATTGAAGCAAGGATCTCTCTGGTTAGTGGTCCACTACAACATCTACCCTGTGACATACACTGTATATAGTCATGTATCACCTACACTGAAGCAAGGATGTCTCTGGTTACTGCTCCACTACAACATCTACCCTGTGACATACACTGTATATAGTCATGTATCACCTACATTGAAGCAAGGATGTCTCTGGTTACTGCTCCACTACAACATCTACCCTGTGACATACACTGTATATAGTCATGTATCACCTACACTGAAGCAAGTATCACATTGTTACTGCTCCACTACAACATCTACCCTGTGACATACACTGTATATAGTCATGTATCACCTACACTGAAGCAAGGATATCTCTGGTTACTGCTCCACTACAACATCTACCCTGTGACATACACTGTATATAGTCATGTATCACCTACACTGAAGCAAGGATGTCTCTGGTTACTGCTCCACTACAACATCTACCCTGTGACATACACTGTATATAGTCATGTATCACCTACATTGAAGCAAGGATGTCTCTGGTTACTGCTCCACTACAACATCTACCCTGTGACATACACTGTATATAGTCATGTATCACCTACACTGAAGCAAGGATGTCTCTGGTTACTGCTCCACTACAACATCTACCCTGTGACATACACTGTATATAGTCATGTATCACCTACACTGAAGCAAGGATCTCTCTGGTTACTGCTCCACTACAACATCTACCCTGTGACATACACTGTATATAGTCATGTATCACCTACACTGAAGCAAGGATGTCTCTGGTTACTGCTCCACTACAACATCTACCCTGTGACATACACTGTATATAGTCATGTATCACCTACATTGAAGCAAGCATCACTGGTTACTGCTCCACTACAACATCTACCCTGTGACATACACCGTATATAGTCACGTATCACCTACACTGAAGACACAGATAGTGATGAGGTCAAACAGCATGGCTACATGTGTTATTGTGGGGGGCATTACGAAGTCTTCTTGAAAGACAAATATACCTATTATTCTATTATATTGGACACCAGGACATGGGTATTGATTACTATTGATGTTTAAGCTGACAGGAAGGTAGCATAACAACCAATATGGGTTGCCTAGTTTGACAAATTAGTTTAGTTTTAGAAAATTTAAATATATTTTTCATTCCAACTGTGAGTGAGAAAATTTTACAAAGACAATGTTTAATATGGGGGACATCATTGTATCCATGCTGGGAATAGAACCCAGGACTGACAAGTGAATATTGCTTTAACCACTAAGCTACTCCCCTACAAAACTACTATTGTATTTATAAACACAGTCAGAATCTTCCAAAGGAGTCAGCAGAGACTGACTTATGATTATGGAAATGGTTTTGTCTGTTTATGTCAAGTATGAAGCATGCAAACATGGCGCGGCCTCATCACCCTGAGACAGAGGCAGTCCGCCAGGAAAGCAGCGCATTAGCCACGAGAAAAGAGGAAAGCCCTATTTTATTGATACCTTGTCAACGGGGGAAATTACACAATGGATTATTTGTCATATGAATGTCCTTAAAACATGGAGGAAGGTTTCCTCTGACAGTTCGCATGATGTAATGACAGACATAAGGACAGACATTATGATCCAAAGCCCCACATTAGGTGAAGTAAGAGCCAGGATAAATTCATCTTCAACTGTAACTTTCCTGCAACTGTGATCTGTCAGTAGGAACACGACAATCCTTTTAGAGCCAGCTTATAGCTCATTACACCTGCCAGTTGCTACTCATAATGAATAGATTCATATGAACAGACATTCTCAGCTCCCTGGGGAGAGTACTTTTGGCAGACATTGAGATTCTGATCGACAAATACCATAATTCATCAATTAGTTGTTCCCGGGGGGTTAATGTATAATATTGTAGTCATAAGTGTGTGATACGACATATATCACCACATAATGGTTTGATATATGTTTCAGAATACATGCTGGCATATGGTCATGTTTCCTCTGGGCTTCCAAAGTAAGTGCACTGGGCAGGCAAATTAGGATTTCTTATACAATCTTATTCTGAAACTTGGAGGTGTTTTAACACTGCATTCTATACAATAACTTAAAACTAGCAAAAAGCATTTATCGCAACTTCTCCTCTTGTCAGACAAATACAAATCAGCTCTACAAAGCCATTAAATTTGCTGAACATTTTTGTAGGAGATTTTCCCAATTTGTTTACTGACATTTGCTGCAGACTTGTGGCTGAATATGGGGTTCAGATAAATAATGGATCACGCATCCAGCCATGGCTGTAACAAATACTGACATGTTCACCTTTGTTTTCTAAACAGACAGGGGGCATATCCTTCGTAGATTTATTTTTCCTGACCAATTTATCACTTGGAGTGAAGAATGTGGTTAGGAATATTGTACATAAAATAAATTGAGTGTGTGTTGTGAGGAGAGTAGGATAAAGTCCAATAGCCTACGTCCCTCAGAGATGCTTCATCACGCACATCACGAAGCATGAGGCTGTGTCTGTTTCTGAAACATCTTGTGTAACAACCAGCATGTATGACCCCGGGCACTTGACCACCAGAGATGTCTGACCATCTGACCACTACAAGTGTCAGCTGGAGCCGATGGGAGCCAGCAAGGATCAGCACATGCTGGTCTGTAACTAACCTGCTATGTTGGGAGCAGCTGCAGTGGACACAATCATCACATATTGGATGTCATGAGGCAATGCATGGAGCTACCTAGGTCTATCTATCCAGGACTCCAAGGATATTCCTCAAGCAGTCTCACAGGGCTCGCAAGTGCAAATTACTAGCATCTCATTTTGTATGTGTATGGATGCAATATTTTGAACAGAGTTAAAACCGGATTTGTTTATGGTTGTATCAGCTGAGGCCTGTATTGAGGAAATTCACTGCTTGTATTGAGGAAATTCACTGCTTGTATTGAGGAAATTCACTACCTGTATTGAGGAAATTCACAGTTTGTATTGAGGAAATTCACTGCTTGTATTAAGGAAATTAACTGCTTGTATTGAGGAAATTCACTGCTTGTATTGAGGAAATTAACTGTTTGTATTGAGGAAATTCACTGCCTGTATTGAGGAAATTCACTGCTTGTATTGAGGAAATTCACTACCTGTATTGAGGAAATTCACAGTTTGTATTGAGGAAATTCACTGCTTGTATTGAGGAAATTAACTGTTTGTATTGAGGAAATTCACTGCTTGTATTGAGAAAATTCACTGCTTGTATTGAGGAAATTCACGTCTTGTATTGAGGAAATTAACTGCTTGTATTGAGGAAATTCACTGCTTGTATTGAGGAAATTCACAGTTTGTATTGAGGAAATTCACTGCTTGTATTGAGGAAATTCACGTCTTGTATTGAGGAAATTCACTGCTTGTATTGAGGAAATTCACTGCTTGTATTGAGGAAATTCACGTCTTGTATTGAGGAAATTCACTACTTGTATTGAGGAAATTCACTGCTTGTATTGAGGAAATAAACTGTTTGTATTGAGGAAATTCACTGCTTGTATTGAGGACAGGATTTTAGATAGATTCCTATTCTTGGACACTGGCCGACTGTTATAATTGATGACCATGACCATGTTCAAGACCTGGTCTCAAGTAAAACCACGCAAGGAATATGAATATTCACTGCCATGGTGCTCCATAACACGGCTGACAAAATGTCTTGTCAAACAGTTGAAACATTGCTGGCATCCCCAGGGTACAAACATCTTTTCAAAATGTCACTTAAAATATACACATGTTCCTTGGGCCGAACATAATCGATTATTTATTGAGTATTTGTTTTCAGAAATTGATTGATGTGGATATGTTCTCATAGCAAATGTTGATATCTGATTAAATGAGTGAATATTTGATAATATAGAAAGTGGGCTTACCTTCTTGTAGGCTTTGAAGACGTTGCACTTGAAGACGTTGCTTGGTCCATCACGGGCAATGTAGCTCCAGATCTTCAAGTCCTGGGAATCATGGGATACGTAGAAGATTCTGAAACCAATCAGAAAAGATGATGATCATTACAAGTGTATAAGAGAGTGCTACAAAGAATAGACGGGTGAGTGAGTGAGTCAAGCATCAATTGCTGACGATGTCTTGCACCCATCATCAAGTACTGAGGACATCTTGCAACCACCATCAAGTACTGAGGACATCTTGCAACCACCATCAAGTACTGAGGACATCTTACAACCACCATCAAGTACTGAGAACATCTTGCAACCACCATCAAGTACTGAGGACATCTTGCAACCACCATCAAGTACTGAGAACATCTTGCAACCACCATCAAGTACTGAGGACGTCTTGCAACCACCATCAAGTACTGAGGACGTCTTGCAACCATCATCAAGTACTGAGGACGTCTTGCAAAAAGCATCGTGCTCAGAACATCTTGCAACCACCATCAAGTACTGAGGACATCTTACAACCACCATCAAGTACTGAGAACATCTTACAACCACCATCAAGTACTGAGGACATCTTGCAACCACCATCAAGTACTGAGGACATCTTGCAACCACCATCAAGTACTGAGGACATCTTACAACCACCATCAAGTACTGAGGACATCTTACAACCACCATCAAGTACTGAGGACATCTTACAACCACCATCAAGTACTGAGGACGTCTTGCAACCACCATCAAGTACTGAGAACATCTTGCAACCACCATCAAGTACTGAGGACATCTTGCAACCACCATCAAGTACTGAGGACATCTTACAACCACCATCAAGTACTGAGGACGTCTTGCAACCACCATCAAGTACTGAGGACGTCTTGCAACCACCATCAAGTACTGAGGACGTCTTGCAACCACCATCAAGTACTGAGGACATCTTACAACCACCATCAAGTACTGAGGACATCTTACAACCACCATCAAGTACTGAGAACATCTTGCAACCACCATCAAGTACTGAGGACGTCTTGCAACCACCATCAAGTACTGAGGACATCTTGCAACCACCATCAAGTACTGAGGACATCTTGCAACCACCATCAAGTACTAAGAACATCTTGCAACCATCATCAAGTACTGAGGACATCTTGCAACCATCATCAAGTACTGAGGACATCTTACAACCACCATCAAGTACTGAGGACGTCTTGCAAAAAGCATCAAGTGCTTAGGACATCTTGCAACCACCATCAAGTACTGAGGACATCTTGCAACCACCATCAAGTACTGAGGACATCTTGCAACCACCATCAAGTGCTCAGGACATCTTGCAACCACCATCAAGTACTGGAACATTTTCTTGGCCTAATTCACACAACAACGTTATCATCCTGTTACAGAAGGCACGATAGCCACCTGTTAACAGAATGCCACTCGGTACAGAAGGCAGCTCGGTTACAGAATGCGACTTTGTTACAGAAGGCAGCTCTGTTACAGAAAGCCACCTGTTAACAGAATGCCACTCGGTACAGAAGGCAGCTCGGTTACAGAATGCGACTTTGTTACAGAAGGCCACTTAGTTACAGAAGGCAGCTCCGTTACAGAAAGCCACCTGTTAACAGAATGCCACTCGGTACAGAAGGCAGCTCGGTTACAGAATGCGACTTTGTTACAGAATGCGACTTTGTTACAGAAGGCCACTTAGTTACAGAAGGCCACTTAGTTACAGAAGGCAGCTCCGTTACAGAAAGCCACCTGTTTACAGAAGGCCACTTAGTTACAGAAGGCAGCTCCGTTATAGAAGGCCACTTAGTTACAGAAGGCAGCTCCGTTACAGAAGGCCACTCCGTTACAGAAGGCAGCTCCGTTACAGAAGGCCACTTAGTTACAGAAGGCAGCTCCGTTACAGAAGGCCACCTGTTTACAGAAGGCCACCCTGCCACAAAGGGCCACACTAGCTCTACTTGTTTCTGAGATGCAAACTGACATAAAGACCAATGAGACAGATTATTACAAAATTTCCCAAATTTTAACATCTGATATAAACTGAATGCAAGACAAAGAGGGTGATTAAGAGAGTTAGTATGGTTTAACTTCGCTTTGAACAGTATTTCAGTTATACCACAGCCTGTCAGCCTGATGTGGGAGGAAAGCCTCAAGTGATCCAGATCTAAGTCTAAGTGGGAAACGTGGATCCATAGAACATTATCGGGCCTAAGGGACACAACTCGGCATATCAAATTACAGCACCTTAGACTCATGCTCACACCCCCCCCCGCCCCCACACCCACACCCCCCCCCCCCCGCCCCCACACCCACACCCCCCCCCCCCCCCCCCCACACACCCCCAATAACAACACCCTACAGAACAAGACATTAGCTAAAGGCCAACCCTTACAAACACAGCATTATCTGTGCTGTCTGAGGCAGGTGCCCTTTCATACACTTACACTGTCTTCACTAACATGACCTTGTACTTTCAAGGTGAAAGCCATCTTTTAAGGAAACACGACCATTCGTCACAAGGCTCATACAGGGGATGGATGGTGTTTTTTCCAGTTTAAAGACGGTGCCACTAAAACATCTACTCTGACACGCTGGTGAAAGACCCTCGCCTTGTGATGCTGTGGTGTAATCAGCTGCATTCTCCAGCGAGTGTCACGTTACTTTCAAGCAAAACACAACACATCTTCTAATGATGTTTTTCTACCATCGCGAATTATCCAAATGTCATGTGAACTATGCCTTGAGCAGTCTATGAATGACAAAACCCACCCAGTGCCAGTACCGCTGCTTCTCATCTTTATATAGTTCAACAAAATGGTCTCTTTGCTCCAAGAAACATTTTGACAAGCATTAGAGCACTTTCAAGTTTGTCGTTTTCCCTCATATCTGTATAGTAGGTTAATTATTCAACTGAAGTCCGACTTGCAACAAGACTCCTACAGTCTCACTGTCAACTCGTGGCGCCCTCTGGTGGCAGATGAAGGCAAGCGTCAGGTCACAAGTCGCGTCTGAAGCGTCAACACTGCCCTCTCCTATCCCAATCAATACAACATTTCACACATCTTAAACTCTCGTTAGAAACAATTAGTGGTACCGTGTTTCATTAACTGTTGCAACTCTAGCCCAATATTAAGTGAAGAAATGACGATCAGATGGAAGTGAAGTGTTTGGATTTGTTTGATGTCGCGGAAAGTGAATGAAATTTGAATAATCAGGATTTATTGAGATCTTGCAAGTCTATTAGATGCAGATCTTCTGACAAATCACTTTTTGCTTGTATTTCTTCAGCAGGATTCACGTCCATTTACTGGAGGTGGAATCTCTCAAGAGACAGAGACGAGAGATGATGATTGGTTGCAGTGAGTGAGTGAGTGAGTGAGTGAGTGAGTGAGTGAGTGAGTGAGTGAGTGCATGCAGTGAGTGAGTGAGTGAGTGAGTGAGTTTGAGTGAGTGAGTGAGTGAGTGAGTGAGTCAGTGAGTGAGTGAGTGAGTGAGTGAGTGAGAGTGAGTGAGTGAAAGTGAGTGATTGAGTGAGTGAGTGAGTGCATGCAGTGAGTGAGTGAACGAGTGAGTGAGTGAGTGAGTGAACGAGTGAGTGAGTGAGTGAGTGAGTGAGTGAGTGAGTGAGTGAGTGAGTGAGTGAGTGAGTGAGTGAGCGAGCGAGCAGGTGGGTAAGAGGGTGGGTTGATGACTTGGTGAGTGAGTGAGCAATATTCACATATTGTGTTGACATTAAGATATTTTCAGCCAGTTTTGAGAAAAAAAGTATTGACTAATATGTAACAAGTATCAAATTTCAATAATATCTTTGAATGAAAATAATTTTGTATAACAGCCATGCAATGCACAACAGTATACATACAGTTTCACCAAGTTTCAACTGATTCTGAAGATATGCCTTTTGAGCAGGTCTATTTTTCTGATGCCATGTAATTTTTACAATCTTTACACAAATGATAAACATCTCATTTTGATGAAACAAACCCCATAACGGGGAAACACCAAGGACATGTGACAGTGTCAGCGTATTTCAGGAAATGTATCAATTGCAGACAGTGTGTTACATAGCTTGGAGGAGAGGGGGCCAGTAGTCATCTGTACTACCCTCCCGGATCCACGCCCTGCCAGACCCACACCCTGCCGGACCCATACCCTGCTTAAACCACACCCAGATGGACCCATATCCTGCCTTACCCACACCCTGACGGACCCAAACCCTGCTGAAACCACATCCTGCCAGATGCACGCCCTTTCAGACCAACACCCTGCCGAACCCACGCACGACCTGTCGGAAACACGGCCTGTCGGACCCACACCCTGCCGGACCCACACCCTGCTGGACCCACACCCTGCCGGACCCACACCCTGCCGGATCCACACCCTGCCAGAACCAGGGCCTGTCGGAACCACGGCCTGTCGGACCCACACCCTGCCGGAACCACAGCCTGTCGGAACCACACACTGTTGGAACCACACACTGTCGGAACCACACCCTGCCGGACCCACACCCTGCCGGACCCACACCCTGTCGGAACCACACCCTGTCAGAACCACACCCTGTCAGAACCACACCCTGTCGGAACCACACCCTGTGGGACGTGATACTATATACATACCTGCCTCATGGCAAACATTATTTATCCGTTGTATTGAATTAGTTTATATTTTGATAGTTTTTCCAGAAAAAATGAACTTCCATTTGAGTAGGTTGCATGAATCATCAATACACACTTCCGTACAAAAATCATTAACTCCGTCTCACAGAGTTTGACCTACTTCCAGATTGAAAGTGGACGTCTTCTCCATGCCGCCTATAAGTATTATCTGAAGCAAATTCCTAATCACTTCAACCTCTACAATCACACACACTGGCACAACCACTACAATCACACACACTGACACAACCACTACAATCACACACACTGACACAACCACTACAATCACAGACACTGACACAACCTCTACAATCACACACACTGACACAACCACTACAATCACACACACTGACACAACCACTACAATCACACACAATGGCACAACCACTACAATCACACACACTGACACAACCACTACAATCACACACACTGACACAACCACTACAATCACACACACTGACACCACCACTACAATCACACACACTGACACAACCTCTACAATCACACACACTGGCACAACCACTACAATCACACACACTGACACAACCTCTACAATCACACACACTGACACAACCACTACAATCACACACACACTGGCACAACCACTACAATCACACACACTGGCACAACCACTACAATCACACACACTGACACAACCACTACAATCACACACACTGACACAACCACAACAATCACACACACTGGCACAACCACTACAATCACACACAATGGCACAACCACTACAATCACACACACTGGCACAACCTCTACAATCACACACACTGACACAACCACTACAATCACACACACTGACACAACCACTACAATCACACACACTGACACAACCTCTACAATCACACACACTGACACAACCTCTACAATCACACACACTGACACAACCACTACAATCACACACACTGGCACAACCACTACAATCACACACACTGGCACAACCACTACAATCACACACACTGGCACAACCACTACAATCACACACACTGACACAACCACTACAATCACACACACTGACACAACCACTACAATCACACACACTGACACAACCACTACAATCACACACACTGACACAACCACTATATTGACACACACTGACACAACCTCTACAATCACACACACTGACACAACCACTACAATCACACACACTGACACAACCACTATATTCACACACACTGACACAACCTCTACAATCACACACACTGACACAACCACTACAATCACACACACTGGCACAACCACTACAATCACACACACTGACACAACCACTACAATCACACACACTGACACAACCACTACAATCACACACACTGACACAACCACTACAATCACACACACTGACACAACCACTACAATCACACACACTGGCACAACCACTACAATCACACACACTGACACAACCACTACAATCACACACACTGACACAACCACTACAATCACACACACTGGCACAACCACTACAATCACACACACTGACACAACCACTACAATCACACACACTGACACAACCACTACAATCACACACACTGACACAACCACTACAATCACACACACTGACACAACCACTACAATCACACACACTGGCACAACCACTACAATCACACACACTGACACAACCACTACAATCACACACACTGACACAACCACTACAATCACACACACTGACACAACCACTACAATCACACACACTGACACAACCTCTACAATCACACACACTGACACAACCACTACAATCACACACACTGGCACAACCACTACAATCAAACACACTGACACAACCACTTCATTGTGTGTGTCACCTGGCTAGCAATGCTGCAGCCCATGGACACATGCTTCTCTGGAAATGGGGAAAAAATATGAAACATTCAAAAAGGTCAGGTATCAGTAGATGTGCTTAAGACAAGTGTTGAATACTTGTCATGTTCGTTCACAGCTCTGGGTCAAAATCTATCAGCCCATGCAGCTGAACGCATTCAGTCCCAATCTTGTTGAAGTCTGCGATGCGGGGCACATGATGGATGGAGATGCCACAACAACAATAAATGCTACACGATCACGCCAATATTTCAATGAAAAAGCTTTCATCAAAACTTGAGAGAAGTTGATTTGAAGCAACATGCTGCCTGTTGCTGAATTTTGTACAATTCCTGGTGATTGTGATGTGAACTGATTGTCATATGAACTGATTGTTAAATGAACTGATTGTCATGTCAGCTGATTGTCATATGAACTGATTGTTAAATGAACTGATTGTCAAGTGAACTGATTGTCATGTCAGCTGATTGTAATATGAACTGATTGTTATGTGAACTGATTATTTCCTATGTGAACTGATTGTCATGTCAGCTGATTGTCATATGAACTGATTCTTAAATGAACTGATTGTCATGTGAACTGATTGTTTCCTATGTGAACTGACTGTAATATGAACAGATTGTTTCCTATGTGGACTGATTGTAATATGAACTGATTGTCATGTGAACTGATTGTTTCCTATGTGGACTGACTGTAATATGAACTGATTGTCATGTGAACTGATTGTGTCCTATGTGGACTGATTGTAATATGAACTGATTGTCATGTGAACTTATTGTTTCCTATGTGAACTTATTGTTTCCTATGTGAACTGATTGTTTCCTATGTGAACTGATATGTGAACATTTCGAAGCAGCCTGCTCCCTGTTGAAGCCATCTTCCCCGAAGCAAGAATGTCCACTAGCCTCCTAATGAACGTGTAGTTTCTACACCATCCACATCAAGCCCACTTTCCCGTGCTAAATATGATGGGACTATAGCACATACTGATAGTCCAATCATCCAAGATGTGTTGCAGAATTCCATAAAATTCCTGACAAGGGTCTGATTGGTACGCGAACTACATTCATGATTGTCATGTGAACTGATTATGTAAATGAACTGCTATCGGAACCAACTACTATCTGAACTGACTCCTATGTGATCCGACTTATCTGAACCGACTGCTATCTGACCAGGGGAGATAAGTATTGCATCCTTTAACTAAATATGGTGATGTATGACCAGGTGAGCTAAGTATTGCATCCTTTACCTTTATCTTGGCAAAGAATGTACAGGTGAGATAAGAATGGCGTCCTAAAAAAAAAGCTAAATATAGCATCCTTACCGATGAAGTGGTGATGCATGACTAGGTGAGCTAAATATGACATCCTTTAGAGATATAGCGGTGATGCATGACTAGGTGAGCTTAGTATGGCATCCTTTACCGATATAGTGGTGATGCATGACCAGGTGAGTGAAGTATGGCTTCATTTACCTAATATTATTCATGCATTACAAGGTGAGCTAAGTATGGCTTCCTTAACCAAATATTATTCATGCATTACCAGGTGAGCTAAGTATGGCTTCCTTTACCAAATATTATTCATGCATTACAAGGTGAGCTAAGCATTGCTTCCTTTACCTAATATTATTCAAGCATTACAAGGTGAGCTAAGTATGGCTTCCTTTACCTAATATTATTCAAGCATTACAAGGTGAGCTAAGCATTGCTTCCTTTACCTAATATTATTCAAGCATTACAAGGTGAGCTAAGTATGGCTTCCTTTACCTAATATTATTCAAGCATTACAAGGTGAGCTAAGTATGGCTTCCTTTACCTAATATTATTCAAGCATTACAAGGTGAGCTTAGTATGGCTTCCTTTACCTAATATTATTCAAGCATTACAAGGTGAGCTTAGTATGGCTTCCTTTACCTAATATTATTCAAGCATTACAAGGTGAGCTTAGTATGGCTTCCTTTACCTTATATTATTCAAGCATTAAGGTGAGCTAAGTATGGCTTCCTTTACCTGTATATGGGGTGATGCATGACCATGAGACGGCTATCATCAAACGACCACTGCGCTTTCTGAAACATAGAAGACAGGTTATACAGCAACGTAAAACTCTTCATTTTGACAAACTCAGAAATCTTCAACTTGACAAAATATAACATCCCAAGTTTGTTTTCCCTCCACTTGTTTAAAGTCAAAATAAGTTGTAGCAGCATCACACGTGGTACATGTGGTTTCATACGCCCTGCGTTAGGTTTTATAGGCGTGGACAAGGGGCACACAGAACCACAAGTACCCCGAGTCATACTGCTACAACAAAGTACCCTACCATGGCAAGACATGACAGATTAACTATAGTAATAACAAAAAATCATGTGTTCTTTAATTCTTTTGAGCTGTACACACAAAATCCCTGGATGTTATTAGAAGCTTTGCGTCTGGCAGGAGTATCAACTGCAGCAATATTGCGACAAATTATTCATGAAAAAGTACTGCCCACAAAAAACAGCAAGAAACCACTTTCAGAATCTCTTAACGACCATCAATCAAATCAGCCAATCACAGCTTACGATCACAGGGCAATACAGAGTATATAATGCACGCCAATATCAAAATAGAATTTTTATGAACCAAATAACATGAACTCATCCCTATTTCTTAGACCTTCCCGACACGACGACACAATTTTAGATAACTTCACTGCACAACATTGATCAATTTTGTCCAAATGATGATTTTTCTACCACAAAAATTGCATCGTAATTCCCTAACTGAGGCTGCAAGACGGGTTCCTGGGGAGAAAGTTCCTGGGGAGATGGTCTATCCCCGCAGTTATCAGCGAGTCTAGATCCACCAAGTCAAACCTCATGCCATGTTTAATTTCCGCGATCACGGCAAGGCGTCTTCGTGATTTTATCATGAGCTGCAATGAAGGATAAGGGGTGTCGCAATCTCCACAGTGTCGCGGTGTGACGTTCCGGTCCCCCAACTTAACCATGTGTGATGGGTCAGTTCGGCTAGAAGACAGCTGTGTCAGTGTTACTGTGCCATTAATGGGCTAGATTCTCCAAATCCGATGAGAAACACAGCGATAATGTTGTGACGAGTCTTAAAGGTGTATGGTCTGTTATCCTCTGTTAATGCAAAAGAATGCATTAGGGGCTGGTCATGTGATCCATTTTGGAAACCATACCATATATTATAGATAAATGCAATGCTCTTTGAAATGTGCATTTGACGGTATCACTAAAATATATGAAAACTAACAAAATAATGACTTAATAGCCATTGGTGTCACACTGGTCTGCAAAGCATTTCATTGCAGCGCTATCTACAATGTAGATATGTTTGATCTCACCCAAAGATATCTCCTGTGGGAGCCAGTTTTGGATGATAAATGAAGGTTGAAGTCAGGAGACTCCTTGTAAAGGAAGAAGGTTTAATGTTGCAGAATTCAGTTGTACACCAGGCCAGAGAGGTGTCAGTCTTGGAAATCAATTAAACAAATATACTCCCCATCAACCAGGTAACACAATTCTCCCCATCCACCTGGCTACCCTACTCCCTCCAACCGCCTGGCTACCCCTCCCTCCAGTCCCCCCAACAGCCAGGCTACCCCTCCCTCCAGTCCCTCCAACCGCCAGGCTACCCCTCCCTCCAGTCCCCCCAACCACCTGGCTACCCCTCCCTCCAGTCCCCCATCCACCTGGCTACCCCTCCCTCCAGTCCCTCCAACCACCTGGCTACCCCCCTCCCTCCAGTCCCCCCAACCACCTGGCTACCCCTCCCTCCAGTCCCTCCAACCACCTGGCTACCCCTCCCTCCAGTCCCCCAACCACCTGGCTACCCCTCCCTCCAGTCCCCCAAACAGCCAGGCTACCCCTCCCTCCAGTCCCTCCAACCACCTGGCTACCCCCCTCCCTCCAGTCCCCCCAACCACCTGGCTACCCCTCCCTCCAGTCCCTCCAACCACCTGGCTACCCCTCCCTCCAGTCCCTCCAACCGCCAGGCTACCCCTCCCTCCAGTCCCCCCAACCACCAGGCTACCCCTCCCTCCAGTCCCCCATCCACCTGGCTACCCCTCCCTCCAGTCCCTCCAACCACCTGGCTACCCCCCTCCCTCCAGTCCCCCCAACCACCTGGCTACCCCTCCCTCCAGTCCCTCCAACCACCTGGCTACCCCCCTCCCTCCAGTCCCCCCAACCACCTGGCTACCCCTCCCTCCAGTCCCCCAAACAGCCAGGCTACCCCTCCCTCCAGTCCCTCCAACCACCTGGCTACCCCCCTCCCTCCAGTCCCCCCAACCACCTGGCTACCCCTCCCTCCAGTCCCCCAAACAGCCAGGCTACCCCTCCCTCCAGTCCCTCAAACCGCCAGGCTACCCCTCCCTCCACACTACCCTGGTAAAAGACGATGGAGTGGATGTCAGAAAGTGGGTGATGAATCTGCTTCTCCATTATTGATCCCGCAGTGGTGATCGGCTGTGATTGTAACTGACCAGTAATTACGAGTATTCAAACTGATCAGTGATCACGACAGCGTTCCAGTCTCCACAGCTAACTGTTGAGCTCTGACGCGTGCAGTTAATGGACTGCAATACCTCAGCACAACATTGTGACGTGCAAAAGATCACACAGACATTGAATTTTGCTTTACAAGCTCAGAGGTGGAAATTACAAACTATAACGTCATTACGACTTCATTTCACAGCCACACACTAATGCAACCTCGGAGTAGGGAAAAAGCTGAATTGCGCTTTTCTTGACGTTTATAAGACAGAAAATTCTGTACTTAAATTCAAAGTATAATCGCGCTGGTTTCATCGTGAAAGAGAAGGAAATGGAGTTTCAGAAGGTAATGGTAGTAATACCAACACACCTCGGAGTGCAACGTAGCAGGAAGTGGAGCCGTGGTGGTTGAAAGACCATGAAAGTGGCGGCCGTGATGTATTCCAAGCCATCATAGCCGACAGCTTAGAAGGACAAATTTGCTTTAAATTCACTTCTATTTTTTATGAAGCTTTTTAAGATTTAAAAGAAAATTCTCCATTGAATGTTGTACTTTCTTCAAATCATGCTTTCAGTGGAAGAGCTGGGTCTGAGGGTCGTACATTAGATCCACATTATTACACCAGTGGGTTTCTCAGACCCCTGAAAGTTGGTCGGTCAGGAGCGCGAGGAAACCTACGTAATTCATCATGTTCAATGTGCACCTGTTTTGCCACGTAATATCTCGTAGTACTTTATCTTCCATTAATTCTTGCTGGTCTTCATTAAGCACAAAATCCTGTTTTTATATATTCACCATTAAATCTTGTATTTTCATATGCCTCTTTAATCGTCCATATTTCCCAACACATAATAGAAATATTCAAATGTAATGAAAGTGTTTGTTCTTTCATTTCATTTTATTTTTATTTTCTATTTTCATTTTTACGACCATACGACATTTTAACGGCATGTTTTGCCTGATAAACAAAAAATATATCAAAAGCAATTGTAAATCTTTCTTTTGTTCGTGTTGGAGAGAAAAGACTCCCTTCACTTGTATCCAGCTTACCACAACAGCACAGTGTTTTGTTTATCAAGAAGGGTTGTTTTTTAAGACTTGACATTTTTACGGCTAAAGTCGCACCAACAAAAAATGCGTCTTGACTTCGAATGAGTACACAAAATACGGACCTCACTCCTTCTCTGTTGACTTTAACCAGGGAACTAATCGCTTTTATCTGCCAGCCATTTTCATATTTCCCTTGCTAAGTCCACATCGTAAAATCAAGATGGCGACTAATCTTATACATCATGTACAATTCCCTCGGCAACTGTGTAATCCTTGTGTAGATCTCACCATGCCTGTAGGGATATGCCTGCCCTTATTTAGTGCTCAAACTTATAATTCCCCTACATTTTCCCCCGGGCCTACTAATGGCTGTATCAAGCATTCACTATCAAATCTTTTTTTTTATTCGTCCTTATTTTGAAGTTCCTACATTGGTTTGTCTATGTCCTAGTTTCAATGAATCTGACATCGCCGGCTTGGATGTTACATATGCCAAACAATCATCAATGTTTGATCATACAAAACCTGCAGCAACATGGTTCATACCAATATTATTACTCAAGTATATTACTTACCATATAATAATAATTAAAAAAATATTTAAAAAAAATAATAGGTGAGGTGAAATGGGGTTTAACGTCGCGTCCAAGATTATTGCACTTATATAACGAAGTGCATGCACGTGTATGTGTGTGTGTGGCTGCTTGTACTGGTCTGGACTGATGCTGATTTATAGTGCTAGCTCACTGTGATACCATGCCGCAGTTTAACATGAATACCACACTCAGACACAGTATACTGACTCCGAGCCAACCAGTCCTTGGTTTAGCCCCTTAATGCCGAGCGCCAGACAGGGTAACAACAAGTACCATCTTTAAACGTCTTTTGGTATGACGCGGCCGGGGATCGAACCCCGGACCTTCCGCTCTCCGGGCGGACGCTCTACCACTAGACCACGGAGGCGGTCAATAAAAATAATAACAATAATAGGCCATTGATATTGTGCATATTTCCACACTACTCAGGGGCATGCTCAAAGAGCAATTATTACCCCGGTCACTGGATCAGTGTGATCTCATCATTCTCAGCTCCATGGGGAGTATACAACCCAAGCTGCCTGTTAGGTGCTAGGTTGACAACCACATTGACAGCTCATCCTAACAGGTACCCATTTACTGCTGGGTGAACAGAGGCACTTGGAGACACCACATGTGCTAAATGTGCTTCAGTGTGGAGCAGGACTGAAGCCCTAGAAACTCTCAGGAGCCAAGCTACCGATACGCGGTCACCCACCCAAGGACTCTACAACCCATGTTGCTTAACTTCACCTGATCTGTGTCCTGTACATTGGCACAGGACCACTTGCCACCATCATATGGGAGACCTAGGGCGATATTAACAGATAAGCACCAGGAAGATAACTCTACATCTATATATCCCTGGAAACCTTGACCTTCCCTGTCCCAACCCACCCATATCAATGGCCATGGTATAGTTGGCTCACACAGCCTGTCTGTGGCCAAGACACCTAGTTCATAAATGTATTGTTGTTGGATCTGTAAGTGTAAGATCTATACATCAGGTATTCTGTTGGTGGTCATTGTGGAAGTGTAAGATCTTCACATCAGGTGTTCTGTTGGTGGTCATTGTGGAAGTGTAAGATCTTCACATCAGGTGTTCTGTTGGTGGTCATTGTGGAAGTGTAAGATCTGCACATCAGGTGTTCTGTTGGTGGCCATTGTGGAAGTGTAAGATCTTCATATCAGGTGTTCTGTTGGTGGTCATTGTGGAAGTGTAAGATCTTCACATCAGGTGTTCTGTTGGTGGTCATTGTGGAAGTGTAAGATCTGCACATCAGGTGTTCTGTTGGTGGCCATTGTGGAAGTGTAAGATCTATACATCAGGTATTTTGTTGGTGGCCATTGTGGAAGTGTAAGATCTGCACATCAGGTATTCTGTTGGTGGCCATTGTGGAAGTGTAAGATCTATACATCAGGTATTTTGTTGGTGGCCATTGTGGAAGTGTAAGATCTGCACATCAGGTATTCTGTTGGTGGTCATTGTGGCAGTGTAAGATCTATACATCAGGTATTCTGCTGGTGGCCATTGTGGAAGTGTAAGATCTTTACATCAGGTATTCTGCTGGTGGCCATTGTTGAAGTGTAAGATCTATACATCAGGTATACTGTTGGTGGCCATTTGCATTGTGGAAGTGGAAAAGAAAACATGGGTTAAGAGTCTTGTGTTTACACAACATCTCCGGGGAAATGCTGGAGTCTTGCTGGAGTGAGGGTACTCACCACCAGTCAATTACCTCGTGTTTGTTGTACCAGTGGAGCTGTGAATAATAAATGCTGACCTTTCACCAACTACCAGGAGCTGTTGAGATGGTTTGAATTGCCAGTGGTCATTTACTGTCGTTAATGACTTTAACAAGCGATGTAGGAGCACCCGTAGAGGCCAGCTACAGGTAGCATCTCAGTCTATGGCAACAAGGGTACTCAAATGTATGCCCATAAACTTAGAACTGACCAAGTTCACAAAACATGTATGTGCATTCGTGCAAACATCACTTAATGAGCGTCAGTGATCGGGTTACTTCCTCCATTGCAACATTCTTGACGTCATTCAAATTTTATTGTGATGTAAGGTCAGAATGACGTCACACTAGAAAAGACGTCATAACTGTTGATGTCATTTGACAATTGTGGTTTTCTGAGATGGCAGATATGATCAGTGCATATATGAGTTTATGAAACTTGTGTAAGAATTGTGTTACATTGGCTGAACTATTGCATGTCAGATATAATTGGCTGAAATATTGCAGGTCAGACATGATTGGCTGAAATATTTCAGGTGAAACATGATAGGCTGAAATATTGCAGTTCAGACATGTTTGGTTGAATACTTGCAGGTCAAATATGATTGGCTGAAATATTGCAGATCAAACCTGATTGGCTGAAAACTTGCAAGTCAGACGTGATTGGTTGAAATATTGCAGGTCAGATGTGATTGTTTGAAAACTTGCTGGTCAAATATAATTGGCTGAAATACAGCAGTGTCTTGACAGATCCACTCCCTCCTTTTACAAATCTCATCTTCAATACTCTATCTATTAAACCCGAAATGAAAAATGCCACCCGTTAGACAGTCTTGTGATTGTCTTTCCTTCATAATAATGCCTATTACCAACTTGTCTCCAGGAATATTTTTCATCCAAAAAGCCAGGACAAGCCATTCCATGGTTCAGGGCCACTAAGGTCAAATAACCAGAGATGTCTATCAGCACAGATACAAAACTCCAGCACTTGATAATACTCACAGATAATTAAATTGCAACAGTCAGTGCAGTGGAAAATACAATATTGATCTAATGAGAATGTGTTGCTGGACCCGCCTAATGGCAGCCCAATCAGCCAGCTCAAAATGCCTCCAACAAACAGCAGTACATGGAATCAGAGTTGATGCTGGACAAAGCTCCGGCATGAGAGGGGGATTTATCAGCTGTTATCACACAGCCATGAAATAGGGAATCACAGAAATCGGTGCTTCAATTGAGTGATGGTTGAATGTTGTGAAGCATGGCATCGTTGACAGACTTCAGACTTCAACAAGATTGATCCCTCTCAGAAAGTTAGCGTCTGCCTACACATGCGTCTCCCTATGGTGTCACAGATAACAAGGCCCTGTAATAAAATCTCTAGCCAAATTAAAATGTTGAAATGGATTTTCTATTCAGTGTGGTAAAAAATACAACCGTGAAATGCATTACCTTCGCAAGTAATCTGCCAAGGACATACATCACCAATACCCCCAAAGACGATCCGAACATCCAGCACTCGCCTCATACACTGCACTGTAGTCGCTAAGTGTCTTATTACATTTACAAAACAAATATTCTAAAGAAGAACAGAAAGTTTTTTTCCATATCAATTCACAAGGTGATGAAACGCCTTCACTTTACCAAAAGGTGACTAAAAGCCCCTCGATCACACTGATGTTCTTCGTGTCCAAACGAGAGCAGGACCTTGGTCTCTGATCAGACAGCGTGCAATACATCCTAAAGAATTGCTATGTATGCTAACTCTCCGCGGGGATGATCAGCTCCCCAGAAGGACGTAACAACTCCCTGTAGTGTTCTGGGGGATTCTTTCATTAACGCTAATTCTTTCAATTTGAGGCCAACTTTCGAACTATCACCATTCTAACTCAGTCCACAGAAAGTAACTCCATCTAACATTGAAATTAACAAGGAACAATTTGTTCGCCAGGGAAGTAATGCAATGTAATGGAAGGGAGAACCTTTTTCTACTTTGTAAAAAATAAATGGAGCCTAAATGTATCTCTATTGTCAGAAGCAACGTTTAGTTTCGAGTGTAATGCGATCAGCTTCCTGCCTATACAAGTACAATTTTGAAAAGTTGTTTCTTTCAACAAAAAATGTCCTTTTGGGAGTCAGTGAAATCATGGATGACAAATAATCTGAGAAGACAAACCAACTTTAAAGTTTACATTTGTTCCTGGGCCAGTGAGAGTCGAATGATTCTGTTTTGTCCAACGCCTTCCAGACATCGCCACCGAGGACAACTCCACACCGACCAAGCTTTGTCATCCCGACATTATTCCGATTTCCCTGTAGCATCATTTCCCAATGCAACTATTTGTCTTAAATTGTGTTTGCACATTTGGCTTCCTACATTTCAATTTTCAACCAAATAAAACCATCATCCAGCAGCAAATAGGTACTATAACTCACTTGCAGCGCCACCTAGTGGGATTACTTGTCGTGGCTGTGCGACACTGCAGCGAAACAGCCCCTGTTTATTTCCTCATTAAATGACCAGCAGAGAGGGAGTGAGATACAGATTGAAATCCTTAACTACGAAAGTTCCGAGCAAATAAAAGACTTTGCAATAACAGGAAGAGAAAATGGTTTCCAATAAGGGAAATGGTTACATTTTATCACCAGTCTGGCCAATGCGAATTTTGTGTCGCAATATTTGCACAAGCAGGACCACATTACCAAGGCAGGTCGTTCAATTTACCAAATGAAGAACTGCGTGACACTCTGACTGGTCAAACTCAGAGCACTTGTATACAGCATTAGTTGCAGCTATTTACGTTCATGTGTCAATAGTTTTGTGGACAAATCATCTCACTCTCATGGATAATGTCGAACTTTCAAGTACGAAAAAATATTTAAATACAAAGTACAATACCTAATTTATACTGTAAAAACCATGTCAAAGTGCCTGTTTCAATGCTTAATCTGAACAGTCTTTTCATTTGAACAGTAAAATTTGCACAAAATGTTCCATATTTATTCAGTATTAATTAGATTTAGATTTAAATATGGCTTCTGATTTTGCAGGGTTAAGACTACATCCAGAACATAAGGGCAGTCTCAAAGCATGATGCATAACAGAGAAAGAGTGTGGTTTTAATGCTGATATTGGCAATAACCCAACATTCTAAAATGAATTTAGAAATTCAATTCTGATTGGTCAGTCAAAGGTATCAAATCCCAAAATAACCACCTCTGACTGAAACAGATGATTTGACAGACACATCACCACAGAAGCTGATAAAAGTTCTTTCTCAGTCATTGTAGGTGGGCATTCAAATAATATGTGGGGTGGTTGGGTAGTCTAGTGGTTAAAGCGTTCGCTCGTCACGCCGAAGACCCCGGTTCGATTCCCGACATGGGTACAATGTGTGAAGCCCATTTCTGGTGTCCGCCGCCGTGATATTGCTGGAATATTGCTAAAAGCGGCGTAAAACCATATTCACTCACTCACTCAAATAATATGTACATTTACAGGTTCTAAAATGCAGAGTGGCAGTCAATCATTACATTTTGGGTGGAAAACACTGCAGAAATTAACAAAAAGAATGTAAGTCAAGTTTTGGTGACAACAGAGAGCTTGAAATTGGGTGCTAGTGGCTGTGACATCACATATTTTGGTCATGAGCGATGTCACGCCACATCCTCTTCATCACAAAGGATGCTGTGACTACCAAGTAATGTGTGCAGTTTACAACTGGCCTGAGGGCTCTCCACTTGATGAGCTGTGCTGCACACTGCCAGTGTCTGTCCATATACAGCGCCGTGCTATGTTCAAAGGCTGTTATCAGTGTTGCCTTAATTCAAATTTACAACCTCCTCCCACCTATTCACTCAGAAGCTTCGCTGACACCATCGAGTCGTATATAATTGTGTCATGATAGCACGGAGATAAACATATCTCTCGACCAGTAACATAGCTCCACATTGAAAACAGCTCGTTGATTCCTAATTCTCAGCTCCCTGAGAAGTATTTATTTTCATCCAGACCCTGTTTCACGTTTGCACTTTTCTATATTTCAGAGGTGCTAGGACAGTAGCTAAACTGTTTGCTTGTCACACCATAGGCCAGATTCAAGTCCCCACAAAGGACTACAGTTTCTGGAAAATTGGTGAAAATGACGTAAAACCAAACTCGCTCACCACTGACTCTTCTGCTATGAACGTATTGTCCCAATCAACTGTGCACCAATTTCAGTCATAATTCTACCAGTGTAACACAATATAAAGAAGTAAATACGAAATGGATAACCTGAAAAATGTCCTTCCTAATACACTTTTGATATGCCCCCTGCTTCAATACATCAAATATTGAAAATTAGACATGGCTCATGAAATCATGAACTTAGGGCTAATTATTTCCCCTGCAGCAGGCACATGGTTATTCACTGAGCTGTTGTAGCAATACTTTCTTTCAGCAAGGACACCTGCACTCAGCTAATAATCATCACCTAATTCCAACCTAAAACAGTTTTCTGCAATTTCTAATTTGAGAAAAAAAATTTTTTTCATCAACAGTGTTGACAGGTGCGCACATATCCCACAATGCAGCTTGGTCAGAGAGATTAAACTACACATTGTCGGTGTGTTTGGGTGAGTGTTCTTTGTTCTGTCAGCTCAAACGTGACATCATTGGTCTTGATTCCATCATGGAACTGCCAGGACATCTGAACATTTACAAGAGAACCTACAGACCTGCATATGGATTAAGCTTCTCAGCCCTCTAAGTAGCGACCAGTTTGGTGGCCAAATGCGAATTAAATCTTTGATTGGCAACCTAAAAGCAAACATAACTGGCAACAATATCTGTTAACAATAACTGTTGGCTCCTAAAAACTTAGGTTTGGCTCCTAAAATCTTCATGTCAAGAGGCACTAGGCTTCCTGACAGAAAAGGGGCTGCCTCTACAAAACACATGCCTTGAATTATGATGATGTGTTTTGTGCTTCTAAAACCGTCTGATCTACCCACAACGAGAAATAAGAGACCAGCGAAACCACCACCTCATCTGTTTCATGTTTAGATCTATGCATATAGAGTCAGTGACAAAACACTCCCCACAAGACTGTGTGACAGGAGTGAGTGAGTGAGTGGTTTTACGCCGCTTTTAGCAATATTCCAGCAATATCACGGCGGGGGACACCAGAAATGGTCTTCACACATTGTACCCATGTCGGGAATCGAACCCGGGTCTTCGGAGTGACGAGCGATTGCTTTAACCACTAGGCTACCCGACCGCCCCCTGTGTGACAGGAGGGATGACTTCAACTTTCCAATAGTCAACTTTCCCTTCATGTCCAGCAACATTCCTACAGCTCCAGCCTTTGGTGCTTATTTTTCACACTTTCCAGGTACAATCAAGCATGCTCTTTCTACAAAGATTTCAAAGAAAATTATACGACATGTTCAAAAGTTGCTTAAGGTAAAGACATTCAAGGCCTCAGTAAAGCTTTCAAAAAGATTTAAGGTACTGGTCACCGACCAATTATCTCGGGCTGGGACGGGTAACTTGGGTACCCGGGTCGGGTGGATACTGAGTAGGACCCGGGTACCCACAGGACTACCCGGACCGTGGTTAGTCACGTGATATACTGTTTAATGACAAAAATTATCTAGAACTCTGTGGTTACACTCCAAGTCACTAATGTTCGCATTTCTTTCTGACTATGCACCCGTTCCTTCTGATCAGAGACCATATACCGATATATATATGGTATCGGTATATGGTCTCTGTTCTGACTTTTCATATGGTTGAATGAGGATATAACTTAAGTCAACTTCAGTGTATGCATGACCAGATTGTTTAATATATGTTTCTGAATACGTTTTGCAAGTGTTGTGGTAAAACAATTCCCAATCAGACATTTTGTATCTCTTGAGACCTACAGTGGTTACCCGGGTAGGGTCGGGTAATAGGGGGATGGGTACCCGGGTAGTAAATTTGGACTCGTCCAAGCCCTTCAATTATCGCCATTTTTTTCATGTTACATATTCCCTGTACTAAGTTGACTGTACCAACAACTTTTATATTTGGGAAACTAGGAGCAAATGCGCTTATTTCTGTCCATGGAATAAGATTCAATTGATTTCGGTTATAATGCTACGATAGGGAATTGAACTTTCCCAACGCCTTACTGTACCAGTTATCGCCATCGTCTTAACAGCATGTGCCAATTGATCACCCTCACTCACCCACCCAAACCCACTCACTCACTCACTCACTGGCACAGGGAAATAAGCTCAGCTTGAGTGTGTGTAAAGACTTCAAATCATTTTTTCTAAAACAATCTTTGTGATTCCCCAACTAAGGACATTTGAATCAGAACCCTCACAAAACAGAATTATTTAGGAGATGCTTAAATGGATGAGACCCCACTTCAGCCCTGCTCCCTGCCAACATGGTGACTTGGAAATATCCCAGCAGCCCTCAACATCGGCCTTGTTGTTCCGTGCGTATTAATGTCCTCAGGATGAAGCATGGGAGAATGTCACAACAATGTCTCTACCTTCCTAAAGAAGTGGCACAATAACATTACTTCAGCATGAACAAGCACATTTGTCATTTAATGAAAATCGACAAGTCTGAAAAATGTTATCTCAAAGGAAATTAAACTTGCCGTTGTAAAGATTCCACTTCAACATTTGAAATTTCCTTATAAATTGATTGAGTACAATGACAGGGACAGGATCATACACATTGCCGCAGGGCATATAGGCTGTATTGACACATGTGTATATATGTGTAGTGTAGGGCATATAGGCTGTATTGACATATGTGTATATATGTGTAGTGTAGGGCATATAGGCTGTATTGATCTACATGTGTATATATGTGTAGTGTAGGGCATATAGACTGTATTGACACATGTGTATATATGTGTAGTGTAGGGCATATAGGCTGTATTGACATATGTGTATATATGTGTTGTGTAGGGCATATAGGCTGTATTGACACATGTGTATATATGTGTAGTGTAGGGCATATAGGCTGTATTGACATATGTGTATATATGTGTAGTGTAGGGCATATAGGCTGTATTGACATATGTGTATATATGTGTAGTGTAGGGCATATAGGCTGTATTGACATATGTGTATATATGTGTAGTGTAGGGCATATAGGCTGTATTGACATATGTGTATATATGTGTTGTGTAGGGCATATAGGCTGTATTGACATATGTGTATATATGTGTTGTGTAGGGCATATAGGCTGTATTGACACATGTGTATATATGTGTTGTGTAGGGCATATAGGCTGTATGTGTTGTGTAGGGCATATAGACTGTATTGACCTACATGTGTATATGTGTAGTGTAGGGCATATAGACTGTATTGACCTATATGTATATATGTGTTGTGTAGGGCATATAGGCTGTATTGACCTACATGTGTATATGTGTAGTGTAGGGCATATAGACTGTATTGACCTATGTGTATACAGTGATCCCTCGCTATTGCGCTACCAATGGGGTCCAAATAATTGGTGGGCGTTATAGACGATGAGCCGTTTAACCGAGGCCGAGGCAGGGGAGCGCGCTCGGCAAATCTCAAATCATCAATAGGCCTATGTGTTTATCTCATGTCACGTCAAAATAGTATATATTTTTATGGACCTAGATCTACCTGTAATATCATTCATTTATTAAATCTGTCATATTTCACAATGTCTGAAATACGTATTCCATTCTAATTTATCATTTTTTATCAATAAATTAAAACATTATTCACTATTTCCCGCGATGTTATTGAAAATAAAATTCTCGGACACACATTTCGACAACGGGTCCGCATCGAACATGTCAAAGAGCAAAATAAAGACTATTTTAAGCAAATCTTTAAATATATTATACAAAGTGATAAATAAAATCAACAAAAATATATCTAAAAGTAATCAAACTTACATCTAAGTTATTATTTCCATCGTTTCGTGCGATCGCGTGTAATGTAAGTCAAATGACATCTCGGCTTTCGTCGCCTTGAATTCTCGGCTCGGACACAACGTTTAATGCAAAAATATATGCATGAAAAATCTTTGTCACAGCTCGTAACCTAGCACGATACATTCGCAAAGTTCCATATTTTTAATATATATCGTGATTTCCTGCTTAAAACGTTCAGAATAACACGATTTAACAAAAAATCTTTCGCTAACTTCTGAAATTTATCAAACACGAGCTTTGTATCACAGCTTGATTGGCTGCCTGAGGTCACGTGCTCAAAATTGACCAATCACGAAACTTGTAGCAGATTTCGGCAAGAAAGCGTCATTAGAAACAAATTTTAATCCAATGAAATCGCTTGTTATAACAACGGGGAAAAAAACAGGCGATGTTACGAAAGCGCGATTACGAAATGAATGACCGCCGTGTTGTGACAGCAACTACATGTGTGTGACAGTTTAGCCTTAAATTGGATTGCCCACTAATTAAGAATATAAACTTCACTTGTGGTTCTCTTTTATTGCATGCATGCGCTTCTAAGATCAAAGGATGTATAGTGTGAAAAGTTAACTAGTAGAACAATCGTATTTCCGGGACCTGCCGCGGATGTTTTCAAACAGATTATTAGAACTCCATTCAGCGATAAACCGTTGATTATGCAATGAGAAGCGTTATGTGCAAATAAACAACGAACAACAATACAATCATGTCTGTGTAAAACTCTCAGTATTAAAAGTGTACATAAATTTTGGGAGCCATGCGTTACCGCGCGTAATAACCGAAGTAGCGCTTTATCGAAGAGCGCAATAGCGAGCGATCACTGTATATGTGTTGTGTAGGGCATATAGGCTGTATTGACCTACATGTATATATGTGTTGTGTAGGGCATATAGGCTGTATTGACATATGTGTATATATGTGTAGTGTAGGGCATATAGGCTGTATGTGTTGTGTAGGGCATATAGGCTGTATTGACATATGTGTATATATGTGTAGTGTAGGGCATATAGACTGTATTGACATATGTGTATATATGTGTTGTGTAGGGCATATAGACTGTATTGACATATGTGTATATATGTGTTGTGTAGGGCATATAGACTGTATTGACATATGTGTATATATGTGTTGTGTAGGGCATATAGGCTGTATGTGTAGTGTAGGGCATAGAGACTGTATTGACCTACATGTATATATGTGTTGTGTAGGGCATATAGCTGTATTGAACTACATGTATATATGTGTAGTGTAGGGCATATAGCTGTATTGACCTACATGTATATATGTGTAGTGTAGGGCATATAGCTGTATTGACCTACATGTATATATGTGTAGTGTAGGGCATATAGCTGTATTGACCTACATGTGTATATATGTGTAGTGTAGGGCATATAGGCTGTATTGACCTACATGTATATATGTGTAGTGTAGGGCATATAGCTGTATTGACCTACATGTGTATATATGTGTAGTGTAGGGCATATAGCTGTATTGACCTACATGTATATATGTGTAGTGTAGGGCATATAGCTGTATTGACCTACATGTGTATATATGTGTAGTGTAGGGCATATAGGCTGTATTGACCTACATGTGTATATATGTGTAGTGTAGGGCATATAGGCTGTATGTGTAGTGTAGGGCATATAGGCTGTATTGACCTACATGTATATATGTGTAGTGTAGGGCATATAGGCTATATGTGTAGTGTAGGGCATATAGGCTATACTGACCTATATGTATATATGTGTAGTGTAGGGCATATAGGCTGTATTGATCTACATGTGTATATGTGTTGTGTAGGGCATATAGGCTGTATTGACCTACATGTATATATGTGTAGTGTAGGGCATATAGGCTATATGTGTAGTGTAGGGCATATAGGCTATACTGACCTATATGTATATATGTGTAGTGTAGGGCATATAGGCTGTATTGATCTACATGTGTATATGTGTTGTGTAGGGCATATAGGCTGTATTGACATATGTGTATATATGTGTAGTGTAGGGCATATAGGCTGTATTGATCTACATGTGTATATGTGTTGTGTAGGGCATATAGGCTGTATTGACATATGTGTATATATGTGTTGTGTAGGGCATATAGGCTGTATTGACACATGTGTATATATGTGTAGTGTAGGGCATATAGGCTGTATTGACATATGTGTATATATGTGTAGTGTAGGGCATATAGGCTGTATGTGTAGTGTAGGGCATATAGGCTGTATTGACATATGTGTATATATGTGTAGTGTAGGGCATATAGGCTGTATTGACACATGTGTATATATGTGTAGTGTAGGGCATATAGGCTGTATTGACATATGTGTATATATGTGTAGTGTAGGGCATATAGGCTGTATTGACATATGTGTATATATGTGTAGTGTAGGGCATATAGGCTGTATTGATCTACATGTGTATATGTGTTGTGTAGGGCATATAGGCTGTATTGACATATGTGTATATATGTGTTGTGTAGGGCATATAGGCTGTATTGACACATGTGTATATATGTGTAGTGTAGGGCATATAGGCTGTATTGACATATGTGTATATATGTGTAGTGTAGGGCATATAGGCTGTATGTGTAGTGTAGGGCATATAGGCTGTATTGACATATGTGTATATATGTGTAGTGTAGGGCATATAGGCTGTATTGACACATGTGTATATATGTGTAGTGTAGGGCATATAGGCTGTATTGACACATGTGTATATATGTGTAGTGTAGGGCATATAGGCTGTATTGACATATGTGTATATATGTGTAGTGTAGGGCATATAGGCTGTATGTGTAGTGTAGGGCATATAGGCTGTATTGACATATGTGTATATATGTGTTGTGTAGGGCATATAGACTGTATTGACATATGTGTATATATGTGTAGTGTAGGGCATATAGGCTGTATTGACACATGTGTATATATGTGTAGTGTAGGGCATATAGGCTGTATTGACATATGTGTATATATGTGTAGTGTAGGGCATATAGGCTGTATGTGTAGTGTAGGGCATATAGGCTGTATTGACATATGTGTATATATGTGTTGTGTAGGGCATATAGGCTGTATTGACATACATGTGTCTATGTGTAGTGTAGGGCATATAGACTGTATTGACCTACAATATATATGTGTAGTGTAGGGCATATAGGCTGTATTGACATACATGTGTATATGTGTAGTGTAGGGCATATAGACTGTATTGACCTAAATGTATATATGTGTAGAGTAGGGCATATAGCTGTATTGACCTACATGTGTCTATGTGTAGTGTAGGGCATATAGCTGTATTGACAAACATGTGTATATGTGTAGTGTAGGGCATATAGACTGTATTGATCTACATGTGTCTATGTGTAGTGTATTCTGCTCTTCATGAAGCTGGTTTACCATGCTGCAATGTGTGTCACATTTGAACATACTCCCTGCATCTTTAAATGTAGTGAACACAAGTTGGCAGATGATAAAACAAAAGCATGTGGGTTTTTTTTAAAATTACAAAAATACTTTTGTAATGTTTGCAGTTCTGTAAACCGATTTGCAAAAAGTATCACCTCTATATAGTGAGGAAACATGGACACACAGTTGTAGAAAGTTGGGAAGTTGAACGAGTTCAGTCGATGGATGCCATTACGGAGGCATTACAGCCGCAGGTGAGACGGACCGGTTGAGGAACTGACACACAAAATCAGCAGCTAATGTGCATGTTCTGGAGAACACTGTGTGAATAGTGTCGACGTAGTCCCTGCCTGTGTTACAGCCGGTGCTGACAAACTCCTGCACTCAGCTCACCCAACACAAAACAATTTCCACTACTTCACATTCTTATGGTGCTGAAGCTGAATAACACAACTCTCAGCACGTGCTTCGGTGAATTTTAAAGAAGTTAAAGAACCCAAGATTTCGGAAACCAAATCAATGAATTCCCAATTACGTTCAATGAAAGCAACACACACATAGAAAGGACGTCGAGCTTGATTTAGTATCCCAGCAGTTTGCCCGACAGATTACCCAGCCATGCTTTGATCCCTCGATATGCGATAATTCCATTTTACGATTATTTCAACTGAACCGTGAATATTAGATCATTTCTAAGGAGGGCTGGCTACAGGTGGCTTGAATGCCTTCAGTCTCACAACAAGCTCTCTTCTGAACATAGCTAACGACCCGTGGAATATCGCGCAGCGCATGGAGTGCTGGTGCTTACCGGCTGCTCTACATGCTGGCATGATCAGTGAGATGGTCCAGAAGCCATTACCAGGGATTACCACAGACTCAGAGCAACCCTAAGTGAGAAGATTAAAACATGGAGGTGGTGTCTGACGTCTTAAGAGTCACAAAAGAGTTTCCAATATGAGCTTAAGGATCAGTTAGCTATTATCGAGAAGTCTGCGTATCAACACTGTGTGACCTCAAGAGTGATGAGGATCTGGAGATGCCTGGAGAAGAGCCTGGCACATGCTGATTGGCATTTGAACTCACATTATGGTGATGTCAAGTCGCAAGAGGGCCACAGGTGGCCCAGCTGACGAAGCCACCACAATTTGCTGTGCAGTGTTGCTTCCTTAGCTTGACCAGAGGATGTGCTAATCAAAGACTCGAAGCCTAGATTCCCCATGAGCATGATGGTTGGTTTGTCAGTGCATTATGACTGCTGTGGGTTTCACCATCTGTCTCCCCGGTGCAACAACTAACCCACCACACATGTACGCGAACCTACTCCACTGCAACAAGTGAAAGACTGACTGCTGAACATTTCAGCCAGCATTCTTTGATTATTCATCATGATGAACACAAGAAGTAAGATGGGGGAAGAAGACAAGACATGAGTGAGTGAGTGAGTGAGTGAGTGAGTGAGTGAGTGAGTGAGTGAGTGAGTGAGTGAGTGAGTGAGTGAGTGAGTGAGTGAGTGAGTGAGTGAGTGAGTGGGTGGGTGGGTGGGTGGGTGGGTGGGTGGGTGGGTGGGTGGGTGGGTGGGTGAGTGAGTGAGTGAGTGAGTGAGTGAGTGAGTGAGTGGGTGGGTGGGTGGGTGGGTGGGTGGGTGGGTGGGTGGGTGAGTGAGTGAGTGAGTGAGTGAGTGAGTGAGTGAGTGAGTGTACAAATTTACGCCGCTTTTAGCAATATTCAGGCAGGGGACACCAGAACACACATTGTACAGATGTGGGGAATCGAACCCAGGTCTTCGGCACGACAAGTCAATGCCTTAACCACTAGGCTACCCCAACCCGTGAAAGCTTGAAACTGTGGGCAAAAAATATCTTAATCAGAAATTATGTTCAAACTGCAGGTGTGAAGAAGAAAAAGACCCTACCAAAAAACAGTCGTGAAACATAAGATTTGAAAACGTATAGATCATATGACTCGACTCATAAACCTATGGACCTTGCTACTATCAGGTTGAACATTTCAAATTAAGTTTTTTTCCCAAAGCCTCCAGTCAGAGTCTCCACTGTTGTCCTAACCTTCAGCAGATTTCTTTACTGGGCTCATAGTGGACTGCAAACATGGAAAATGATAACTTACTTTTTTCTTTTTCCTCATCAGCACTTTGACTCCATCTGTCGAGACAGTGATCACCACTTTCTTCTTCTTGATCGCTTTGGCTTTGAATTCATACTGAAACAAACGAACAATAATCAATATACATTCTGTCAAAAACATCACAGGAATATCTGCTAACACCATTTGTTTGTTTGTTGTTTGACGCCGCACTCAGCAATATTCCAGGTATATGACGGCGGTCTATAAATAATCGAGTCTGGACCAGACAATCCAGTGATTGACATCATCAACATCCTGTTAGTCGTTTCTTACGACAGGCGTAGTCGTCTCTTACGACAAGCGTAGTCGTCTCTGCAACCACTGTCACGGCGTGATCTGAGGCATGGCTTCCACCATGTAGCAGCACTACAATGTATACTCAGTAAAAATGTAAATGTGCTGCATATCAAGTTCAATAACAAAAAATGTATTCTGAAATCAAATATTTTCAATGTATTCATGAAGACATCTCGACTTTAAGGTCGTGATTCCCAATTTGCATGTGCATGTGTTCATGCACAGTACACAACTGGGTGTTGCTTGTTTTTTTTGGAGTTTGATACTTATACTCGTTTTTTAAATGTGAACAGCACACAATGTTTGTTTAGCTATCAGGTGCTCATCAAAAGACATTTGTTTAACTGTAAATAACGCTTACGCAATGCCATGGCACACTGAAAATCAATGTCTACATGACATGGGTATGGCGCAAAATGAGGCTGAAAGAGATTTTAACATTCATCGAAACATATCATTTTTTGTTTGGAGACATTATCTTGTGTCTATGTGTAAGAGCTTGTATTGTGATGTAGAATGTGTTTGAGGGGGGCCATGAGCACCAGGGTCAAGATTGGAACACTCCAAGATGTCAGTTGAATGACTCCTCAAAACTAAAGAGAACCTGTCATGTCCTGTCTCACAAGAGGATTTTCCACTTTTTCTTCTTCTTTTTTTTGTTTGTTTATTGTTTAATGCTGCACTCAGCAATATTCCAGCTATATGACGGCGGTCTGTAAATAATCGAGTCTGGACCAGACAATCCAGTGATTGACATCATGAGTATCGATCAATGCAAATGGGATACGATGACATGCATCAACCAAATCAGCGAGCCTGACTACCCGATCCTGTTAGTCGCCTCTTACTAAAAGCATAGTCGCCTTATACAGCAAGCAATGGTTGCTGAAGACCTATTTTACTCAAGATCTTCACGGGTCATTAAGATTTCTCATACTGACATTTAGTTCCACGTTTGATGATGCTGTGGACATGTGAAGGTTCTACACTCTATGGGGGTATCTACTGTCAATTGGGGGTATCTACTGTCTATTGGGGGTATCTACTGTCAATTGGGGGTATACAGCAAGGTCTCAATACAATACGTATCACGATACATAGGTCACGATACGATACGTATTGTGATACACATATTTACAGCAAATCACATGGAAACGTCTCGACAATAAATATTTCAGAACAGGTTCAAAAGAAAAAGCTAGCTGTAGACACATGTTCGAAGCAGCATTCTTAGTAGTGAACTTGAAACACTAATTACAACACATTTTGCAGATCTAACTTACAAAAACGCCAGGGGTCATTAAATAAGTAATTTACTTCAGCAAGGGTATCGTCTTGTATTGATACAGAAAAAAATGTATCATGTATCATATCGTCGCATGAAAACGTGCAATGCACCGGTGCACTGATGTATTGTTTCACCGCTACTGACTACACTGCCCATACATAACAATTCCACAAATGAATATTAGCGTATTTTTCGGAAAGTATGAAATTATGAAAGGATGCATGATTCCAGCTCAGGTGAACATCGAGTTCTCCCCAGTTCCTTCCAACGACAATTAGATGACTTCTCTAGCCCCTAGAGACCCAAACCTCCCATGGCAATTTCTCCATCAGTTAATAAACTGCACAAAAAAACCTGGTATGGAATCATTTAGAAATGCCCTGTTTCCTCCCAAATTACTAATAATGTATTGAATAGTGCTTATTTCACTGAACCAAAAACACAGCCATGGCCTTCAGGAAAGTAGTATTTCAAACCATGGCCTTCAGGAAAGTAGTATTTCAAACCATGGCCTTCAGGAAAGTAGTATTTCAAGCCAATTGGCCTTCAGGAAAGTAGTATTTCAAGCCAGGGACTGCAGCATGCAGACCAGGAAGTGCTTCTAGGTTTTCAAGGACTTGTGGGTAATTGGTCTTGTTCAATGTCTGCCCCATGGCATTATGGGAACATGTTCATGAATTGTACGTCATTAGCGGTGGACATTATTCAGATAGTAATTGGGTTAAGTGGTAATATTTTTTGCCTTCTTATCAAATTGTTTCTTTCTTATTTGATTAACAAGAAATTGGAAAATATTGTTATGAAGAACTCTGTAAATAATCTGTAAGTTAATCAGCACTGAGGCACAGAGGATCCTATTGGCCAAGAGACGTCGTGTTTGTGTCGGTCGCGTTTCTCGCTCTGGCTAACTAGGCACAAGTATTGCAACATTGAAGTAATAGACTGTAGGAATGGAAATGTGTTAGATACAGTTCCGAATACCTGGGCCAGTTGTTTGCAAATATGTCAAATCTGGACTAGCTCTGATTATGGCTGTCAACATGGTCTGGTTGACATCAGTTGCCTAGAGGTTAAACGACAAAAGCAGCACAAAACCATACTCACTCACTCACTCACTCACTCACTACATGCAACTTGGATTGTGTAATATGTCCTCCCATGTTTGAAGTTGACGGGGGGGGGGACGGGTCAGGGCGGGTCAGGGCGGGACAGGGATGGGACGGGACAGGACAGAAAGTCATGTTGGAGTGTTCATCAGCTCGCTGAATGAGTGTGACTGTTATGTAACAGAGCCATACAGCTCACTGACAGAACCCACTCCATACATCTTGTAACTCTCACCTTTCTGTAAAATCCTTCTATTTGATTTAAGACATCAAAGGCTTAAGGCTTAATAAGTCTGTTCAATGACATTAATTTTAAAGCTGTCAACACCAACGTGTTCTTTGATCATGTGGTCCCTTCAAGGTCAGTGTGACCTTGAAAAGACATGCATCAATTCATGTCCCAATCTTTTATTTTCTTTCTTTACGAGTTTCAAGTCCGATAAAACATGGATGATTATTTGATCTTATTGAAATTGCCATGTGATATAACAATCTCCACTCAATATGGGATTTTATGATTCGCTCCGTAATGTAAAGAAAGTTTTTTTTAGCTTTTGATGGATCATTTTTCTATGAGAGCCCTTCAATAACCCAGTTAATGTTGCCGTTATACCATAAGGGAAATTAGCCTTCCTTGTTATACCATGGGAAATATGTCCTTGTTATACTATGGGAGATATGGCCTTGCTAGAACATGGGGAGAATGGCCTTACACCATAGGGAATATGGCCTCGTTATACTATGGGGAATATGGCCTTGTTATATCATGGGGAATATGGCCTTGTCATCATCAGGACAGACAATAGTAGGTACTAAACCCTTTATCAGCCAGATGAATTACCCTGTCAGAAACCTTCAAACTAATTCTGTAATCATCGAACATTTCTGTTGTGATAACACACAGATGATAACACACTTGTCCTGCAGAGACTGTGTAAGTAAGAGAGGGTGTTTTATGTCCAGTATTGGTACTGTGCAAGGCGGCTGTCCAGTATTGGTACTGTGCAAGGCGGCTGTCCAGTATTGGTACTGTGCAAGGCAGCTGTCCAGTATTGGTACTGTGCAAGGCGGCTGTCCAGTATTGGTACTGTGCAAGGCAGCTGTCCAGTATTGGTACTGTGCAAGGCGGCTGTCCAGTATTGGTACTGTGCAAGGCAGCTGTCCAGTATTGGTACTGTGCAAGGCGGCCGTCCAATATTGGTACTGTGCAAGGCGGCTGTCCAGTATTGGTACTGTGCAAGGCGGCTGTCCAGTATTGGTACTGTGCAAGGCGGCTGTCCAGTATTGGTACTGTGCAAGGCGGCTGTCCAGTATTGGTACTGTGCAAGGCAGCTGTCCAGTATTGGTACTGTGCAAGGCGGCTGTCCAGTATTGGTACTGTGCAAGGCGGCTGCCAGTATTGGTACTGTGCAAGGCAGCTGTCCAGTATTGGTACTGTGCAAGGCGGCTGCCAGTATTGGTACTGTGCAAGGCGGCTGCCAGTATTGGTACTGTGCAAGGCAGCTGTCCAGTATTGGCACTGTGCAAGGCGGCTGTCCAGTATTGGTACTGTGCAAGGCAGCTGTCCAGTATTGGTACTGTGCAAGGCAGCTGTCCAGTATTGGTACTGTGCAAGGCGGCTGTCTCGTACTGGCAGTTGTTGGGGCCTATCTGAAAACTAATTGTCAACTTTCCTAAACTTTCCCAATAAAGTGCCGAGTTAATCAGCCTGGGTGTTGAGTTTAATATCCTCAGGTCCTCATGCTTGAACTGCGAGAAAATCAAAGATTTCAGTCCAATAATGGCCAGAGTCCTGCAGAGTTGCAAGATATATTTTCCCCGTAAAAGCTGTTGATGAGATAAAACCATTCCTTGATTGGGGTTTATTTTCAGGTGTAGACGTTGCTGTTGATCTGGAAACATTGTGTAGTGGGCCGTGCTTGATAAAGTGACATGCTGCCTGTTTAGGGGGGAGTCGAAGTGAGAAGTGAGAGCAGACGACAGTCAGCTTGCTCTTCCTCCTGCATGGCTACATATATCTCTCTGGTCAAATCACGACTAACACATTGAATGTGTGACGCATTGTGACTGTCCAGTGAGATTGGGACTCAAGCTGTGCACATCATCATCACATCAATTAAAGTTTTCCACAGACTTGACTTGCTCTACCTTCGAGGAGGGTTAATGTGACGGGATATTTTGTCAATTTGTATTCCCATCAAAGCTTGAGAGGGTTAACGCATCAAGTGATACTTTTCACATTAGTTTGCTGACAAATAGCATAAAATTCTAATCGCCACCAAGCAAAGGACGTCCATTTCCATATTCACCCCCGTCTCCATTCCAAATTTCACTAATGGTGCTAATTTGTCAAATCTGGTGGTGATTTTATGGATTTTCCGAGGTCCAAAAGCTAATGACTGGTCCCGCTGTGGGGGTACGGTCATATCCTGCCATCTCGCTGAGTGGACTGTGTTCATACTCACACCATCGATTTGTCCACGAGGGAACATTTTGGGGTTGTTTACGAGCAGGTCCCATTCAGGGCAGTGATTGGAGAATCACGATGGAAAAGATGCTTCGTTAAGTACCTCTTACGAAAATTACTTGTTGAATTATGGCGTTCAGGCTCGCAAAGTCAAGAGCCCAGGGAATCCGGCAGAAATGTGAAAATATGGCTGCTTTTGACCACAAATTTGACAGACTTTGGTCGTAAAACTCAGCTTATCTGCCCACAGACAATGACCATAAGCTGAGCCAGCGATGGCCTGGGTGATTGTCTGCATGCACTGTTAGTGTAGACGGATTGTTGTGTAACGCACAGGGATATTAGCTCTGCCGCCATATTACACACAGGAACATCATCTTTGTCATACATGGCTATTCTCAGCAGAAAATTGGCTTTGCTGGTTGGTGAGCTGTATGGCTTTATTACAGACGGGTTGCTAAGTGGGCTTGATGACAGACAGCAGGCTTGACAGCAGGCTTGACTGATGGAGCTTGTGGTCCAGTGTCCTGGTGCTGGTGTCTCCTTGTGGGGGATTAGGTATCACAGATGTTATGCCATGTTGATCATGTGTCTAATGTTGTCGGGTTAAATTGCCTGGATATGGTTTCTGATGAGACGGTGAAGTGTGACAGAATGTGTTGTTTGATTGATATTCTTATGTCTGTTTATAACTGTCCATGTGTCATGTTATAGTTCCTGTATTTGTCCGGCCCCTCAAATACAGTCTGACCTTTTGAGGACAGTTCCCTCCAGGCCCAGCGTTTAACCCCACAAACATAAGGACAGACCACGTCCTCCTCCAAGGCCAGCATTTGACCCCACAAACCTAAGGACAGTTCATGTCCTCCTCCAAGACCAGCGATTGACCCCACAAACCTAAGGACAGTTCATGTCCTCCTCCAAGGCCAGTTTATGTCCTCCTCCAAGGCCAGCAATTGACCCCCACAAACCTAAGGACAGTTCATGTCCTCCTCCAAGACCAGTGTTTGACCCAACAAACCTAAGGACAGTTCATGTCCTCCTCCAAGGCCAGCATTTGACCCCCATAAACCTAAGGCCAGTTCATGTCTTCCTCCAAGGCCAGTTTATGTCCTCCTCCAAGGCCAGCAATTGACCCCCACAAACCTAAGGACAGTTCATGTCCTCCTCCAAGACCAGTGTTTGACCCAACAAACCTAAGGACAGTTCATGTCCTCCTCCAAGGCCAGCGTTTGACCCCACAAACCTAAGGACAGTTCATGTCCTCCTCTAAGGCCAGCGTTTGACCCCACAAACCTAAGGACAGTTCAAGTCCTCCTCCAAGACCAGTGTTTGACCCCACAAACCTAGGGAGTTTGACAACGGGCATCAGCTGGCAGAACACACACACTAAGAAGGACCAACGTATGTGCAGCTCAGGAGATTTTGAGAAGATTTTGTCAGCTATTCCCAGTATTTGTATTCCAAGGTGAAGATCTATAGGTCTAGACCTCGGATGATTGGATGATGTTATTCCATCATTTGCAATTGTTCAGAGACATTTCAAACACTGAGAAACCCCTTCAGTTATATTCCAGAAAACATTCTGGCTTATTACCATACCCTTCAACTCCAGCATCTGGTTGTGTTATTACTTGCAACCAAATAAATTCTATTTTTGCAGAATCTTCATAAGGAGGATTTCATGTGGAATATTTATGTATTTCTGTCTGGGGGAGCAGATTAATCACATTCAGAACAATTTGTCGAACATAAGGCGAGTATAATTTAATTATTTCTTCTCAAAACTAAAAACTAAGCTCTATATGTATCACCATGTTGTGACCACTACACTGCTGTCCTGTGCGGCTGCTACAGTGCTTTCCTGTGTGACCACTACAGTGCTGACCACCACAGTGCTGTCCTGTGTGACTGACCACTACAGTGTTGTCCTGTGTGGCTGACCACTACAGTGCTGTCCTGTGTGGCTGACCACTACAGTGTTGTCCTGTATGACTGACCACTACAGTGTTGTCCTGTGTGGCTGACCACTACAGTGTTGTCCTGTGTGGCTGACCACCACAGTGCTGTCCTGTGTGGCTGACCACTACAGTGCTGTCCTGTGTGGCTGACCACCACAGTGCTGTCCTGTGTGGCTGACCACTACAGTGTTGTCCTGTGTGACCACTACAGTGTTGTCCTGTGTGGCTGACCACTACAGTGTTGTCCTGTGTGGCTGACCACTACAGTGTTGTCCTGTGTGACCACTACAGTGTTGTCCTGTGTGACCACTACAGTGCTGACCACCACAGTGCTGTCCTGTGTGGCTGACCACTACAGTGTTGTCCTGTGTGGCTGACCACCACAGTGCTGTCCTGTGTGGCTGACCACTACAGTGTTGTCCTGTGTGACTGACCACTACAGTGCTGTCCTGTGTGGCTGACCACTACAGTGCTGTCCTGTGTGGCTGACCACTACAGTGTTGTCCTGTATGACTGACCACTACAGTGCTGTCCTGTATGACTGACCACCACAGTGCTGTCCTGTGTGGCTGACCACTACAGTGCTGTCCTGTATGACTGACCACCACAGTGCTGTCCTGTGTGACCACCACAGTGCTGTCCTGTGTGACCACTACAGTGTTGTCCTGTGTGGCTGACCACTACAGTGTTGTCCTGTGTGACTGACCACCACAGTGCTGTCCTGTGTGACTGACCACTACAGTGTTGTCCTGTGTGGCTGACCACTACAGTGTTGTCCTGTGTGGCTGACCACTACAGTGTTGTCCTGTATGACTGACCACTACAGTGCTGTCCTGTGTGGCTGACCACTACAGTGTTGTCCTGTATGACTGACCACCACAGTGCTGTCCTGTGTGGCTGACCACTACAGTGCTGACCACCACAGTGCTGTCCTGTGTGACTGACCACTACAGTGTTGTCCTGTGTGACTGACCACCACAGTGCTGTCCTGTGTGACTGACCACTACAGTGCTGTCCTGTGTGGCTGACCACTACAGTGTTGTCCTGTATGACTGACCACCACAGTGCTGTCCTGTGTGACCACCACAGTGCTGTCCTGTGTGGCTGACCACTACAGTGCTGTCCTGTGTGGCTGACCACTACAGTGTTGTCCTGTATGACTGACCACCACAGTGTTGTCCTGTGTGACTGACCACCACAGTGCTGTCCTGTGTGACTGACCACTACAGTGTTGTCCTGTGTGGCTGACCACTACAGTGTTGTCCTGTGTGGCTGACCACTACAGTGCTGTCCTGTGTGGCTGACCACTACAGTGCTGTCCTGTGTGGCTGACCACTACAGTGTTGTCCTGTGTGGCTGACCACCACAGTGCTGTCCTGTGTGGCTGACCACTACAGTGCTGACCACCACAGTGCAGTCCTGTGTGACTGACCACTACAGTGTTGTCCTGTATGACTGACCACTACAGTGTTGTCCTGTATGACTGACCACTACAGTGTTGTCCTGTGTGGCTGACCACTACAGTGTTGTCCTGTGTGACCACTACAGTGTTGTCCTGTGTGACTGACCACTACAGTGCTGTCCTGTGTGACTGACCACCACAGTGCTGTCCTGTGTGGCTGACCACTACAGTGCTGACCACCACAGTGCTGTCCTGTGTGACCACTACAGTGCTGTCCTGTGTGACTGACCACTACAGTGTTGTCCTGTGTGACCACTACAGTGTTGTCCTGTGTGACCACTACAGTGTTGTCCTGTGTGGCTGACCACTACAGTGTTGTCCTGTGTGGCTGACCACTACAGTGTTGTCCTGTGTGGCTGACCACTACAGTGTTGTCCTGTGTGACTGACCACCACAGTGTTGTCCTGTATGACTGACCACTACAGTGTTGTCCTGTGTGACTGACCACCACAGTGCTGTCCTGTGTGACTGACCACCACAGTGTTGTCCTGTATGACTGACCACTACAGTGTTGTCCTGTGTGACTGACCACTACAGTGCTGTCCTGTGTGACCACTACAGTGCTGTCCTGTGTGACTACTACAGTTCTGTTCTGTGTGACCACTACAGTGCTGTCCTGTGTGACCACTACAGTGTTGTCCTGTGTGACTACTACAGTGTTGTCCTGTGTGACCACTACAGTGTTGTCCTGTGTGACCACTACAGTGCTGTCCTGGGTGACCAAGACTCCTCCTTTTCAGGATTGAGTTCTTGTAGTTTTGTTTTTTTAAATGGTATCTATCTGCTTTATGTGTAGACTTGCTGGGGCTGTGTGAATAAACATGATCGAGATGTCAGTGAAGCTGTACATATGGAGATGGATTTGACTTTATTACGAGCATTTAGCTCCAAATTCCTGATTTCCATTAGTATTCTGACTTAATATGTCTTTGATATAGGCATTCTGGAGTACTTATTATCATTTGTAGTAGTAGACGTAGTGGTAGTAGCAGTAGTAGTAGTAGTAGTAGTAGTAGTAGTAGTAGTAGCAGCTGTAGCAGCAGCAGCAGCAGCAGTAGTAGTATGTAACACAAGAAATCTGATGATCACGGCTTCCTGTTTCCATGAAGGAGACATGTAAGTAAAGAAGACTTCTATTAAATGGTTGATTTCTCCCCTGTATGAATATCAAGTATGCTTTCACAACAAAACAATTCTTTGAAGGTTTCTTTGCCAGGAATGAAATGAGAGACTGGCGCCAGTGTTTCCCAACTTGGAAGCAAAACAAGACACCCCAACAGTCCACATCGCTGGAGTGGCCGACTCTGTGGTACCAACAGCTTCCTGCTATACTCATCTCGATACAGGACTGTTGTACCAACTGCCTCCTGCTATACTCATCTCGATACAGGACTGTTGTACCAACTGCTTCCTGCTATACTCATCTCAATACAGGACTGTTATACCAACTGCTTCCTGCTATACTCATCTCGATACAGGACTGTTGTACCAACTGCTTCCTGCTATACTCATCTCGATACAGGACTGTTGTACCAACTGCTTCCTGCTATACTCATCTCGATACAGGACTGTTGTACCAACTGCTTCCTGCTATACTCATCTCGATACAGGACTGTTGTACCAACTGCTTCCTGCTATACTCATCTCGATACACGATTGTTGTACCAACTGCTTCCTGCTATACTCATCTCGATACAGGACTGTTGTACCAACTGCTTCCTGCTATACTCATCTCGATACAGGACTGTTGTACCAACTGCTTTCTGCTATACTCATCTCGATACAGAATTGTTAGATGATGGGGAGAAACATTTCCTACATGTCAAGAAAAAGAAATGTTTAAAGCATGGATTTTTTCAAATATGAAATTTGTCTCAAATGTTTTTCCGGAAGCTGTTCACAAACCTGACTTAAATAACTCACCATGAAATGAGTCATGTGCAATGGAGACTTCCTGTGCATTGATACCGACAGATGGCACTAAAATGAATATGCACTTGCTCTCATTTGATGTACTCACATCACACTATTTGATGTGATCTTGTTCTACTTCTAATAATCTACTAAATCTATTCAAACCTATACTGAGGCTGCTTGTGTTAGCAGTGACGGTGAGCTTCCAATTTTTAGGGACGGGTATTGAAAGCATAAAGTTTATAACAATATTTTGTAATGCACAAGGTCTTATTGCAATACATATCACGATATATTGTTTAATTCTCATTTCTTAATTCAGAAGCAATCTGATACATTGAGGTATGAATGGAACAAAACAAGTGAGTGAGTGAGTGAGTGAGTGAGTGAGTGAGTGAGTGAGTGAGTGAGTGAGTTGCATTTAACGCTGCTTTTAACATTATTCCAGTTATATCGCGGCGTGTCAGCTTAATGTGGGAGGAAAGCCCGAAGTGATGCAGGTTTAAGACGTTTACCACTTCGGTGAAACCCACGAGCACGGGTAAGGTGCTGACAAACCTAGAAACATAATCGGGACGAACCGGGATTCAAACCCACTACCATAGGTTTCTGGCGTGCCCAAGGGACGTAACTCTGCACAGCCCCCGGAACAAAACAAGATGCTGGTACAACAGTGTTTACTCATTCAAAACATATGCAGCCATCTTGGGGCCAGCTGTATGTCTTACACTCAAGACACTGGTTATTACTGTTTACGAACTAAAATAGTTGCAAGAAAGATTTCAGATGATAATTAGAATCCCATCTTCATGTCTTTTACTGTCAACACTCATTGGCCTCGGAGTCTTAAACGCTTATTCACTTGTGTTGATACAAGTGAGTGAGTGAGTGAGTGAGTGAGTGAGTGAGTGAGTGAGTGAGTGAGTGAGTGAGTGAGTGAGTGAATGAGTGAGTGAGTATGGTTTTACACCACTTTTAGCAATATTCCAGCAATATCACAGCGGGGAACACCAGAAATGGGCTTCACACATTGTACACATGTCGGGATTCAAACCCAGGTCTTCGACGTGACAAGCGAACGCTTTATCCACGAGGCTACCCGACCGCCAAATACAAATGACATCAAGTGACACTCAGGTAGAATGCTCTGTGTCTACACTGATGTATACACATACATAACGCTCAGGTAGAATGCTCTGTGTCTACACTGATGTAAACACATACATAACACTCAGTCCGTGACACGTACAGATACTAAGCTATTTCATTCTGTAATACAACAGAGGAATACAAGATGTGATGTGATGTTTATGTACTTATACTGTATGGATTAATACCAGAGTGCTCACAAAGCATATTTACTTTCGTAAAAGCACCATGATATCGACACAATATTCTTGAAAGTTGTATGAAAGGGTTAGACCTTGCAGTACTGCAGTCTTGTCAACAAAACTTGACTGTGTGCAGAATGATCCCCTTGAAGCAAGAACTGACTAATCCCGATTCCCAGGGAATTACTGGATGGGAAACACTGCATCCTATATGTCTTCAATCAATAACTGACTCAAAATATACAGAGTTCATCCACTGGGATATCTGTAGTTATACACATGTTTTGGAATGAATGCTATTATTTCATAAATTGGTTCCACTTATAATTAAATTGTGTAATTAATACAAAATACAATATAGGCTTGTCTCAGTTGGTGAACTCACTATCTACTTGTAACTCCCAACTACTGAGCAGGAACCACGATGTTGTAGAGTGAGGTATTCAAAGCTTCACATTTCTCTCAGACCCCCATTTTGAAGCTTTGGTCCGCCTATGTTTACCGGGAACCCTAAAACTAAAGGCATTGAGTCCCCTGGATACCCAAAGTAAACAACTGAGGTAAATTCTTGGCCCATTGTCTATACATGATATATGTCCAGACATCAGTAATTAAGCGTCACTGTCTTCATGGAACGTTATTCCACGTTGTATTGTCTGTGTATGATGTACTATTTATTCCATGTCCCTTGACTATCATGCTGTAATCCCCTCCCACACACAATGCTTCGTATTCCTGGAGTGTTATTGCATATGTTGCACGACACTGAGGAATCGGCAGCACCGTATCGCCTGACTAAGGGCAATACAAAAGAGGCACTCAAAGACAATATGCACTTCAATACTAATGTCGGTATTGCATGGGAGGACGGTTCCCATCACAACAGATGCAGTTATGCCATGGGAGGCTGCAGTTAGTCAGGACGGGGTGGACGAGGGTCACAGAATGGCAGGAAACAGTATCCTGACAAAGTGGAACAGAGCGGGGCTTGAAGTTTATTGTCTCCCTCCAGAACCTGTTACAGAGCTGGGTATCCTAGCAACATGAGATGCTTGTTTGTTTGTTAATGCCGCACTCAGCAGTATTCCAGCTGTATGACGGCGGTCTGTAAATAATCGAGTTTGGACCAGACAATCCAGTGATTGATATCACAAGCATCGACCACTCAATTGGGATACAATGACATGCATCAACAAAGTCAGCGAGTCTGACCACCCGATCCTGTTAGTCGCCTCTTACGACAAGCACAGGTTGTTGAAGACCAATTGTAACCCGGATCTTCACGGGTCAACATGAAATGGCTTACATCATCACGGTGGACAAGCTCAAAGTAAGTGAGTGAGTTGGGTTTATCAATGCCTAATTGAACGAACAGTAGCACCAGATGATACCAGCAAAAGAACATGACACTCCTGCATACTTAAAGGAAGCCATCAAGCAGTAACCAAAGACGGGAAGACCTAAACTAACATGTGACCTAACTATGTAACAATACAAAATCCCTTTTATGTTTTCAGTGTTGTAACCACCATTTATGACCCAGCAATGCTAAAAATAGCCTGATCGTGTATGCCTCATTCTGGGGGTTAAGTAGTTTTGGGAATAAGCCCTCAATGGCTTAAGGAACTGTATTCAAACAAACTTGACTTTGAAAAAAGAAAAATTACCAACTGAATATTACGCCTTTGGCCTGGAATTGTGGGAGCATGACGTCTCTGCTTCAACACACTGCTGTGAATGCTGGAGTTTTACACAATAGAATATTTATGGTATTTTGTGTTTTGAGTCCAGGCCTCCAGTGATGGATGTAGTACCGTGACGTTCGCACCATCATGTCTATGCCTCACAGTTAGTTTCACAACTCCTCTCCTTAGAGAACCTGTTAGTTGTTATTTATTTTTCCATTATAAATTCTTCAGCAAGAGTCTTGAACTGAAAGAACTGAATTTAAATTGAACATTGACTTCTTGAGTTGTACAAATGAAGCGACACTTGTAGAGTAATGGCTGCGTCATGGCTGGTCCATAGCCACAGAAGAGTGGTGGAATGTTGCAGTGGGGGCTCCAGACCCAAGTTGATATTCCTCATCACTATTAGCCAGACTGTACTTCATGTGTTACCATTCTCTTGTGCAAACAATCCTGTAAGGGAAGTAGGGGAAAACAAGGCAAATGACGCATCAAATTGTTTTTATTCTTCAAAATGTATTCTGAACAACTGCCATGCGAGCGGTGTTTGAAGCTCGACCCGTCAGTCACAGTTTAATCTATTGTACACTTGTGAATACTTAATTTCACATCCAGTGAAACAAACCATTTTGAGGGACTTGTGAAGCTATCTTTAAATAATGGCCGACATAGTGTTAATAGGATGGAACTGACATAGTGTTGATTGGGTGGAACAGACATAGTGTTGATTGGGTGGAACCGACATAGTGTTGATAGGGTGGAACCGACATAGTGTTGATAGGGTGGAACAGACATAGTGTTGATAGGACGGAACCGCCATAGTGTTGATAGGGTGGAACCGACATAGTGTTGATAGGGTGGAACCGACATAGTGTTGATTGGGTGGAACCGACATAGTGTTGATAGGACGGAACCGACATAGTGTTGATAGGGTGGAACCGACATAGTGTTGATAGGGTGGAACCGACATAGTGTTGATAGGGTGGAACCGACATAGTGTTGATAGGGTGGAACCGACATAGTGTTGATTGGGTGGAACCGCTATGTGGAGGCTTCAATGATCATGAGACAGGGTGTCACGGAAACTGCACTCAAATATCAGTGTTAAATAAATGACCAAAACCTTAAATGAAGAAACAACAATACAACATAAAAAAAATAACAAGACATCTTGTCAAGAAAAAAACAATATGGTCTGTGATATCAGCTACAGACCATACTATTTATAAAGTAAAGTTGAGCAGGTTTATCTTCAGACAGAATTATTCCACACTGGACTGGACTTAGACTGGATGATTCAATCATAATCTCAGACAGAAGCAGATATAGATCAAAATCGACCTTGCAGAGAACATTATAGTTACGAAACATCAAGATATTTGATGAATATTTCAGCCATATAATGTCGGTCAGACAACTAATCTTGTATTGCTGCAAATAAACCACATAAATGTATCACTGCTCTAATTGTGATCTGTTGTGCATACTACTTTAAGAACAATCATCCGTCTTGTGCATGATACCCACTCTGCTGCCGACCAGTGATAACTGTCCTGATCGACTGCTACTTCCCTAAAAACTGATTAGCAATCTTCTGAAATGACAACACTTGTCTTGCCTTACTGAGCATACTACCATCATGTGATGTTATCGAAGTAATCGTATCACATCCTGTTAAACTCACATAAAACAGGGAATTGTGATAAACACGGAGCCTAATCTGCTGGTACGTTTCCTCGTAATTTAGTCAAATGATGGAACAACCTGCTGTTTTCCTGTAAACTGATATCTAGTAATGAGCCTTAGATCTACAACTGTGTCTAGCATGTAAGCTGATGTATGAACTTGATACACGCGAGCAACACCAAACTGTGCAGCGATATACAACACTACACGTGCATGTGACAATGGTCGGTGTGTAATTAACGAGCAAGGTTGTCAGGCTCTGTACCTCTGTCGGACATGCACAGTCCTGGGTGCCACTGTACAAAGTGATCTTAGTGCTAAGGTGATTGTAACTCCCATACCTTAACATAGACTTAAGACAATCGTAGCGCTGAGGTTGTTTTACAACGGCACCTTGCAGTGTCTATGGACCATGACATAACGGAGTGTGTGGATAACTTGCTGATTATTGCGACTGGTCACTATCACCTCTATTTGCAGGTTTGACACAGATGAACACAAACTGCAATAAACATGATGAAATATATTGCGTCTTAAAGGAGCCTTACACTCTGCATACACGCAGGACAAGCTGACTGTTATCATACATACAGGTGAGCAAGTGAATGATTGGGTGGTGAGTGAGTGAGTGGGAGGACTGTGGTTGAGTGCAATTGTGTGAGTGAGCAATTGAGTAATTGAGTGAGTGAGTGAGTGAGTGGGTGTTGAGTGAGTGAGTGAATGGATGGTCTGTGGTTGAGTGCACATGGGTGAGTACAAGAGTGAGTGATTGAGTGGGTGAGTGAGTGAGTGGGTGAGTGAGTGAGCAAGAAAGAGTGAGTGAGTGAGTGAGTGAGTGAGTGAGTGAGTGAGTGAGTGGTGAGGTTTCACACCTTTTGAAGAGTATATTTCAGTACTTCCTTTGTCACTGCATGTACTGGAGAGCCTGAGATTCAGGTTGGGGTATATGAAGCTGATTAGATGAGTAGCAGTGCTGTAGCCAACTGGCCCATCCAAGCCAATATCTTGTGTGGTCCCGTCTGTGGATGCGGGATTGACCAGAAGTCCTTGGATCTCAGTTCGGATCCCCCTGGTGTCTCAGGTACGCCACAATTCAATCAGGACATAGGATGTAGACACAAGCCGACCTGTATAGGTTGCCGTGACGACTACAACTATCCATTCCCAGCATGAAGTTCAGCATAGATCTCACTGTGGCAACACGAACCTGATATTTCAAGGATATGACACAAAGCCCAACTCCAACGGAGAATCCTTTTCTATCAGAATTGATCTCTCAACTTACATGATCGCAACACATGTGATTTGTTAGCTGGTTAAACGTCAGGGACCGGTGTATTGGACTACCATCATCGACAACATCTGGCCAACATTGACAGACTGATGAATTGTGGGTTAAAAACAGGGAATGTGAAATGGACGTATCTAAATGTAGAGTGTGATACAGTGAAGATTGATGGGCCCTGTTTACATTAACACACAATACTGAATCACATCTGAAACCCATTAAGGCTGAAGTAGAATTTCCCCCCACAGAAACAGTTTGGAAATTATTCTTAATGTGGTTTGACAGATATTTCTGATGTTTGATGATGTCGAGACAATTTGTGGCAGAATCCTAATGAAACCAATTACAATCTTATGTTGTGTTTAATTAGGACATTACCTGATAATATCAGTGGTTCCTCCATTCAGGTGTGTGCAGGTGTGTGCAGGTGTGACAAGTTCACGTAGTCAACGTAGTTAACACTTTAATCATCCATACTTTATGCACATTCCATGGGTAAACATGTTTCTAACCACTTTCTAAACAAGTATTTTACTCCTAATTTCAGATAAATATTGGCTGTAATGAGGAGAAAAGTCAACAAACGGGCAAATCCAGACACTGGTGGAAATAGAGATGTGGAGATTATCACAAAACATAGTTCCTGAGTCAAGAGGCACCAATTCAGCCTCGGATTCTTACATGCAATGAAAAATATTGAATAATCTTTTAGTTCTGCTCTGGAAACAACACCTACTCCGTTTAACTCATTTCTATGGAAACAGGGAAATTTTCGTAAATAGCAAAAGGCACCACTTCGGCCCCTGGTTTATACATGTACCTAGTTTGGATGAAAAATCTTTCATGGTTTTCAAGTTGATACTCCAGTAACGAAATACGGACAAACGGACAGACAGACAAGATGATGACCTTAAACATGGAAGTCAGTTTTTCATGGGTGTCAAGCATTTTCTGTTGTCAAAAAAGACCAATCCATGTTGAAAAAATGGTACAACCCTCGACAAGTGTAACAATAGCCTTCAAATGGTACCAGCACTTCGTCAAGTGTAACAATAGCCTTCAAATGGTACCAATCCCTCGACAAGTGTAACAATAGCCTTCAAATGGTACCAGCACCTCGTCAAGTGTAACAATAGCCTTCAAATGGTGCAAGCACCTTGTCAAGTGTAACAATAGCCTTCAAATGGTGCAAGCACCTTGTCAAGTGTAACAATAGCCTTCAAATGGTACCAGCACCTCCTCAAGTGTAACAATAGCCTTCAAATGGTGCAAGCACCTTGTCAAGTGTAACAATAGCCTTCAAATGGTGCCAGCACCTCGTCAAGTGTAACAATAGCCTTCAAATGGTACCAACCCCTCGTCAAGTGTAACAATAGCCTTCAAATGGTACCAACCCCTCGTCAAGTGTAACAATAGCCTTCAAATGGTACCAACCCCTCGTCAAGTGTTACAATAGCCTTCAAATGGTACCAGCACCTCGTCAAATGTTACAATAGCCTTCAAATGGTACCAACCCCTCGTCAAGTGTAACAATAGCCTTCAAATGGTACCAATCGTCAAGTGTAACAATAGCCTTCAAATGGTACCAACCCCTCGTCAAGTGTAACAATAGCCTTCAAATGGTACCAACCCCTCGTCAAGTGTAACAATAGCCTTCAAATGGTGCCAGCACCTCGTCAAGTGTAACAATAGCCTTCAAATGGTACCAACCCCTCGTCAAGTGTAACAATAGCCTTCAAATGGTACCAATCGTCAAGTGTAACAATAGCCTTCAAATGGTACCAACCCCTCGTCAAGTGTTACAATAGCCTTCAAATGGTACCAGCACCTCGTCAAATGTTACAATAGCCTTCAAATGGTACCAACCCCTCGTCAAGTGTAACAATAGCCTTCAAATGGTACCAATCGTCAAGTGTAACAATAGCCTTCAAATGGTACCAACCCCTCGTCAAGTGTAACAATAGCCTTCAAATGGTACCAATCGTCAAGTGTAACAATAGCCTTCAAATGGTACCAACCCCTCGTCAAGTGTAACAATAGCCTTCAAATGGTGCCAGCACCTCGTCAAGTGTTACAATAGCCTTCAAATGGTACCAACCCCTCGTCAAGTGTAACAATAGCCTTCAAATGGTACCAATTGTCAAGTGTAACAATAGCCTTCAAATGGTACCAACCCCTCGTCAAGTGTAACAATAGCCTTCAAATGGTACCAATCGTCAAGTGTAACAATAGCCTTCAAATGGTACCAACCCCTCGTCAAGTGTTACAATAGCCTTCAAATGGTACCAGCACCTCGTCAAATGTTACAATAGCCTTCAAATGGTACCAACCCCTCGTCAAGTGTAACAATAGCCTTCAAATGGTACCAATCGTCAAGTGTAACAATAGCCTTCAAATGGTACCAACCCCTCGTCAAGTGTAACAATAGCCTTCAAATGGTACCAACCCCTCGTCAAGTGTAACAATAGCCTTCAAATGGTGCCAGCACCTCGTCAAGTGTAACAATAGCCTTCAAATGGTACCAACCCCTCGTCAAGTGTAACAATAGCCTTCAAATGGTACCAACCCCTCGTCAAGTGTAACAATAGCCTTCAAATGGTACCAACCCCTCGTCAAGTGTAACAATAGCCTTCAAATGGTGCCAGCACCTCGTCAAGTGTTACAATAGCCTTCAAATGGTACCAACCCCTCGTCAAGTGTAACAATAGCCTTCAAATGGTACCAATTGTCAAGTGTAACAATAGCCTTCAAATGGTACCAACCCCTCGTCAAGTGTAACAATAGCCTTCAAATGGTACCAATCGTCAAGTGTAACAATAGCCTTCAAATGGTACCAACCCCTCGTCAAATGTTACAATAGCCTTCAAATGGTGCCAGCACCTCGTCAAGTGTTACAATAGCCTTCAAATGGTACCAGCACCTCGTCAAGTGTAACAATAGCCTTCAAATGGTACCAACCCCTCGTCAAATGTTACAATAGCCTTCAAATGGTGCCAGCACCTCGTCAAATGTTACAATAGCCTTCAAATGGTACCAATCGTCAAGTGTAACAATAGCCTTCAAATGGTGCCAGCACCATGTCAAGGTCATCAATGATTTTCAACAGTACCAGAACAAATTCAAGGGTATCAGTCTTGTCCCACTTCAAACGTAGCAATCATTTTCAAACAGCATGTACATGCCATATTCCAAAAGATTAATAATTTTTAAAGGTTACCAGTCAAAGAAATACCTCTACAACATCCATGACCTCTACAACATCAATGACCTCTACAACATCCACAACCTTTACAACATCCAGGACAGCCTTGAACACATACCAACTTCCTGAGACAAGAGAATGAACAAGTCAGCAGAGTGAGTGAGTGAGTAAGTATGGTTTTACGCCGCTTTTAGCAATATTCCAGCAATATCGCAGCAAAAAACACCAGTAATGGGTTTCACATACTGTGTACCCATGTAGGGAATCGAACCCGGGTCTTCGGTGTGACGAGCAAACGCTTGAACCACTGAGCTACCCAACTGCCCCCTACAGAATGAAGAAAGGAAGTCAGGCCTTGATGGATGCCCTAAAACTATCAGTAATATTGACACAGTAGCTGTGAGAGCTTCCGGCCAGCAGAAATGGTCAACTATCTATCTGGTCAACTGCGTCTACCTGAAACACAGACTTGACCAGACTCCTTCAGGTAGAAGTGAGTCCATCTGGTCAGCTCCGTCTACCTGATACACAGACTTGACCAGACTCCTTCAGGTAGGAATGAGTCAATCTGGTCAACTCCATCAACCTGAAACTCAGACTTGACCAGACTCCTTCACGTAGAAGTGAGTCCATCTGGTCAACTCAGTCCAGCTGACAAAGAATTGGCGTCTATTACGACAAGCATGTGTTGCTGAAGACATATTCTACCCCAGATCTTCACAGGTCTATCAATGTAAGAGAGGGTAGCCATATTGAATACACATTCTCCCTGAAGCACACTACCAGAGAAGTCTCATTAAAACTCTGTCACACAACCTACTCCTATGTTCTGTCTGCCAAAAGAACATCTTTTTTTTTCCACCAGAAGCTTTGATTGGCACCCAGCTGTCTGACAGAGGAGGACAAAGTCACGATTGATAGACACCAACAATTTCATTCTGAGCGGTATCATGTAACTTCTTCTCTCATAAACACTAAAAAGAGAACAATATACGTCAGTCAATTGCATTATCACCGAAAGAAATGTGACAAAAATGTGTCCTGATTGCGTCACTGTGACCTTCACCTTGCCGGGAGACTGAGTCAGTCCAATACCGCATGTGGTGGAAGAACTCCAAGTCGGGGAAACAAACTTCCTGCCACAAGGTAAAATATGCGATGATAAAGTGATTGTTACCTGGTTGTACATGAGACAATGACAAGGCCAGCAACCAGACAATATTACTGGGGACTTATATTTGCATAAAATATTTCACTTATTGTATTGGCAGTTTGTGTCAACATATCCGGAAGATTCCCTCAGCTTCATGTTGAGATTATTTTATCTAAAAAACAAACTAAGCGTCAGAAGTTTCTTTTGCCAGAAACAATTCTTTAACATCTAATACTGAGGCTCTAACACCTTTTGTTGTTCTGATCAAAGTCCTGATTTTTAGGGAGACCTAGCTTTGAATCCCAACAAAGGAACACACACACACATTGGTAGTCCATGGGTAGTTTACCCCAACACACACATTGGTAGTCCATAGGTAGTTGACCCCAACACACACACATTGGTAGTCCATGGGTAGTTTGCCCTAACACACACACATTGGTAGTCCATGGGTAGTTTACCCCAACACACACACATAGGTAGTCCATGGGTAGTTTACCCCAACACACACATTGGTAGTCCATGGGTAGTTTACTTCAACACACACACATTGGTAGTTCATGGGTAGTTGACCCCAACACACACACATTGGTAGTCCATGGGTAGTTTATCCCAACACACACATTGGTAGTCCACGGGTAGTTTACCCCAACACACACACATTGGTAGTCCATGGGTAGTTTACTCCAACACACACACATAGGTAGTCCATGGGTAGTTTACCCCAACACACACACATTGGTAGTCCATGGGTAGTTTACCCCAACACACACACATTGGTAGTCCATGGGTAGTTTACCCCAACACACACACATTGGTAGTCCATGGGTAGTTTACTCCAACACACACACATTGATAGTCCATGGGTAGTTTACCCCAACACACACACATTGGTAGTCCATGGGTAGTTGACCCCAACACACACACATTGGTAGTCCATGGGTAGTTTACTCCAACACACACACATTGGTAGTCCATGGGTAGTTTACCCCAACACACACACATTGATAGTCCATGGGTAGTTTACCCCAACACACACACACATTGGTAGTCCATGGGTAGTTTACCCCAACACACACACATTGGTAGTCCACGGGTAGTTTACCCCAACACACACACACATTGGTAGTCCATGGGTAGTTTACCCCAACACACACACATTGATAGTCCATGGGTAGTTTACCCCAACACACACACATTGGTAGTCCATGGGTAGTTTACCCCAACACACACACATTGGTAGTCCATGGGTAGTTTACTCCAACACACACACATTGGTAGTCCATGGGTAGTTTACCCCAACACACACACATAGGTAGTCCATGGGTAGTTTACCCCAACACACACACATAGGTAGTCCATGGGTAGTTTACCCCAACACACACATTGGTAGTCCATGGGTAGTTTACCCCAACACACACACATAGGTAGTCCATGGGTAGTTTACCCCAACACACACACACATTGGTAGTCCATGGGTAGTTTACCCCAACACACACACATAGGTAGTCCATGGGTAGTTTATCCCAACACACACACATTGATAGTCCATGGGTAGTTTACCCCAACACACACACATTGGTAGTCCATGGGTAGTTTATCTAAACACACACACATTGGTAGTCCATGGGTTCTTTACCCAAACACACACACATTGGTAGTCCATGGGTAGTTTACCCCAACACACACACACATTGGTAGTCCATGGGTAGTTTACCCCAACACACACACATTGGTAGTCCATGGGTAGTTTACCCCAACACACACACATTGATAGTCCATGGGTAGTTTACCCCAACACACACACATTGGTAGTCCATGGGTAGTTTACCCCAACACACACACATTGGTAGTCCATGGGTAGTTTACTTCAACACACACACATTGGTAGTCCATGGGTAGTTTACCCCAACACACACACATTGGTAGTCCATGGGTAGTTTACCCCAACACACACACATTGGTAGTCCATGGGTAGTTTACCCCAACACACACACATTGGTAGTCCATGGGTAGTTTACCCCAACACACACACATTGGTAGTCCATGGGTAGTTTACCCCAACACACACACATTGATAGTCCATGGGTAGTTTACCCCAACACACACACATTGGTAGTCCATGGGTAGTTTACCCCAACACACACACATTGGTAGTCCATGGGTAGTTTACTTCAACACACACACATTGGTAGTCCATGGGTAGTTTACCCCAACACACACACATTGGTAGTCCATGGGTAGTTTACCCCAACACACACACATTGGTAGTCCATGGGTAGTTTACCCCAACACACACACATTGGTAGTCCATGGGTAGTTTACCCCAACACACACACATTGGTAGTCCATGGGTAGTTTACCCCAACACACACACATTGATAGTCCATGGGTAGTTTACCCCAACACACACACATTGGTAGTCCATGGGTAGTTTACCCCAACACACACACATTGGTAGTCCATGGGTAGTTTACCCCAACACACACACATTGGTAGTCCATGGGTAGTTTACTCCAACACACACACATTGGTAGTCCACGGGTAGTTTACCCCAACACACACACATTGGTAGTCCATGGGTAGTTTACCCCAACACACACACATTGGTAGTCCATGGGTAGTTTACCCCAACACACACACATTGGTAGTCCATGGGTAGTTTACTCCAACACACACACATTGGTAGTCCATGGGTAGTTTACCCCAACACACACACATTGGTAGTCCATGGGTAGTTTACCCCAACACACACACATTGCAGGGTTTTACGCGACACACAAATGTGTGTCCAGTACGCACAAATGTAGAAATGTGAGTGAGTTGGATTTAACGCCGCTTTTAACAGTATTCCAGTTATATCACGGTGTGTCAGCTTAATGTGGGAGGAAAGCCTGAAGTGATGCAGGTCTCAGACGTTTATCACTTTGGTGAAACCCACGAGCACGGGTATGGTGCTGACAAACCTAGAAACATAATCGGGGCGAACCGGGATTCGAACCCACAATCATAGGTTTCTGGCGTGTCCACGGGATGCAACTCTGCACAGTTAATCGCGGCGCCTTAGACGACTGGGCCACCCGTGCCCTCTCACTATTTGTGTTCAGTCATGTCAACCAGGAAAATTCCCTTAAAAAATACTTCACAAAAATAACACACGCAAACTAAGATCAACACCAGTGGCACTAGTAATGAAAGTACAGTGTACTAGCTTCCTCACAACTCCATACAGCACTTGCTATTGTGCCTTACCCGTGTGGAAAATATTCATCATACAAGACATAAATACTACACACAACAATTTCCATATGTGAAGGCTACATAACGTTTCACCAAACAATATATGCATGAATTAAATGTGTTTACATGAAGATGCCATCAAACAGGAGAATATCCTGTTCTCGAAACTTGTGAGGGAAACCTCCTTAGCATGATCAAAGACCGTTCCCCTAACAACTACTATTTCCTCAGGCTATAGTACACAGCATTCAAGAGGATAGGAATTACCTGGGCATGATTATCAGAGCAATTTAGGTAAAAAATTAATCTACATGATAAAAATTGGCTTTTTATCAAAGGAAAACAAAGTTGTGTTTTATTCAGTTATAAAAAAAACATTGTTTTGCTTGAGGGCACTTGGGAAATGTGTATGTTACATGCTGTTCGTTGCCTTAGTGAGCGTGTTAAAAAGGAAAAAACTGACTGATATTGAAGGGCTTATTATCTAGCCATCAACAGAAAAATATGTTTGAACAGCTAGTGTATTAAACTAAATGTGCCAAGGTTGTTCTAGAGACCAACCATTTGATATTCTAAAGGGTGGGGCAGGGGGTGAGCTGAGGGGGGAAGAAATTTGGTGTAAACATAATTTGTTCCAGTAAAGACATGTAGTCCCACACAAATGTCCCCAAATGTGAGACTTAAGGTGCCGTATCTCACTGTGTATAAGGCAAGTTTTTCGTACCTCAAATCAGGGGGCCTTCAATGGGTGGTTGTCTTATACTAAGCGTTGAGGAGCCCCCCAACACAGACATAACTGTGGGCAAGTTACACCGGAAATACCATGTCAACAAATCCGTAATGAAGTACGCAAACTAATCATGCATCTGGTTATAAAAACAGTTCATTATATTTCTGGACTTACCTTTGTAATCTATTTTATTGATTTTATTCAAAATTTCATTCAATATTGTTTATTTTCATTTCGGCAAAATCGTATGTGAAGTGATCGGAAGATTGCACAACTCACTGTTATTTCAAGGATCCACAGTCAGATTACCGCTCTTGACGCCTTGAAACGAACTTTAGTGGATAGAGAATGGATATATATATCATAAATCGGTAAATGATCATGTCTAGTGTTTTTTTTAATTTATATTGACCAAGTTTAATTGTTATGATCTGGTTGTTTCCCTGAATTCGCTGAAGGAAAACGATGTAATTTTTTTCTGCGGAAGACAAACACGTTTTATTGCAAATGTAGGGATTGTGTATGCGCTGGTGACGTGCTTCATTCCGGTACGCCTTATAGACAGGGTATATAAATTAGTATCAATTTTAATGGTTTGTACAGGGGGTCGTCTTATACATGGGGTCGCTTTATAGACGGCGATATACAGTCATCTAATTTTGATATTATATTCAAGGCATCAGAATTCAGTAACTGCTGATGGATGTGATTCAGAATTAACATGAAGTGTAAATGTTGGTAGCAATTTTGCAAAAGTGTATATATCTTATCAAAATATATAATGGACCACACGTGGGAAATTTTAATCGTCTGTATATGTAGGCACAATGAAATGATGTCAGGCAGTGTGTTAGGAGATATAAAAGAACTTAATAACTACTTTATTATGTCCAAAAGGCTGGCGACCACTCAGACATAACTCACTCTAACGGTCTTCACAGAGCCTTTGTACATACCCAGACTGATTATAAAAACTGCAGATATATTATCTATATTTCATTAAAAGGACCCAATAAAAAGAAAAGGGCTTTGATACTTATTTTTACATAATTTCATTGAACACAATGTTAAGAAGTTAAATAATTAAATAAAATCCCAAATAGTCAAAATACATTTTTCCCCACTTATTTTCAGAATCTTGATAAATGGCTATATACACAGCATAGATCTGTCCTGTCTGACAATATCGCTTACTTCCTTCAAAACTCTTGCAATCTCAGTTCACAAATGTTATCGTTTATTTCCTGTGTGACAGAAACGTATTTTCTGTAATGAAAATATTAACTAAAGTTCTATTAAAAAGAATACCGTAACTTATTACGTGTACTCCCGGTGACTCGTAGTCAATTTACCACCTTTGTATTCCTTTAAAACTTACCTTTTGGCCGTGGAATGGGGGAAATGTTTATTTCCAGCTAGGATCCTATCGCATGGTCGGCACGCGGGTGCATTTTGGTTTCAAGTTCCGGTCAGAGCGTTTGATAGGAGCGTTCTGATTGGGTGACGGGCGGATTGTTGACCAATCGCGTCTAGGATGAGTACGGGAAGAGGTCAGAGGTCGGTTGGCGCGGCAAATATAAGGGGGCTTGACACCTGGGGTAGACTGTCTTGCGTTATCGGTTGACCGATAAAGGTGAGGGATCGCACCACTCATAACTCCGTGACGGAGTAGATCTGTGAGAGGGATCTATTTCCTAATGTTATTTAATAAAATATAAGAGATTTGGTAGAGTTAAGACACTTTGGGGAAACCGGTAAGATAGTGGGCGGGGCGGGTGATATTTTACGGAAGTGTAGTGCGGGATTATCTTGGGAGTGATGTAGGGCAAACTGACTGGAGAGAAAAGTGGTCAAAACGGCCGGGTGGTTAATGTTAGGATTTTGAGGGTGGGGGTTAGGTTGATAATTTGAGTTTCCTTGATTTATTGAATAAACTATATATTTTGTTACTCTGACTTTGTTCATTTATTTTTATAATCACTCCTCTACATCCTAAAAGAACTGGGAAATAGGTCGGCTGTAGGTTAGAATGAGGAACACAACGCAAAGCACGGGACATTGTCTGTGACAGCCGTTCCTATTACACCTGTAGTATCTTCACAGATGTGTGGCGTGACTGAGATGCAGCCTATCTGTTGGTGACAGGATGGCCCTCGGCCTTCTATCCATTTGTTAGCAGCCAGCTACTACGTCGGGACAGTTGAGGGAGATATCTAGACAGGAATCACACCAACATCATGAAGGAAGATGGAAACAGACAGTCATCATTACAACAAGGCCATCATGTAAGGAGTATCTGTCTAACTTCTTTGGGGTGGGTCTCAAGGGTAAAATAGGCACACAAAATTAAAGATTAAACCAATGTGGCAAATTCTGAGTCAAGCCACCAAACACTGTCAACCCGTGACAATCTCTGAGACAAGCCACCAAACACTGTCAACCAATGACATTCTCTGTGACATGCCACCAAACACTGTCAACCAATGACATTCTCTGTGACATGCCACCAAACACTGTCAACCAATGACATTCTCTGTGACATGCCACCAAACACTGTCAACCCATGACATTCTCTGTGACAAGCCACCAAACACTGTCAACCAATGACATTCTCTGTGACAAGCCACCAAATACTGTCAACCAATGACATTCTCTGTGACAAGCCACCAAACACTGTCAACCAATGACATTCTCTGTGACATGCCACCAAATACTGTCAACCAATGACATTCTCTGTGACATGCCACCAAACACTGTCAACCAATGACATTCTCTGTGACATGCCACCAAACACTGTCAACCCATGACATTCTCTGTGACAAGCCACCAAACACTGTCAACCAATGACATTCTCTGTGACAAGCCACCAAACACTGTCAACCAATGACATTCTCTGTGACAAGCCACCAAACACTGTCAACCCATGACATTCTCTGTGACAAGCCACCAAACACTGTCAACCAATGACATTCTCTGTGACAAGCCACCAAACACTGTCAACCCATGACATTCTCTGAGACAAGCCACCAAACACTGTCAACCAATGACATTCTCTGTGACAAGCCACCAAACACTGTCAACCCATGACATTCTCTGTGACAAGCCACCAAACACTGTCAACCCATGACATTCTCTGAGACAAGCCACCAAACACTGTCAACCAATGACATTCTCTGTGACAAGCCACCAAACACTGTCAACCCATGACATTCTCTGTGACAAGCCACCAAACACTGTCAACCAATGACATTCTCTGTGACAAGCCACCAAACACTGTCAACCAATGACATTCTCTGTGACAAGCCACCAAACACTGTCAACCAATCACATTTTCTGGGACAAAAAATAATCATGACAAAGTTCAAACCGGGAAAGAATGTTTCATAAATATTTGTACAAATGTTCCGACTGCTCGTAAAAGATATTTATGACATTGTAATACTGTTTTCATGTGCATAGGTTTTGTACAATCAATACTTGAGTTGTACCTCGGATGTCGCAGCTAGCGACTAAAGTTCAGTCAAACTTAAGATGACATCAGTTCCATGGCAACAGAAACCTGCCAAATAAGCTGCTGACAAACACTGGCCCTCCCGATTGTCCTCCCCTCCTTGCCAGCATCAGCGGAAGTGACACAAACAAATAGAGCCAGAGAGAAGATGCTGCTCCCATGCCAGGTGTTGAGTGATCTGGTCCCACCATCAGAAGGCAAGCTAGAGTACATCAAAGCTGATTGCTCCTCTGGTGCAGATATGGATGACATGTCACAGAAATAGAATTCCCTTCAAGAAATATATTGTGGTATTTCGGGATAGATATTTTTCTACACAGCGAAGACATTGGCTTGTCTTTCATCTTTGAGATTTCCTTGTCTACGCACATGCTGGCAATTAACAAGACCTGTGACGTACTGCTACAAAACTTCACATGAAATAATTGACGACATGTCATATGACACATCACAATGAAGTGTGTGGTATTATATTTTGATGCTTTTGGAACAAGAGCTTTTCAGTCAAGATTTGCTCAGATTAGTGCAGGTATACTACTCACTTGATGTATGTGGGGTGGGATGGGGTGGGGTGGGGTGGAGTTTGGTGGGGTTGGGTGGGGTGGAGTTTGGTGGGGTTGGGTGGGGTGGAGTTTGGTGGAGTTTGGTGGGGTGGAGTTTGGTGGAGTTTGGTGGCGTTTGGTGGGGTTGGGTGGGGTGGAGTTGGCGGTATTTTGCTCAAGACATAATATTCTCCCTGTCCTGGATCGTATTTCAACAAAACAGATCACCAACACTTGTGACTATCTGGAAGAACTATTTTTAGTTAGAATCTCAGTGATTATTTCAAATGCATCAAAACTGTTATCTCGGAGATTGTCTCTGGCTGCTCTCCTGACTCATCTATGACAACAAAAACTGACCATGTGTAAGATATGACTCACATTTGGGGAATGGAACCCGTGTCTTCTGCCTGAAAGTGAACACTGTAACCCCTCGACCACCCCTCCACCCCTTACCAGGGAAAACATTACTCCTACAGTCAAATTTGAGGAGTTGAAAGGATTACTGTCAGTTATTAATGTGAATTGCATATTTTACTTTTTTAATGCTCAGTTATGTAAATGTCAGATTGTCACAATATTTATGATTCCTGCATAGTTTCCATGGCAACAGACAATGTGTCTCCTGTTTGTACAGAGGTATGGCAACCGGGAGGTCACTACCCACAGTTTTAATTCTCCTGAGAATATGACTCAAACTGTTCCAGGAGGAAAACAACAGATCACAACACGCTCCTCCCCAGCTCATAATGGACACATTAAACGCTGTGATAGAAACTAACAGTTTTAGTCCACTTGTCCTGATAACACATAGCAAAACCTTTCAAAAGGGCAAACTTCTACTTGTCCTTATAATGCTTCAACTATTGGGCAGTTTGGCAAGGATTCTAGGACTTGTGCCAATTTCTAACACTGAAATAAATATTGCCAAATATCACACCATCATTTACTGGCTTTACCAAAACATTTTTTTTGCCATCAACTGGAAATAATTGTGGCATGTTTGATGTCAAGGCAACTGGGCCGTATCGTGGCATGATGAAATGTTTTGGAGGAAGCTCTTATCCCAGGAGGGGCAAGAGAAGGGGGATCTTCACGCCAGTAATTACACGTCTGACCAGGCATGGGCGTCCCAGGTACAGCCTTCATGTCCTTACACTCCTAGGTGCAGAAATCGCAAGATAGAAATTTTTCGATTTTTGCAAAAAGCATTCTCATGTAACCTTCTACAATTCTGGTTCTGTTATGCTTGATGTTTTTGACTCCAGTTTTGATATTTGTTTTTAATGATAATTGTATTTGAAGCAAGGGTTGTTCTTTCTTGCTCAAGTGTTGCTATTACATGTCTTTCCATGCAATACAGCATTAATATTGCATACATGTAATAACTGACTTGAACAGAAACTTTTCATCATTGTTACTTTCAGTTCCTGGGAAAACAAAACAAAAGGAATATTTACGTGATGATCTAAGACACTTTGGTTCCTTCTTATCATATACTTGGCGGTGAAATACACCACATCAGTGAGATAAATCCAACATCTTTCCTGAGATACAATAGGTCAACATCCCGACACAATGAAATCATGACATCACTGAAACCACTGTGACATCATCACACAATGACATCACTGAAACCACTGTGACATCATCACACAATGACCACTGAAACCACTGTGACATCACACAATGACATCACTGAAACCACTGTGACATCATCACATAATGACATCACTAAAACCACTGTGACATCATCACATGACATCACTGAAACGACTGTGATATCATCACACAAGGACATCACAGAAACCACTGTGACCTCACACAATGACCACTGAAACCACTGTGACCTCACGTAATGACATCACTGAAACCACTGTGACATCACAAAATGACATCACTGAAACCACTATGACATCATGAAGCAAAAGTAACAAATATTATATTTGAGATAACACTTTCTTAGTGTACAGATTCTCATACTTTTGGGGGATTGAGTCCCGTCCAAGATTCAAACCCACACTTCCAGAGTGAGGCACCTAATCACCAGCACACAAAGACAACGATCAAACCCACTCAGCCACTGAGGCTTCCACAAAAAGGAAAGTCTGACAACTGGTAGTCCAGATCACATACTTTGTGTACCCCTCTGACAAGTGTAAAGGGGTATTCACGCAGTATACCTCCTGCAGTGGAGATCAGGTACACACTGCCTCAGTGACTAGACATCTTTGAGGCAATATACGTACACTGGCTGAAAAGACCACATTGGATAATTACACACAGAGTGGTTACATCACTGGCATTATAGACTCGTTCATGTGTACTTGGCAACACTAGCGACACAAGCTTTGAGGAAATGGGGAAGTCTTCCTGTACTCTGCTAATCAGGAGCGCCCCATGTTACACCGCCGCATGAAGTCGGTGAGCTGCACACTTACATTGATGGCTGCTCTCAAAAACACATAAAGTTCCTCACTGACAGACACCTGCAGACAAGGTGGCAGGGGAGACAACTCCAGTGCTGCAGATCACTAGTAAATGAAGTGGAACAGTCATCATGCCAGTGGTTTGTCAGAGTGCATGTCCATGAGGTCACAAGTAAACAAAGTGGAACAATAGAGAACCAGAGTTCCTCACTGGTCCCACACAAGATGGCGCCTGTGTGTGGCCCAAGATAGTCCGGGCACCCAGTGACCTGTCTGCATTCAATGAACCCAGGTCCTTGGCGTGCTGAGCGAACACTTTAACCACTCGACTACACAACTTGCCCATATATCAGGAGAGAGCTGGTCATGGTGAGATGACAGTCAGATAACACTGCCAATCCTTGTTCCTGCTCCCATTCATGAACTTGTTGATAATGAACACACGCAATATTAACTTCAGCACAAACTTAAATTAGGGTTAGTCATGTAGGGAAAATCTTGACTCATCAACCCACCTAATACCCAGGTTCTATTCCCAGCATGAAACTCACTCTTTATAAGTGTCACTTTAAGAAGGCAGCAAGAATGTACTCACTAGTCAGTCAGAACAACATAATTGGGGGGGGGGGGGGGGGGGATGTTTCTGTATTCAGCAATGATGTACATCAAGACCCTTAATCTGCACACATTCATTAGAAGTAGCAAATACCATTTCCTCGACTAACATCTACTCTCTGAAATGAACATATCTTACAGAAAAAAAAAAGTTCTTAAATTATTTTAATACGAATATAATAAAAAGGAGCCCAGAGATTTTGTTCATTTTCAGATGCTGTAACCTGATACTGCAGCTAGACTTGCCAAACCTGATAGACTTGCATAGGCTGTATTGGATATAATTGTGTCAGGGTCTGTATGACACACTCACCATCTCCCAGAACCATAAATATTTTATAAATGTAGTATGTTCATCTCAAACAGAAAATCATCAATAAATTATGATTTGACACAAGTAAAAGTTATAAAAAAATCATTTTTTTCACTACTGCTATTTCCCTTACTTATATTTCACTGTTATCAACAGCAGAAAATATTTTGCTTGCTTGTCATGGAGTGAGTGTTCCTTGCTATTGCGAAATTCGGTCCCAGAATAATCTTCCCATCTCCACCGTGCAGAGACTCGGCATCTAGATGTCGAGAATCACATTCACCTGAACTAATACATTCAGATTTGTCAAACAAGAGCTCTAGGCTCTGATCAAATGGGATCAAGCTTACAGAAAAAAAAGAAAAAATCTGCAGATGTCTTTCAGAATTGAGGATAAAAATAGAGTACACAGAGATATTATTCCAATGAGATGATTTGGTGTGTAATTTGTTAACTGGGGAAATTTCCTCCACTTTCATGAAAATCTTATCATCTTTTTGACAGCCATTGAAGTTAATTCATTACTTAACACAAAACATCTGTTTGTAACATCATTAAGAGCCATGATGTTCAGCGTCAAGCAGGAAGAGTTGTCTTACTGGCGGGGACCATGGTAACCACTCCGCCATCCCGCCATCCAACCATACCCTCATCCCCAGAACCAACTCACACACGTTTGTTTGTTTGTTTGTTTAGTTGTGTTTATGTCATTTCATTCCAATTTCAATTTAAAACCATCAACATCATGTAACATAGTTTGCTTGTTTGTTGAACACGAACAACAATATTCCAATAATATGGCAGTGGACTGTAAATACTCAAGTCTGTACCACACAATCAACTGATTGATATTACCCGCAATGGTTGGGGTATGACCATGCTATTCATTAATTCGTCTCATACGGTCTGCCTGGGACCGAGCTAGGAATCCCCACCGGGGGAGCTCTACATAGAAAGCGGAGTCATTATATTCATCACATTGAATGAAACACTTGTCAGTTCTCTGGATACTGCGAGCAGCTGCAGACAATCTCCTTCACTGTGGAGTGAGTGAGTGAGTGAGTGAGTGAGTGAGTGAGTGAGTGAGTGGTGTACTGAGAGAGTTAGTTGGTTGGAGTGAGTGAGTGAGTGAGTGAGTGAGTGAGTGAGTGAGTGAGTGAGTGAGTGAGTATGGTTTCACTACGCTTTTAGCAATATTCCAGCAATATTACGGATTGGGGACACCAGAAATGGTCTTCACACATTGTACCCATGTCGGGAATCGAAACCGGGTCTTCGGCATGACAAGCGAACGCTTTAACCACTAGGTTACACCACTGCCCTCTTCACTGTGGGATGATTGGGAGAAATTACAAACAGTACATGATTGAAGGTTTGAATCTCATCCTGGTTCTCCAAGCACAGTTTGTCTGTGGTGGGTGCTGTCATGTTACAGTTACCTCTTCTTCTTCTTCTTCTCTGTTGTTTAACGCCGCACTCAGCAATATTCCAGCTATATGACGGCTGTCTGCAAATAATTGTGTCTGGACCAGACATTCCAGTGATTGACATCATGAGCATCAATCCACTCAATTGGAATACGATGACATGCATCAACCGCGTCAGCGAGTCTGACCACCCGACCCACTAGTCGCCTTTTACAGCAAGCATGGGTTGCTGAAGACCTATTCTACCCCGGATCTTTACGGTTACCTCATACGCATTCATACATAGCATAATGCTTGAGTCGCGATATGATAACATAATAACAGGCTACTTATATTGTGCATATTTCCATACCACTCATAGTGATATTATTACTCCGGTCACTGGATCAGTGTGAACTCAAGAACCATTCTCATCTCCCTGGGGAGTATACAACCCAAGGTGCCTGTTAACAACCACATTACCATCTCTTCCTACCGGGTACCCATAATCTGTTGGGTGAACAGAGGCACATTTCCAACAAAGTCACTTTCCCAAGGAGACACCATATGTCTCAAATGTGCTTAAGTGTGGGGCAGGACTAAAGCCCTAGAAACTCTCAGGAGCCAGACTCCCATCCATCGACTCTCCGCGACCGACGTTGCTTAACTTCACCTGATTCGTGACCTGTGCACTGTGTGCAGGACCACACGCAACCATGGTACCAGATACAAGCAGTCTCAAGCGTCAGGAGCTGAGATCGTATCCGGCATGTAACAGGGTTTTTATACTACTACTACTACTAATAATAATAATAATAATTATAATAATAATTGCTCCACAATAAGATGATGCATATCGTGATACTCAGACTGTGACATTGTTGTGTGGAACTGTCCATGGTCTGTGTGGCCCCGCTGACGTAAGGTCGCTACTCTCAACCAGTTTCTGGTTAACCTGCACGACTGGGTAGTAGGAGTTTGTTCAGAAAATTTTATGGAATCAGATTTACGATTTTGTTCCGTGACACACAGTAAGGTAACCATGGTAATGCTGGCCCAAGTAGTCATCAGGCCAAGTTATCGCAAAACGCGGTACATGTTACCTTTTTTAAATTGATACCGAAATAAACAAGAATCGATACATATGTTGACGTAGTGTGTATCATATCGTCAGGTGTAAATTTGCAAATGGAATGAATCGTGATCAACCCACAGCCAAGTAGCAGGCACCAGCAATGGTTCTAGCCTGGCTGGCAATTTCACCGATTAGTTATTCCCATCTCATCACGCAAGGAGAAACTTAGGACCCCTAGAGGCATCAAGACCCATAAACATCACTTCAGAGGGTAAATCTACAAACTGTTTTAATTATTCACTGAACTGTAGAGACACCCATCAATATCCGTGTGCTCAATCAACAAGCACCTGCTGATTCCTCAATCACAACCCATGTAGTGTCCATTAAGTAGAGGTTGCTTCCACACAGAGTCACAGAGTGATGCCTTTTGTTCCCGGGTGAAGAAGGCTTGTTCTAAAATCTGTTCTGGTTGGAGTTAGATCGGTTCTGCTAGGAGATTTGTGAGAAGAAGTTGGTGTTGAACACGATGCCATCAGTCACAGACAACTGCTAAGTGAGTGCAGAAAACATCCTATCATACTGATGCTGCAATACAATTTAGATTTAGTTTTTTTCATTGAAGGAAATGGTTTCTGGATTGAGATATATCCTGCCTGCAATGGCCTGGGCTTGTTGGTCGTGATGTCGAGGGGCATCTAGTGCTGGCAGTGCAGGCGATGAAACACGACTTGAAAGGTGATTGACTTGGTCTCATGTTTTAAGTGAGTGAGTGAGAGAGTTTAACAAGGTTTAACAGTATTTTCTTGGGCAGGGGGTGGAAATATCAAAAAGTAAATTGTAAAAATTAATTTTCCTAGAGACAAAGTCTACATGTCAAGATCATTGACCCAAAAAGGCGATTTTTAACAAAATTGTTAACTTGTTCTTGGAAAAGTAAATCGTAAGAATTAATCTGTCTGGAGACAAAGTCAATTTTTATCCCAAAATTTGTTTCTTACTGACCGTGTTTTTGTTTTCCAGTTGATGAATCAGTTTTCGATTCTTCCCGAAAAAATGAATTCATCTATTTCAAGCCGTAATCAGTACAACTTGCCAAGGCTTCGTACAATAGGCTGCACAGTTGGTTTCAGGATGAGCACACTCATCCACCAATCAGAGAGTCTGTCCTTCAGGGGGATGGAACCCGAACAGCTAACAACAAACGGCCGTCAGTAGGCTGGCCACACCCACTATGTTAATGCTTAGTGATTAGTTGCTGGCCGCCGCCATATAGCTGGAATATTGCTGAGAGGCATTTAACAACAAACAAACAAACAAACAAACAAACAAACAAAGTTATATATACATCTTCTGAAAATATATGACGTCTCCAGGTAATTGTGACATTACAAGTCTGGAATCTTCCACACCCCTGGTCCCCTGGTGTTTCCTTGGTGGAGTGACTTTGTTCACAACATGCGTCTGTTCTCCCAGCAGTGAATGGGTACCTGGTAGGATGAGACGGTAAACAGCAGCTTGGTTGTATACTCCCCAGGGAGCTGAGAATGAAGATCAAGTGCACACTGATCCATTGACCAGGGTAATAATAATAATGTAGCGCTATGTGCATTCACTTGGTGAATGGAATCTGGTGTATTATAAATACTTATTAGTAAGGGTGCTCCTTAGGTCACCTTAAACCCCAGCACAACGTGAAGGAGCCGCACGGGTTTTGTATCCCCCAGGCTCGGGAGGGCTTCACTAACTGCTTCTGAATCTCCCCAGAATAAATGAGTAAAGATAATGATGCATGCTGGGTAATTATTGCAGCGTAATGATGCATGCATATGTCGAACACTGTTCCCATTACAACACACAGGGGAAATTCCCAATGAACCCCTATCACCAGACCTGTTTCAACACAAAAACACCAATATCAACATGGCTGCCAAACATATGTCACAAGATCAACCCAGAAATATAAGATGTGTACGCACTGACGTAAGTGTGCGAAGTAACCGACTTCCCCTAAGTGGATTCCTCGTGTTCACTAATGTGAAATTGCAGGAATATTGTTGAAATCAACATTATAAGTGACTCACTCACTAACCATGAATCTAACAAAGAGTACATTTTTCAAGTTAAATCTCAAATCAGCTCCACACTGCGGGAAAAACAAAGCAATATCAACTGATGCATCTAATTCTACACTTTCTATATCTCATTCTACGACAGACACATCTCACTGAAGTGATTCAACTATAACCATATTGGAATAAGTTTCCTGTTCAAAGAAAGACATATCAAGACCCCAAAACATGATCAGTTATGGAAACGTCACTTTCCTCAATTTCATAGAATTGTATTCCATTATGTCCACGTCAGATTTTGCTTCGATCCAACCTATCGGAGACGGTCTGTCATGGGGGATTAACAAGTAATCTATTAAAAACTGATAATTCAATCTGAGAGATTCTGAGGAAAACGGACATGAAGCCAGCTACAGTAGAAATATTATCCCAGACTTGTCTCCCCGTGAAGATCCGGGGTAGAATCTGTCTTCAGCAACCCATGCTTGTCTCCCCATGAAGATCCGGGGTAGAATCTGTCTTCAGCAACCCATGCTTGTCTCCCCGTGAAGATCCGGGGTAGAATCTGTCTTCAGCAACCCATGCTTGTCTCCCCGTGAAGATCAGGGTTAGAATTGGTCTACAGCAACCCATGTCGTCTCCCGTGAAGATAAGGGGTAGAATAGGTCTTCAGCAACCCATGTTTGTCTACAGTGAAGATCCAGGGTAGAATAGGTCTTCAGCAACCCATGCTTGTCTCCCCGTGAAGATCAGGGATAGAATAGGTCTTCAGCAACCCATGCTTGTCTCCCCGTGAAGATCCGGGGTAGAATTGGTCTTCAGCAACCCATGCTTGTCTCCCTGTGAAGAGTGGGGGTAGAATAGGTCTTCAGCAACCCATGCTTGTCTCCCCGTGAAGATCCAGGGTAGAATAGGTCTTCAGCAACCCATGCTTGTCTCCCCGTGAAGATCAGGGATAGAATAGGTCTTCAGCAACCCATGCTTGTCTCCCCGTGAAGATCCGTGGTAGAATAGGTCTTCAGCAACCCATGCTTGTCTCCCCGTGAAGATCCGGGGTAGAATCTGTCTTCAGCAACCCATGCTTGTCTCCCCGTGAAGATCAGGGGTAGAATTGGTCTACAGCAACCCATGTCGTCTCCCGTGAAGATAAGGGGTAGAATAGGTCTTCAGCAACCCATGCTTGTCTACAGTGAAGATCCAGGGTAGAATAGGTCTTCAGCAACCCATGTTTGTCTTCAGTGAAGATCCAGGGTAGAATAGGTCTTCAGCAACCCATGCTTGTCTCCCAGTGAAGATCAGGGATAGAATTGGTCTTCAGCAACCCATGCTTGTCTCCCTGTGAAGAGTGGGGGTAGAATAGGTCTTCAGCAACCCATGCTTGTCTACAGTGAAGATCCAGGGTAGAATAGGTCTTCAGCAACCCATGCTTGTCTCCCCGTGAAGATCAGGGATAGAATAGGTCTTCAGCAACCCATGCTTGTCTCCCCGTGAAGATCCTTGGTAGAATAGGTCTTCAGCAACCCATGCTTGTCTCCCCGTGAAGATCCGGGGTAGAATCTGTCTTCAGCAACCCATGCTTGTCTCCCTGTGAAGATCCACGGTAGAATAGGTCTTCAGCAACCCATGTTTGTCTACAGTGAAGATCCAGGGTAGAATAGGTCTACAGCAACCGATGCTTGTCTCCCGTGAAGATAAGGGGTAGAATAGGTCTTCAGCAACCCATGCTTGTCTCCCCGTGAAGAGCGGGGGTAGAATAGGTCTTCAGCAACCCATGCTTGTCTCCCTGTGAAGATCAGGGGTAGAATTGGTCTTCAGCAACCCATGCTTGTCTCCCTGTGAAGAGCGGGGGTAGAATAGGTCTTCAGCAACCCATGCTTGTCTCCCTGTGAAGATCCGGGGTAGAATAGGTCTTCAGCAACCCATGCTTGTCTCCCTGTGAAGATCGGGGATAGAATAGGTCTTCAGCAACCGATGCTTGCCGTAAAAGGCGACTTAAGGGATCGGGTGGTCAGACTCGCTGACTGGGTTGATGCATGTCATCGTATCACAATCGCATGGATCGATGCTCATGATGTCAATCACTGGATTGTCTGGTCCAAACATGATTATTTACAGACCGACATCATATAGCTGGAACAGTGCTGAGTGAAAAAGAAAGTTTAGTCAGCAATATTACAGTAACATGACAGGTGCTGTAAAGTGTGATTATTTGTCAAGTCAGCAAGATTCCAGTCATATCACAGGTCCTGTAATTGTCATTATTCAAAAGGTATGTCTCTTCCAGAGAAGGTCTCAAAATGTGCTGCCATCTGAAAATACAAGACAGTAAATGTCTTTTCCTAACTCTGGTTGCTAGTATTAAAAAGATTTGTTAAGATCCTTCCTTATACAATGCATAAATCATAGCTTTTTGTGGATTGTTTGGGTGTATCTACCAATAAAAAGTGAATGAAAGAGTACTGCTACTGTGCCTAGTTTAAAATGACTCAAGAATATCATGCACAAAAACTAGAATGAGTGAGTCTGTCGGCACTATACTTCAGCAGGGACACCATGAATGGACTCAATACTTCGCTCCCATGTGGGGAATTGAACCTAGGCCTTCAGTGTTACCAGCGAACACTTAACCTCCTGCCACCCGACCACCCTTCCATAAGGTTGCAACAAGTAGTTTGATACCTGTGTACCCCATGTAGGGAATTGAACCCGGACCTGCGGCGAGATGAGCAAACGCTTTAACCGCTACACCACCCATCTAAGATGCAACAAACACTTGATACTTGCATGTTTGGAAATATCAGCTCCTAGGGTTAGGTCTTATTCTTTCTTTGTTTTTTAAAGCCGCTGTCAATGACATATTTGAAGACCACAATTTGTGAACCTGTTGTTTTTATGAGAAGAAAAAGCATTGAATTCATCTATGTTATATGCAATAGTAATTTCCCTTTGAATTAATTCAAATCTAGAAGTGCACCTGATGAATTTCACTTTTTGCTTGTATGTTATAAATATGATAATTTAAGGGAAAAACATCCAAATATATGCAAGTTTTTTATTATCACATGTGAGCAGAACGGCTCTGTGAGATCTATCTCTATTTATATATCATGCCATGTTATTAAGAAATGAATCCTTGTAACATTTTTAACCGCTTCCACATTGACATGTATTCTGTACTATGGGCCTGTGGACTTACAGTTATACAGTGAACTACGTTTATAACAAACACGCTTGTAAAGAACTGACGGGTATTATGAGCTAGTGTTTGGTCCCGACTATTTGTTATACATATGCATTTCATATGCTTATAAAAAACTATGGTTATAGAACTAAAATTAGTGGTGCCTTTGAGTACGTTATAACCGTAGTTTACAGTATTTAAAGAAACTGAATTGAAGTGCACCTACGAGATGTTTGCATTTTGTAACATATCTCTGTTATCTAATGTACTTTGATAAGAATTGAGCCTCGTAATACATGGAGAAAAATACCCAGAGCTCCAGATAAGCTGCGTATCTGCGTAAAATACGCATCAGAAATGCAGAAATACGCAGTAAAATAAAATCCAAGCGTATCAAGTACGCAACGAACATTACAGATACGCTACAAAAATAAAACTTGAGCAAATCATCAAAATATTGTGAAGTGACCCTGCGTATTCGATCAGCAAATCAGCAACTTATTTTGAAATTATAAACGGGCATTCCGTCAACCTTGCCAAACTCCACGATGACAGTTACATCACGATCATTTGCCATCACACTTTCTTGTGGAAGTATCGTGATATTTTTTAGTCCCATAAAGCTCACGAACCCACACGACACCAGTTTGCAGGGACTAGATGAATAGTGTTTTTAAATATTTAACTTAAATACCCACATGTGTAAAAGCTAGTGGGTAACAGAAATTTGAATACCCAGATAGAATTACTGATACCCAATGATTTTAAAATGCATGGGTAAAATACCCACAACACCAAAAGCTTATCTGGAGCTCTGAATACCACTAAAAACAATAAAAATTTATCAGAAAACACAAAAAAAGTTGATGCTTAAATGTTTTTAGATCTGAATATAACTGTTTATTTATAAAGAAAACCTTGATGTAAGTTAGTGAAAGGTCACCATCACCAACTACTGCACATCAAACAGAGTCATGGGAGCCCCCATCATGCAGATCAGGCAACACTCTGTGAATCTGTCCCCCCCCCCAACAAATTTCTGCCCCAGTGTCAGTATATGATTCATAATCATGTCTGAATAATCAACCTGCTGGTCAGACAGGCCTACAGACAACAGACTCACATACGTCTACGGACACGGTTGTTCAATGACTCACCGTTGTAGCGTATATATACGCTGGTTCAGTCGACATCAGCTGCTGCAGCTCACAAAGTTGAGATAAAAACTGTGCAGAAGATCATCAACCTGCTATAAAAACAATGTTGAAAGTTCGGATAAAAATCCTATTTTCTGATATAGTATGACAGAGTAATTATGTTGTGTGCCCACCATCGGCCAAACATACCACGTAAAAAATAATCATTTACAAAAAAAACACGATTAGATTTCTGTCGATGGTGTCTTCCCTGTCAGACAGCATCATTGTAGCAGGATGAAGACCTGGTCGCTTGGTCTATCAAGAATCATCCACAAGCACTGCACCCTCGAAAAAAAATAAATATGATACGGCAAAAACAACATGTTCAATATTATTCATGACAGCATGGTTTGTTTTACATGATGAATTATAACAAGTTCTGAAGATGCAAAGCCTTGTTTGACCCGAGGTCAGTTTTTGAAGTTGTTAAGCCTTGTTTGACCTTTGGTCAGTTGCTGAAGATGCAAAGCCTTGTTTGACCTTTGGTCAGTTGCTTAAGATGCAAAGGCTTGTTTGACTGGAGGTCAAGTTTCTGAAGATACAAAACCTTGTTTGACCTTTGGTCAGTTTCTGAAGGTGCACAGCCTCGTTTGACTGGAGGTCAAGTTTCTGAAGATGCAAAGCTTTGTTTGACCTTTGGTCAGTTTCTGAAGCTTCCTTGGGCATTAACGCATGCTGTTTTTATGCAATTGAGTTTTTCATTTAATGCATGTGTTTCTGTACCCAAGTTAATTGAAAGTAATTGGGTTTTGAATATTTTGGGGGGTATTTTATGCAAATACACTGCTTATCTGTAGCTCTGGATGCAAAGTTTACTTGCATCATCAGAGGTCAGTTTCTTAAGATGCAAAGCCTTGCTTGACCTTTGTTCAGTTTCTTAAGATGCTAAGCCTTGTTTGACCATTGGTCAGTTTTTGAAGATGCAAAGCCTTGTTTGACCATTGGTCAGTTTTTGAAGATGCAAAGCCTTGTTTGACCATTGGTCAGTTTTTGAAGATGCAAAGCCTTGTTTGACCATTGGTCAGTTTTTGAAGATGCAAAGCCTTGTTTGACCATTGGTCGGTTTTTGAAGATGCAAAGCCTTGTTTGACCATTGGTCAGTTTTTGAAGATGCAAAGCCTTGTTTGACCATTGGTCAGTTTTTGAAGATGCAAAGCCTTGTTTGACCATTGGTCAGTTTTTGAAGATGCAAAGCCTTGTTTGACCATTGGTCAGTTTTTGAAGATGCAAAGCCTTGTTTGACCATTGGTCAGTTCAGTGACCGTAACAACCAACAGCTGGGTGTGGAGTTTATTCAACCGAGATGACGTCACATTGTTTCATTGTTGAGAACAATACAGTTCGGTGTCACACATTGTTTCATTGTTGAGAACAATACAGTTCGGTGTCATTCATTGTTCATGATGTTACAAACTGACAACATTACGTCATCTGATAATCTGTAACTCCTTGTAGGCCCATTATTATCGTTAACCTATGTGAGGCTGTAGTTCATCTTCATCCTATCAATCAATCAATCAGTTTATTCGGTAATAAGGCCTCAGGCCCACGTACAGATATATACAAATTAGTTTCACATCAAGTGTCGATGAAATAATATTTACAGGTAAGAAGAACGAAGACAGATAGCATTTTTAACATAATTGGCTAAGTTCTCAAGGTGGTTTACATCAGAAGAGTTTAACATTCTAACCAGTGTGTCTTTACGATTATTACCAGTAATGAAGTCTAAATATGGTAAATATTTTGAGCGAGTATCTTCATAAATAGGGCAAACAAGAATAAAATGAATTTCATTTTCAACTGCCCTTAACTTGCACAATGGACAAAACCGGAGTGTCTTATCGATGCCATCCCTCCTTCCTGTGTTATGCATAATTCCCAGTTCTCCAATACGTAAAAGGGTAAGCATACGTCGCTTTCTTTTGATAATACATTTAATAGATACGGTTCAAGTGATAATGATGTCTTAAATAATGAATAATTGGGGAGTGCGCTTCCTATCTGTACCTACAGTGAGATGGTAACTGTGGCCAAGCCAGGGAGGCTGGGAGTGGGCGGGGTGTTGGTGGGGTGTCGGGTGACAGAGATAGGGAGGGGGGCCTGAGTGAGTGAGTGAGTGAGTGAGAGTGATGTTCTGCCCCTCAATAACCCGTCAGATTTACAATCACCATGTGACATTCCGACACTCTTGTACATTTCATTCCCCAGTTTGGCTATGACCTTGATTCCTTCTGACCAGACAAGGACAAGCTTCAGCCTGACAAGCGTGACTGACTCCATGACCACCAATGACCACATTAGCTATAATCAGGGGGACATGCTGATTGTCAGCGAGATTGGACACACTGGTACCATAGCTTGCAATTTGTCAAAGTCAATTGTCAGTGTTAACAGTAGAGACAGTGCCTTGAGCCAGTAATGGCAGTGTGCGAAGGCAGACTGACGATTCATGTTGGAATGGGCTCTTTTCAGGGCTTCTCACTGGGATTGTTGGGAGTTTGACCACACTCAGCAACATTCCAGCTATATGACAGCCATATCCCAGCAATAGTCCAGCTATATGACAGCCACACTCAGCAATATTCCAGGTAAGGTTGTGCAAATCTAGGTAAGGTTGTGCAACTCTAGGTAAGGTTGTGCAAATCTAGGTGAGGTTGTGCAAGTCTAGGTAAGGCTGTGCAAGTCAAGGTAAGTTTGTGCAAGTCAAGGTAAGGTAGGGTAAGTGCCAACAGAAAGTTAAAACAAATTGAGTAGCTTAACATTTTGACACATGGGATGAGTGAGTGAGTGAGTAACATTCATTCAGTTGGTTTCCATGACAATGGCACCAACATGCACAAAGCATCAGATCTTTTGAAACTTGCACGCCGCTGAGGAAACAACAAATATTGAAACAGGCGTACAACAGACCTGTACAGCAAACTGGGCTCTATTCAAGGAATACCCATAAGTGTCAAATGTGACACAGCATACACTGTAAGAAGGGGAGTATCATCAGATCAAAACTATCTCGATCTTCCCTTCCCCGACCGCAAAACACGAATCTGTGCAATCTTCTCAAATACAGGACGTATCTGGTCAACAATCCTTGGAGATATAGTCCTAATCCCCTTATCCACCTCCCAAGCATGTAACATTTCCATCCTTCTTCCTTCTTCCTTCTGTACAAAGCCCAGAGAGACACCACTCTGGTCCCTGAGGTGCTACTTACTGCCATACAAGGGCGGCATCAGATTGACAGATCTGCCATCACAGGTGATAGTTTGGAATCTATTTAAGGTAGAGTATAAGCTGCAATGGACTCACTGATGAGGTGTTATGTCAGTTTAATCTGCCATGATGGAACGGTGTGTTTGTTCCTGGCTCCAGTGGTAAAATGTCAATGAATGCAGCACGGCCTCCCTGCGGACGATGGAGATGTCGGGGCTAAATCATTCCCTCCATACATCTCGGGTTGCTCTCAGACTTAATGGAAGATGGGGCTCGGGGACTATTATGCAACATGGAGAAAATCAAACATGTTTAATGTCATTGTTGTGTATAGTTTATGAGATTTTTCTGAGAAACTATGTTATAAAGCCCTTGCGAGATGAGCCATTTGAAGACGTGTCGTATTGAAAGCATTCAGTAAGACCAAAAGAAGAACTATATTAAAAGTATTAATGCCACCAAAGACCGGTTATATTGATAGCATATCACCGCATAGTGCATACATCAGGTATATCACCACACAGTGCCTACATCAGGTATATCACCACTCAGTGCCTACATCAGTTATATCACCACACAGTGCCTACATCAGGTATATCACCACATAGTGCCTTCATCAGGTATATCACCACACAGTGCCTACATCATGTATATCACCACTCAGTGCCTACATCAGTTATATCACCACACAGTGCCTACATCAGGTATATCACCACATAGTGCCTTCATCAGGTATATCACCACACAGTGCCTACATCAGGTATATCACCACATAGTGCCTACATCAGGTATATCACCACATAGTGCCTACATCAGGTATATCACCACACAGTGCCTACATCAGGTATATCACCACACAGTGCCTACATCAGGTATATCACCACATAGTGCCTACATCGGGTATATCACCACATAGTGCCTACATCAGGTATATCACCACATAGTGGCTACATCAGGTATATCACCACACAGTGCCTACATCAGGTATATCACCACATAGTGCCTACATCAGGTATATCACCACACAGTGCCTACATCATGTATATCACCACACAGTGCCTACATCAGGTATATCACCACACAGTGCCTACATCAGGTATATCACCACATAGTGCCTACATCAGGTATATCACCACACAGTGCCTACATCATGTATATCACCACACAGTGCCTACATCAGGTATATCACCACATAGTGGCTATATCAGGTATATCACCACACAGTGCCTACATCAGGTATATCACCACATAGTGCCTACATCAGGTATATCACCACATAGTGCCTACATCAGGTATATCACCACATAGTGCCTACATCAGGTATATCACCATACAGAGCATACATCATGTATATCACCACCTAGTGCCTACATCAGGTATATCACCACATAGTGCCTACATCAGGTATATCACCACACAGTGCCTACATCAGGTATATCACCACATAGTGCCTACATCAGGTATATCACCACACAGTGCCTACATCAGGTATATCACCACCTAGTGCCTACATCAGGTATATCACCACACAGTGCCTACATCAGGTATATCACCACCTAGTGCCTACATCAGGTATATCACCACATAGTGCCTACATCAGGTATATCACCACACAGTGCCTACATCAGGTATATCACCACTCAGTGCCTACATCAGGTATATCACCACCTAGTGCCTACATCAGGTATATCACCACACAGTGCCTACATCAGGTATATCACCACATAGTGCCTACATCAGGTATATCACCACATAGTGCCTACATCAGGTTTATCACCACATAAGCATGCATGATTGAATATTTAGTAACATTATAATGCTTTCTTCACAGATTTCAATTCTGTGAGAAGAATGGTAGAAAACATGAGAACAGATAATTCTCATATTTTCTATGCTTAAGTCAAGATTTATCACAGCTAGAAAGATGACATTTGATGACAGCCATCAAGTCCTTATGATATTTAAAAGATGGAGCACTAAGCCAGAGTCAGAGAAAAGATCATTTTACACTCCGTATCAAACAAATCAATTTGATAATCAAATTGTCTGAGACATCCATGCGGAAACAACACAAGGATATATTTGACCTCGGAATACCTCAAACATAAAAAATGCTACCAAAAGATGTTTTCTCGTTTTTAACTTGATTTGTTTACATGGAATTTGTTTCAGATCCTTAGGATACAAATTTCAAGGGGGACTGACACAAGCTTAATGTGATTGCTGGTTGTACATTGGGGACTGTATTGAGCAGAATTGGATTGTAGTTCTCCGAGGACAACGCTGGGAATAGAGTGAAATGGACTCATGTTTCGGGCAACAGGGAATGGTCCAGGTACTGTGAGTTTGGTCTGATGCTGGCTACAAATGGCAAAAGTACAAGAATGTTTCCTCAAATAAACTCAGGTGCAACTTATGTCATTAAGTATGTCTTGTATCCAGTTAAAGTTAAATGATGCTGCATTCAGTTAAAGTTAAATGATGCTGCATCCAGTTCAAGTTAAATGATGCTGCATCCAGTTCAAGTTAAATGATGCTGTATCCAGTTAAAGTTAAATGATGCTGCATCCAGTTAAAGTTAAATGATGCTGCATCCAGTTAAAGTTAAATGATGCTGCATCCAGTTAAAGTTAAATGATGCTGCATCCAGTTAAAGTTAAATGATGCCTCCACTGCAATACCTACATATTTCCATTGTCACAGTTCATTTTCGGGGAGGCTTCATTTTCAGGGATCGAGCGTTCAATGCTTGGGAGGGTTCATTGTCAGGGATCATGGTTTTAATGCTAGGGAGGCTTCATTTTCAGTGTTCGAGCTTTCAATGCTAGGGAGGCTTCATTTTCAGGGATTGAGTGTTCAATGCTTGCAAGCCAATATTTTCAATGTTCGTTTCCTCAATGCTAGGTAGGCTTCATTGTCAGGAATCACATCTTTACTGCTAGGGAGACTTCATTTGCATTGTTCAAGCCTTCAAGGCAAGGGAGGCTTCATTGTTAGTGATTGCGGTTTATGCAAGGGAGACTTCCTTTTTCAGTGTTTAAGCCTTCAAAGCTAGGGAGGCATCATTGTCAGGGATTGCTGCTTTATTACCAAGGAGGCTTTATTTTCAGTGTTCAAGTCTTCAATGTTCAGAAGGCTACATTGTAAGGGATCACGGCTTTAATCCTAGGGAGGCTTCATTGTCAGGGATCACAGACTTAATCCCAGGGAGACTTCAGTGTCAACAGCCTTCACAACCTGTGTGGCTATCGTACCTTTCTGGACAAACCATCTTCAAAGCGTAATCGCCATGAGTGTCTGATTGTGTCGTCCTGTCTGGTAATGGGCTGGTCTGTCTGGAGGAAGACGCTGGGCCTGCAGGTAGGACTGACACAACACTATAACCAGTCCAGCTGCACAGGTAGACATGGCTCCCAGCACAATGGCCGACAATGAAGATCACGTCGCCATCCCTGCCCCACAGCGTCCCGACTGATGGCGACATTAAAGAAAGAGTTTGTATTGACTTTGACTGGGTACCCCTGCGGCAGATGATGAGGATGTTGAGATGCCGTCTGATGATCAGGCTGCTTCAATAAATATTTAATGGCTGTATCCGTTAAAGAATTGAAGAATTTGTCACAGCATTAATAGTGATGACATTGGATTGTCTTGTTGAGAATTTTCATGAATTGATGGTGAACTAGCAGAGTGGGTTGAGTGTTTACACACTATGAAGATGATCTGGGGTTGATTCCTCAAAAGGTTTGTGTCCTTTTCCGTGATACTGGTACAGTGTTTGCCTGTCTGCTTGTCCAGACCAATGCCGATTAAATATAGTGCTAGCCCACTCAGGTACAATGTATACCCTACTCAGACACAGTATACTGTCTACGAGCCAATCAGTCCTGGTTTTAGCCCCTTAATGCCAGGCACCAGGCCAGGTAACAACAAGTACCATCTTTTAATGTCTTTGGTATGACGCAAACAGGGATCGGACCCCCGACTTGCCTCTCTCTGGACAGACACTCTACCACTAGACCACGGAGAAAGTCAGGAGACTGATGAAAGACAAGTGGTGTGATAGTTCATTTCAACAGCACAAAATGCTACATAAGCACTTTTTCTCTTTCTTTGGGTTAATGCTTGTAATGTACATACAGCACTATTGACCTAGTTCGAGAAGCATGCACTGCAAAATATGGCCCTCGCAGTCAACTGATGGACAATCCTTGTAACCATAGGATCATAACTCATTCATGACGTTTATCGCCAGCAAAATGGATATTTCTTGAAAAGTTCACGTAGCCATTTTTGTCATTACTGTAAGTTACATTCCGTATCGACAGAATGGATTGTTTTCACTTTATAAGTATTAGCACACATGCAGCTTTCTTCGTTAATCAATATCCACGATATTTTGTGATTCTATTTCCAGTGATGAGGACAATGAATGAGAGGCATGGTCTTCTGGCACTGTATCAATATTCCAGTCATGTTACGACAGGGGACACCAGAAAGGATGTCACACAATGTGTCCATGTGCGGAATAAAACCACGGTCTTCAGCTACATAAGAAAACACCTGACCTACTCCACCACCCTACAATTACTGTCAGTCCCACTGCATGCAAAGGATTTTGCAAGAGGTATAGTTTACCTAACAACTAATTGGGATGGCTGACAGTGAAGTGGACGTCAGAAATCAGAAATTATGGCTATGATGTAATAGAGAAATAAGAATGAAATTATTCCCATCATGTTGACACACAAAACAAGAAAATCTAATATTGCATCAGTATTCAACACTGATCCAGTTACCAGCACCTACATTCCACAAGAATGCCTCACTTTTCTAGAAATTGGCTAGCATTACATGAATAATCTACTCACTCTCCGATGACAGCTGGATGAAATTCACATCCGTTACCACCCATCTTGCAACAACAATCTACATGTGGGTGTCCAAGGTCAAGCAATGATCACATCCCAAGCATTAAAAAAAGTAATCATGGCTTACATTTCGTCCCATGAATTTTCTTTCAACAATTTGAAAAAAGTAGGGAATGTATTTCATAATTTGTTCTATGAAACTGAGACTCATGTCTTCTTTACAATGTCCCCACAGCTACAGCAGATGTTATTTATTGAAATATTCCACCAGATGCCCACTCAGTAGACATATTTCTTCGCTATGCTTCTTTTTAATTGAAAATTGACATTCATTTGTGACATTTTATTAGAAAAGAGTTGTAAAAAGCCCACAGACAGATCAATATATGCCAGTTGGCTAGGGTTTACTGTTATCAGAAGGAGGGTACAGAGTGATTACTTCACCCACAGCAGGAGCGACATGGACAAGACCTTGGGGGATAGGCATGTCATATTTCACTAACTACCAGCCATGATGTCCCTTCTTGCAGGCACAGATGAAGTGTTGGCTTGTCGGAATGGGAACTTGCCCACAGACATACTGAGAAGTATCTTGGACATCTGACATTTGGGTGTTGGTGACAGGTGAATGAAGTACAGCCAGTTCTCTGCACTCTCAGAAGGTAAAGAAGGAAGAGTGTAGAAATCTGGGAACTGATTGTGTCCACACAGCAGAAAGAAAAGTGTGGAAATCTGGGAACTGATTGTGTCTACACAGTAGAAAGAAAAGTGTGGAAATCTGGGAACTGATTGTGTCCACACAGCAGAAATATAAGTGTGGAAATCTGGGAACTGATTGTGTCCACACAGCAGAAATATAAGTGTGGAAATCTGGGAACTGATTGTGTCTACACAGCAGAAAGAAAAGTGTGGAAATCTGGGAACTGATTGTGTCTACACAGCAGAAAGAAAAGTGTGGAAATCTGGGAACTGATTATGTCTACACAGCAGAAAGAAAAGTGTGGAAATCTGGGAACTGATTGTGTCTACACAGCAGAAAGAAAAGTGTGGAAATCTGGGAACTGATTGTGTCCACACAGCAGAAAGAAAAGTGTGGAAATCTGGGAACTGATTGTGTCTACACAGGAGAAAGAAAAGTGTGGAAATCTGGGAACTGATTGTGTCTACACAGCAGAAATATAAGTGTGGAAATCTGGGAACTGATTGTGTCCACACAGCAGAAATATAAGTGTGGAAATCTGGGAACTGATTGTGTCTACATAGCAGAAAGAAAAGTGTGGAAATCTGGGAACTGATTGTGTCTACACAGTAGAAAGAAAAGTGTGGAAATCTGGAAACTGATTGTGTCTACATAGCAGAAAGAAAAGTGTGGAAATCTGGGAACTGATTGTGTCTACACAGCAGAAAAAAAAGTGTGGAAATCTGGGAACTGATTGTGTCTACATAGCAGAAAGAAAAGTGTGGAAATCGGGGAACTGATTGTGTCTACACAGCAGAAAAAAAAGTGTGGAAATCTGGGAACTGATTGTGTCTACACAGCAGAAAAAAAGTGTGGAAATCTGGGAACTGATTGTGTCCACACAGCAGAAAGAAAAGTGTGGAAATCTGGGAACTGATTGTGTCTACACAGCAGAAGGAAAAGTGTGGAAATCTGGGAACTGATTGTGTCTACACAGCAGAAAGTAAAGTGTGGAAATCTGGGAACTGATTGTGTCTACACAGGAGAAAGTAAAAGTGTGGAAATCTGGGAACTGATTGTGTCTACACAGGAGAAAGAAAAGTGTGGAAATCTGGGAACTGATTGTGTCTACACAGCAGAAAGAAAAGTGTGGAAATCTGGGAACTGATTGTGTCTACACAGCAGAAGGAAAAGTGTGGAAATCGGGGAACTGATTGTGTCTACACAGCAGAAAGTAAAAGTGTGGAAATCTGGGAACTGATTGTGTCTACACAGGAGAAAGAAAAGTGTGGAAATCTGGGAACTGATTGTGTCTACACAGCAGAAGGAAAAGTGTGGAAATCTGGGAACTGATTGTGTCTACACAGCAGAAAGAAAAGTGTGGAAATCTGGGAACTGATTGTGTCTACACAGCAGAAGGAAAAGTGTGGAAATCTGGGAACTGATTGTGTCTACACAGCAGAAGGAAAAGTGTGGAAATCTGGGAACTGATTGTGTCTACATAGCCGAATTGGGACAGATTTTGTCTGAATGAACAAAGGCTAATTACAAGTCTATGTCTTGAACCACTTGATTGCCATAACTTACATGATGTTAATCCCCACTGTATTGAACTATCTGCCATCCTGAACGAGTTGTGCAACTATGTTACTGAATATGACTTAATCTACGTCAGTTGACCTTGGCCATATAAGCCTTTGTCCAGAGATGGAAATCTGAGTAGAGAAGGTCTTACCTTCAGCCTAGCTAGACTAGGTGCTCTGGGCTACCAACACCATCACTACTATCACAATGTGCTGACCTGGCACAAAGTGCTTCTTGTATATATCTACATGTATAAAGAAAACTTGTATATACTGCAAGCCATTGACGCCATGTTGTCACTTACTACCAAGAACCATACAGCCCCTTAAAGCCAATCACCAGGCAGGTAAACAACAAGTACGATCTTTTAACATCTTTTGATATGACGCAGCCGGGGATCGAACCTCAACCTTTCGCTCTGGAGGTCCACTGAGAAGGAAGGTCAAAGGGCATCCCCAAGGTCACAGGGCATCTCCAAAGTGGAGGAAGGTCACAGGGCATCTGTCATGCTGAAGAAAGGTCACAGGCATCCCCAAAGGTCACAGGGCATCACTAAAGGTCACAGGGCATCTGTCATACTGAAGAAAGGTCACAGGCATCCCTAAAGGTCACTGGGCATCTCCACAGTGGAGGAAGGTCACAGGGCATCACTAAAGGTCACAGGGCATCTGTCATACTGAAGAAAGGTCACAGGCATCCCCAAAGGTCACTGGGCATCTCCACAGTGGAGGAAGGTCACAGGGCATCACTAAAGGTCACAGGGCATCTGTCATACTGAAGAAAGGTCACAGGCATCCCCAAAGGTCACGGAGCATCTCCAAAGTGGAGGAAGGTCAAAGGGCATCCCCAAAGGTCACGGAGCATCTCCAAAGTGGAGAAAGGTCACAGGGCACCCCAGTGTGGCGACAGAGCGTGCCCTGCCAGCTGTCTGCTGGACATCCCCACAGGGATATCATGTTCAGCCTACACGACACCACAAAGCAGTAATTGCTGTGAGACGGGACTCCTGACTACTTCTGTGTGTAAACAGGTTACAGGTCCATCGGAGGCTGGAGAAGATGAGATTACTGCTCCCTCTAGTGACAGGGCTCCTGGTGGCAACCTGCCCTGCCCTGCCCTGTTCTTTAGTCTGGAGAAAAGGCTTGAGGTGACATTTGCTTCAGATCAAATGGAGACTTTGTGTTAAACTGATGTTGGCATTAAACAGATAACTATCTCACAGATAGAGGAGGTTGGGTGGCCAAGTGGTTAAATGGTTAAAGCGGCTGCTCGTCACACTGAAGACCGTTTCCCCACATGGGGACAGCATGAAGCCAATTTACGGTGTACCCCTCTGTCATATTGCTAGAATATTGCTAAAAGTGGTGTAAAAACATACTCACTCACAAAATATTCATGAAACATTGTAAGCATGAACTACAATATTTCTTGTTTGCATTTTGGGTGGGGTAAAACTTAAAAGATATTTGTTTCTATCAATTCAGAGCTTGTCTTCACAGTTTTTATTGTATGAGACATCAATTACTGCTGTTCAGGCGAGCCAACCATAGGGCTTGGGAGTTGCTACACAGATAGCCAGACATGTAGACTGGAGTGAGTCTCTCGGGTACCTGGACTCCCGCATTCCTGGACCCACGGTGTCAGGGACAACACAACCTGTGAGGACTGAACCCAGACCTCCCACGTTTCTAGACAGCACAACCTACTGGGCCACCCACAGTGTCAGGAACTACACAACCTGTGAGGACTGAATCAAGACCTCCCACGTTTCTAGACAGCACAACCTACTGGGCCACCCACAGTGTCAGGAACTACACAACCTGTGAGGACTGAATCAAGACCTCCCACGTTTCTAGACAGCACAACCTACTGGGCCACCCACAGTGTCAGGGACGACACAAACCACACTGTGCAGCGACTTATACATGGTAGACGCTGACTACGCCTACTGCACACCTGCTGCCATCAGTCAGGCTCACTGAATATTTCAGGCCTTGGAAACAATCATGAACTCTGCGATTGCTGATTTCCAATTTTCATTTTTTCTGAAGGGTTGGGTAATAAGGATAAGTTCAAAACAGCAAAAGTCTGATATATCCATGTTTCAAGGACCATTTCCTAAATATGAATGAAAATTATATGTCCTGTGTCTGTGTTGAAAAATAGTCATAAGTCCATTTGGAAATTGAAATGTTTTATTGTTATTTACTGCAAACTATGAAGAATTATCAGGTCAAAAGTACAGTTTATTTCCATACATTAATATTTATTAATGCATTTTCAAACCAATGAACAATCCTGAAATTAAAACCAGATTCCAACACTAAAATCAGCATAAACAATAGTGGCCTCAACAAAGTCGACAAAGACACAACAGGAAGGAGTCACCTGAGTCGTAATCAAACATACTAGCAACAATACTTATAGATCGACTACAGATGTATCAGCAGTGAGGGGCACCAGTGTCCTTCATTTCCAACACTAAAATCAGCAGAAACTATAGTGGCCTCAACAAAGTCGACAAAGACACAACAAGAAGGATTCGCCTGAGTTGTAATCAAACTTTATCTGACTTAATTCAATGAGTCCATTGAACTGGGATGGTTTCACATGACCTTCATACACAGAGTGATAAAATTTGTACTTCGCCAGGGTAAACGGCTCCATAACAAGACGCACTACAAAAACTGACCAATCAAATGCTAAGGAGATTACTCTTGGCTCCAACATGTTTGGCTTTTCCGATTGTGTTTCATGCAGCACTGTTGTTCCCGGGGCATGATCGACATCGTTATATTGACATATGCCATCTCAGGAAACTCACTAATACATGCCGATCTGTAAACACAAGTAAACACGCCTGGATCCCCCATAGACCATATCCCATGATGCAACAGATCCCACGTTTGACATCCGACACAGGTCCCACTGAATGGTGGGATTATTACAGATCAAATCTCAAACACAACAAGCTGATCCTAAATGCAGAAGGACACACAACAGAGAAGCTGTTTGCTCTGAAAGTTGAGTCTCAAGCAATTTGCCTTCAGGCAAGTCTCACCGGTGGCCTCCCATTCCTTGAATACATCACATGAAATCGTCTTCTTTTTCGGCATTCAATGATTCAATAATTTTGGCATTCAAAGATTCAATGAATGTTGCTCATGAAAGCATGGACTCTTTTGGCACAAGATTCTTTGAATAACAGACAAAATATTCCCAGAGAAACAAGTCAAGTTTTGAGTGAAACAGTTGACATTGATGGTGTCAGCAGCCATTGGGTGACAAAGAGCTCTGTTTGCACATCAATGTCAGATGTGTACACATGCAAGCCGGTGGATATTTGTGTCGGAGAAGTGTGACAATGTATCCGTTTTGTCTCAGTACGAGTGCACCTGACACACAGCAGTTCTAATCTTCAAGGTCACATGAAGGTCGACCATCGTTGTTCGGTTCTCTAGTACTAGGTGTGCTGTATGTGGAGGATCAGGCACAGCAGTAGGTATACATACTAGCAACAATACTTACATCTTCCCGAGGCAAGAGAGTTAACTGACTTTAAAAGACCAGTTTCCACCCTTGCCGAACTTGGCAGGAATTACTGGGCTCAATCGTAGCGCCACCAGTGGCTATTACCAGTTATGTCCCTTCTAAGCCTCTCCTATGGACCAATCAGATTCAACCTCTCGTATCACTTGCGTTTGCTTCACACAAAATGGTGGCGACGAGTCAGGACGATCTGATCGGTAATCAAGATCTATATTGTGATAAAATGTGTCTTACATCGCGAAATGCATCAAATGACATGAGCACCTTGATTAAAAACATGAAAAGATTTGGAAAATATCTGTTGACAACGAGTTGGCGGTGCACATGCTTTACAAATCCTGCAATCGACCGAAATCTGCACGACAGTTTACGAACTGGATTTCGATTTCGGTGCGCGGTTTTGATTGGACTATGCATAGACTCGTTAGTCCAGCCTCAATGTACCTCCATAATTCAAGCCTAGTTCGGCAAGTTGGAAACTGGACTTTTATAGTCAGTTAACTCCCTTGCCTCAGGAAGATGCAATACTTATAGATAGACCACAGATGCATCAGCAGTGAGGGGCACCAGTGTCCTTCATTTACTCCTGCTGGGAGGAGATAACAGCTTGAATCAACAGTCTAGACCAAAGTTATGTTGTATACTTCCCACGGTGTTCTGCTGATTATATAGAGAATTTTCAGAAGTTTATGTTTGTCACCTGTCAGGTACAGACGATATATTTAATATAACTGTCATATAATTTGAATTTGTCGAAACTTGAATGTATTGAATGGAACAGGAAACAGCCTTGCTTCCTCGATATTGTGTCCTTCAACAAACCAACATATGTGGAATGTGTTCCAACTTTGACATAAAGCATGGTATCCATCACTTTGCAGATCTGTTCTTTCTTGTTGTCATGTACACTGACGAACTTAAAGCTGCTTTGAAGCAGTCTTAACAAGGCGTGGTAATAGTCAGAATGTTGATTTCTATACAATCAGTTACTTTCTAATTAAACTGAAATAACTGAGAACACAATATCGGCAATCTATAAATATCCAGTGTCAGGGGTTGTGTGTTTTGTCATTGGAGGTCGTGTGTGTTGGTGTCAGAGGACAGTGTGGGTTGCTGGTGGAGGTCAGTGTGTTGCTGGTGGAGGTCATGAGTGGCTCTTGGAGGTCGTGTGCTGGCGTCGGAGGTCGTGTATGTTGTTTCGGAGGTCAATGTAGGTTGCTGGTGGAGGTCATGTGTGTTGCTTTCGGAGGTTGTGTGTGTTGGTGTCCGAAGTCAATGTGGGATGCTGTGAGAGGTTGTGTGTTGCTGTTGGAGGTCATTTTGCTGTCAGAGGTTGTGTGTTGCTGTTGGAGGTCCTGTGTTGCTGTTGGAGGTCCTGTGTTGCTGTTGGAGGTCATTTTGCTGTCAGAGGTTGTGTCTATTGCTGTTGGAGGTCGTGTGTTGCTGTTGGAGGTCATTTTGCTGTGAGAGGTTGTGTGTGTTGGTGCCAGAGGTCTGAGAGTGTCAAGTATGACCAATCAGCACATGCCCAGCCGCTCCCTGAAGGGCGTCAATGTGGACGTCACTGTTGGTGGCAATTCTTCTTGATGTAACCACCCTGCAGCCTCCTTGTCCACATAGAGAAGCCTGCCATGTGTCAGTCACAGCTCCTTACAGGGTTAATCTCATTACCCTACAAACACAAAAACCAATCTATGTTGCACATGCCCTGTGTGTGAGTCCTTGTCGATGATTTCACTGAATAAAAGTAGGGTAGTGGTGAGGAGAGGTAAGATTAAAGGGGAGACAACTCTTGATGTGGATGAATTGAATACTTCCAACGGCCTTCTGTGAAGGAGTGTGTAAATATAGCTGTGTACGCCACACCAGAAATCTTGAAGCTATTCATACTGGTTAATGTTTCAGGCTGTTGTACAGATATACTGTGTGCATCGACACAATGTACCTATGTTGAGTCAGGGAACCCCACAACCTAAACTCAATGAACTGTCACCTATGTGGGAGCGAAACCCAGTCGAAGGTGAGGTGAGCTAACACTCAAGCCATCAATGATAGATTAAACTTATATACATCAAGTAATATGTGTATACAGGTACAGTAAAATATCAAGTAATATCTATAAACTCTAAAAAGGCACAGTATTATATCAAGTACTATAATGGCCACATTATCATATCAAGTACTATCTGCATAAAGGTACAATATCTTTTCAAGTACTATCTATATATGGGTACAGTAGTATATCAAGTACTATCTCTATATCAAGTACTATCTCTATATCAAGTACTTTCTGCATAAAGTTACAGTATCTTATCAAGTACTATCTATATATGGGTACAGTAGTATATCAAGTACTATCTCTATATCAAGTACTATCTCTATATCAAGTACTATGTGCATAAAGTTACAGTATCTTATCAAGTACTATCTATATATGGGTACAGTAGTATATCAAGTACTATCTCTATATCAAGTACTATCTCTATCTCAAGTAAAGCCGATCACAAACTGAAGTAACAGTCCTAACTTATTGCAATAATGGTCCGAGGTCAGTGCGACCTTGAGTAATTTCATCAGACACAATAATGAACCCATCCTGAAACAACACAGGTCTAGACAGCAGGTCTAGACAGCTGCGTTTACCACTAGTGCAGTTGGAGCCTTCATCACAACCGTCGTCACAGATTTTCACACCCAACTCTGGAAATCCAGTTAAAAGGATTTTTTTTAAAGTTTTAATTATGTCCATGAGTTTAACAAACTGGTCCCTCTGGCACAGTGGCCATCATTGTTTTAGAGTCCACATTTCTGTGATGTTCCCGCTGCCGCCATAAAAGTACATTTGTTTGAGTTTCCTGTTATTTGAAGTTTTGATGATGTGGCAGATTCCAGTGAAGCGTAATCCCATTGAGGGGACAGTTTACAGTGCAGGGAGACAGTGACGATCACATACATCTGCAGCAAGTGGAAACATGCATACGAAGAACAGCAAATGAGGAGTTTATTCCTAATTTGTTTCATTAAAAGGTATAAAATATTTGAAACTTTAAACTTAAATCTGAAGCGAGGTTGAGCACCAGCCATATCAACATGATTCCTTCCTCAGGCTTGGACCAAGGATGTTCCCCATTGGAACAACGCTGAAACGTTCTCTTTAAAAAGAAATGTCAATGCCGCTTTCAGCAATATTCAAGCAATATCACGGTGGGGGACACCAAAAATGGGCTTCTTCACTCATATTGTACTCATGTGGGGAATCGAACCTGGCCGTCTTTGATGTGAAGAGTGAATGCTTTAACCACTAGGCTACCCCACCACCCCTTGCAGATCTGTGAGACGTCAGGAGCCATTACATGACTAACAACAAGTTGCAGTCTGTGTTTCTTACTTGTTTATTTACCTGTTTACCTGTTTACCTGTCTGTCAGTCTGTATGTAAATGTACATATATGTCTGTCAGTGACAGAAACTAACATTTCCCTGCACTAGTCCTTATGATGATAACACAGGAAATTACCTACTGGGCAGATTGGCACCGACTACAAGACTAGTGCCAGTTTCTATGGTTGTCTGTCTGTTAGTCAATCTGTCTGGATGCACTCAAAGACTTGACGAGCACTAAAGCAACTTCAAACTGACAACAGTGTTATGCTTTGACGATAATACAAGATATTTTTGGCAACAAGTATACATTTCCCGCTATCAGCTTGTCTGTACTAGTACTGGTTATGGCGTAGTTTGCTTTACTTTTCCAGACAATGGGGGGGGGGGGGGGGGGAGGAGGAGAGAGAGAGGTGGAGTGGAGGGGGGACCCACTTTGGAACATTCCAAGTCCGCCAACTCCAGGTGACGATGCGTAGGCTCAATGAGCAGACGCAAGCATGTCAAAATAAACATATTTGATGTCTGCGCCAAAACATGCAGCATACATCAGTTCCAGAGCTATTTGGCATACTGTTTTCATTTATTTATAAATCGTCTTCCAAAAACATCAGGAAAAACATAAATTTATTTGATTTACATCAATACAGAACTACATATGTCTTCAGAGATAGAGTTTCCAATTGGAGATGACATGACAACATTTGTCATCACAGATGACATGACACAACTTTTCTGATCTTAGAGACACTGTTACCATTTGCACATGACATGACAACATTTGTCATCTCAGAGGCCATCATCATTCAAACATGACATGACACAGTTTTTCTAATCACAGAAACATAATAAGTGATGAAAACCTTCACCATCATAAGCTCCATTTTTTCTCAACCAAACATTCTCACAGTTGTGCATCCATTAATATCCTTTATCCCAACACAATTCCAGCTGCTAAAGAAGCGACACTGCTTCCTGTTGCGGCTATGACTCAATGACGCTCTGCACGGTTGATCCCACTCAACCAATGATGCCTCAACCCACCACGGTTCATCATCAATCATCTCTTGTTGACAAAAAAACAGCAGCAGCTTTAAATCAGAGTTTACTTTTGAAGTTTCATTGGATGGCTTGGGAATACACCGGGCCCTGAATTCCTCGTGGACAACCTTCTTCTGCAGCATGCGACTTGGAAACAGCTCAAGGAGAAACGGAAAATAGAAATGAGACATGTTCCGAAGGAATTATACCGTTTTTATAGTTCATCATAACGTGTGAAGAAGGAAGCTATAGCTCATATTGACGTAGCCACAGGGAATGCTGGGATTGCCAAAGAAAATATCCGCGACATGTGATAGAGCCGTACCAGCCAAACCCTCATCCTTGCTTCCAAAAGGTAATCTAGGCTTTTATCCTCCAGCAAGTGATTGAAAATGTTTCTGTAAATTGAATAAGACTAAATGTTTTTGCTCCATTAGCATGTATAAATGTGCTCTCTCGTTTTTTCTCTCGTCAGTGTTTGGATTGGACGATATCCAGAGCCTTGATTAGATATGCCTTTTTTATGATGTTAACTGGTCAAAACATTTTTTCACATTCCTGCAATCACCATTCAATGCCTGCGTATAGCAACAATCCAATCTTTCCTGATAACTGTTGTGTGGGTTTCTCTGTAAATCCAGGAGATGGTGAATTCAGAATATGCAGGATCGCCATACATAACTATTTCAGTTATGTCAATAGATGAACAATCACCGCCTGCCTGGGCCAGACTATGGGTGGTGTGTTTTCAGAAATAGGAGCATTAATAAACATATCACTCCTAACTAGAATGCCATGGGATGCCAAAGAAACCGGCATGTCGGAGATAATGTACCTGTGGGAGGCGCACAAGCAGCCACCATGGTGGTTAATGTAAGGCAAACGACACATTTACTTTTAGCGCGGTGTCAGATTTTCATCAGAAATTATCATAACCTTCATACAGCCTTCATAGTCAAACCAGTTCCAACAGCCTTCATAGTCAAACCAGTTCCAACAGCCTTCATAGTCAAACCAGCTCCAACAGCCTTCATAGTCAAACCAGCTCCAACAGCCGCATAGTCAAACCAGCTCCAACAGCCTTCACAGTCAAGCCAGCTTCTACAGCCTGCATAATCAAACCAGTTCTAACTGCCCACATAGTCAAACCAGTTCCTACAGCCTGCATTGTCAAACCAGTTCTAACTGCCCACATAGTCAAACAGCTCCAACAGCCTGCATTGTCAAACCAGTTCTAACTGCCTGCATAGTCAAACCAGTTCCTACAGTCTGTATTGTCAAACCAGTTCTAACTGCCCGCATAGTCAAACCAGCTCCAACAGCCTGCATTGTCATACCAGTTCTAACTGCCCGCATTGTCAAACCAGTTCTAACTGCCTGCATAGTCAAACCAGTTCCTAGTCTGTATTGTCAAACCAGTTCTAACTGCCTGCATTGTCATACCAGTTCTAACAGCCAGCATAGTCAAACCAGTTCTAACTGCCTGCATAGTCAAACCAGCTCCAACAGCCTGCATAGTCAAACCAGCTCCAACAGCCTGCATTGTCAAACCAGTTCTAACTGCCTGCATAGTCAAACCAGTTCCTACAGTCTGTATTGTCAAACCAGTTCTAACTGCCCACATAGTCAAACCAGCTCCAACAGCCTGCATTGTCAAACCAGTTCTAACTGCCTGCATAGTCGAACCAGCTCCAACAGCCTGCATAGTCAAACCAGCTCCAACAGCCTGCATTGTCAAACCAGTTCTAACTGCCTGCATAGTCAAACCAGTTCCTACAGTCTGTATTGTCAAACCAGTTCTAACTGCCCACATAGTCAAACCAGCTCCAACAGCCTGCATTGTCAAACCAGTTCTAACTGCCCGCATAGTCAAACCAGCTCCAACAGCCTGCATTGTCATACCAGTTCTAACTGCCCGCATAGTCAAACCAGCTCCAACACCCGGCATTGTCATACCAGCTCTTACAGCCTTCATAGTCAAACCAGCTCCTACAGCCTGCATCGTCAAACCAGCTCCAACAGCCTGCATCGTCAAACCAGCTCCAACAGCCTGCATAGTCAAACCAGCTCCAGCAGCCTGCATAGTCAAACCAGTTCCAACAGCCTTCATAGTCAAACCAGCTCCAACAGCCTGCATAGTCAAACCAGCTCCAACAGCCTTCATAGTCAAACCAGCTCCAACAGCCTTCATAGTCAAACCAGCTCCAACAGCCTTCATAGTCAAACCATTTCCAACAGCCTTCATAGTCAAACCAGCTCCAACAGCCCTTATGGTCAAACCAGCTCTAAAGTATGCAGAATTCATCTGGACTGCCAGGCTCTGCTATGGCAGTCTATCTCTCACACCTCAGAGAATGAATTAAAACAGAATCCAACTCAAGTCTAGAATGATTTGGCAAGTCTAGATTGCGGCAGCTCCTGAAATTAATCATTGTTCTGTGCTCTTTTGAATTTTATTTCAAATATTTTGTAGATATAGATTTTAAATAAGGTAACTTTACTTCTGAGACTAAATGTCTGTCTCGCCATGTTATACCAAGGTCTGCCATGTTATACCATGGTCTGCTGTTATACCAGGGTCTGCCATGTTATACCATGGTCTGCTATTTGATACCATGGTCTGCTATTTGATACCATGGTCTGCTGTTATACCATGGTCTGCTCTGTTATAATGAGAACTTTGCACCAAGTGTAAAATACGCCTCCAGCACACAGCCCCACATCCCAGAGTGTCAGGCCGACAACCAGTTACCCAGCTCCCATCTAGTGCCAGGTGCTCAAGACCACATGCCATAATAGGTTGTGCAGACAGTAGTATATCCATTGTGTGATGTCTACAGAGAGCATGTTTCAATGAGCTAATCCTTTAAAATGTCAGTACAGATATCTCTCTACTTGAACTGTTTCAGCTACCTGTTGTTGTTCACAAGTTGTAGGAAAACTGTACAGGTCTTCCACTTACCTTGGCGTGAGGATGTGAAGCGTGACCATCACACCACACTGTGTATGTCATAAACATAAATGCTGGCCACACCGATGGCATCTTTGCGAAGTTATACAGAAAGTTATTTATTATCCAAAACTGGCTTCCACAAGAGATATTGCCTGGGTGGGATAAGGTGATATTTCCTAACTACAATATTTCCTTACTCCAATGAAATTGAATCGCAATGCTTTTCAGAACACCATGACATCACAATGAAATGACATCACTTATCTCTATGCCACTGAAGCGTGCTACTGCGACACTTATTACTGTTTAAAAACTGAAAAAGATGAAAGAATGATTTTGGATGATAAAGGTTATCTCACCCTCCAGTCTTTTGACATCAAATATATAAACAGTTTTCGATAAAAGTAAAAAACTCGTCTCCTATTTTTAAACTGTTATTGACTTGGGTTGGCTCAGTTTATATCAAGACACTCAGGTGAATGGTCAATATATGTGTAGTTGTACAGAAAGTAATATATGTATAGTTGTATAGAAAGTAATATATGTGTAGTTGTACAGAAAGTAATATATGTATAGTTGTATAGAAAGTAATATATGTATAGTTGTATAGAAAGTAATATATGTATAGTTGTATAGAAAGTAATATATGTATAGTTGTATATGTATAGTCCAAACCACTGATAGTCCAAACAGTAGTGTTGACAACTTGTAAACAGTTGTGTGGACAGTAGTAGTTCTCTGTGTTTAGTTGTACAGGAAGTAGCACCTACCCGGATTCTTCTCATGGCCGCCACAATCTCCACCCTGCTGCTTGGTCTCGGTACATCCAATGTGCCGATATACTGCAACCAAACAACGTCTGAATAAATAGTATGCACACAGACAAAACAACCCACTGAAATTCCAGACATATTGAAGATGGTCATATGGTTATTCCAAGAATATTTGTCCAATGATCAAATACCCGAACTAACAGTTTAATTTCTTTTATTCTTTCAAAGGACAGACTTCAATCAGTTTTTGTGTTCATGGAGGTAACATAAAAGTATTTTGTAGTCAAATCTTATTAATAAATAAGTCAGCAATAGCAACCGCTTTTTTCATCAAAGACACAAAACTGTGAACTAAACTATGTAAACAACAATATGAAATCAGCGACAATGCAGTAATGCAATCAAAACCCCACCCACCCTATTCTCAGCCAATCAGAAAACATTTGTCCATTAGTTGGAGTGGCCTTTAACAAGTTCTGTTTGAGGAAACGTACACGCAAAAAATATTGCTTGGTTATCCAAACATAATGTTATGAAATCAACTGCAGTATATTTAGTTTTAGTTGGCTGCCTGTGTGAGGGACTAACTAAGTGTTCTCAGGGTTTTTTAATTACTCACAAATTGAAATTAATAAACATCAAATTCAGGTCATAACAAATCTTCCCGAGGCAAGAGAGTTAACTGACTTTAAAAGTCCAGTTTCACCCTTGCCGAAACTAGGCTGGTATTATGGAGATGCAGAGGAAACTTGACCAACACTTTGATACCATTATGATGACGTCATGCTATTGGTGCAGTTGATTCTGAGGCAGTAATTCAATGGCCATCGGAACATGCATTTCACTTGTTTGTTTGTTTGTTTAGCGTCACACTCAGCAATATTCCAGCCATATGACAGTGGACTATAAATAATTGAGCCTGGGCCAGACAATCCAGTCAGTGAAATAGTGAGCACCAACCTACGCAATTGGGATGCGATGACATGCATCAACCAAGTCAGCGAATCTGACCACTCGATCCCGTTAGTCACCTCTTAAGACAAGCATTGTCTTTTTCTACTGCAAGCAAAATATGGGTTGCGGAATTCTACCGCATTATGCAAATTCATACAGAAATTATACATCAACCATAACATTGTTTACGTCAGAGAAATCACTCATATCTGTTGATTACTTTAGTAGAATCAACAGATTCCAATGATTTCTCTATTACATAATCCACAAAAAACCTGCCCAACGGTATGTTCTATAAACAATCTGATAAAAATGATATTGCCAACAGGGTCGAGTGATGGGAACTGCCTCTGAAGGCTAACACATATCTGTTGCACCTCTCACTACAGCGTGAAACTCCAGTTTTCTCTAGGACCCTGGAACTTTCTTAAATAACCAGTGAAGCACATGCAGCTCTGCGCCGGCGCCGATGGGGGTCAGCCTGACAGACAGTATGGATGGGTCTGTACAACAGCCGCAGCAGGAGAATCAAGGAGGACTTCGGACACTGATGGGTTGTTGCACCAAGACGTGGCACCACACTTGCAGGAAATATCGTTTCCCTTCAGCAAGTTGTATGTGTGGTGAAGTGTGGGTGTGAGTGAATGTTGTTCACGCTGAGGTCAACAATACCCAATCTATGTCACTTCAGAGTGAAAGTCTGGACAAGACTAACCAATGGTTGATAACATGAGCACTAGAGCACATCGTCAGCCAGTCAGCCAGGTTACACACCACGCCTCTACACAGAACAATGATTCAATGACCACAAGACCAAGTCAACAACACTGGGATGAGGCTAAAATAAAATCCTCAAGTTAGCAATGGGGATCTACTCAACGATGAAAAACAAATTAAAGTTGCAATGAGGATCACATCAACAAAGTTGCACTGGAGATGAAATCAACAAAGTTGCACTGGGGATTAAATCAACAAAGTTGCACTGGAGATGAAATCAAAAAAGTTGCACTGGGGATTAAATCAACAAAGTTGCACTGGAGATGAAATCAACAAAGTTGCACTGGAGATGAAATCAACAAAGTTGCACAGGGGATTAAATCAACAAAGTTGCACTTGGGATCAAATCAACAAAGTTGCACTGGAGATGAAATCAACAAAGTTGCACTTGGGATTAAATCAACAAAGTTGAACTGGAGATGAAATCAACAAAGTTGCACTTGGGATTAAATCAACAAAGTTGAACTGGAGAAGAAATCAACAAAGTTGCACTGGAGATTAAATCAACAAAGTTGAAATGAGGATTAAATTAACAACGTTGTACTTAGGATCAAATCCACAAGGTTGCACTGCGGATAAAATAAAAGTTGCTCCGATGATCAAACCCCCAAAGTTCCAATGAGGATGAAGATGAACACAAGTATATACATATTACGAAGTGAATGTTTTCTACAATCAAACTATTGATGACATTGTCCAGTCTCACCCTCATATATTGGGTTTATTCCGAAATATTTCTTCCGGCAGTCAGGAGAGCAGAAAACCTCCGTCCAGCTTCAGCCTCGCCTCACTTAATCCAATCCAATTAATCCTTGTGAGATTGATCACGAGTGTCAAGATGAAGAATTTCACTCTGTGACAGTCGGAGCAATTATATACCAAATATTTTAGATTTCATGTTCAGATAAAATGTCAAAAGCCTTCAATAAATCTCCCCAAAATATTTTCGATCTCCAATTTCCTGATCTCAAAGAAAGGTCAGACAATTATAACTACAGGTTCAAATAACCACAAGTAAAATAATACGAAAATAATAGAATTTGACATTCAATCAAAAGTTTATTAAAAGCATCTTCCCATTTAATTCCCAGACGGCCCTGTTCCCCATTCATCAGGGCCACCAACCCTTCCTCTGCTGTGATGTAAGTCCAAGACAGATGGCACAAGTACTTTTTCACGCAAGAAGACAAAACTTGGCGTAACCCACGCCCTGGCTATATCCCTGTCATTAGGAAAACGGTAGCGGATTCCATCTTGGGAGACTTAATCAATGGTCTTGAATGTTCATCCTTCCTGTGGTGGATTCACCACAGCGTTTATCAATCATAACCTGTCCTACAATCAATGTCTGTTTCTTCCAGATGAAGCTAATCGCCTACTCTAGCTCTGCGGGTAACGTACGCTCGCTTACCCCTGCTCTTTGGCCGAGACTTTGTTAAGAGGATCACATCGGCCATCAGATCATTCCTTGACAAATACCACTGAGCCATTAGGGACCAATCATAAAGAGACGATATAAATCTTGTGTGAAACGTTTTCATTCTTTGTAAAGATTGCAGAATGATTATAACAAATCACCATAAATAATGGCCACATTTTGCCACCGAGAATGATTTTTTCCTCAAACCTTTCAAACAATGACAATTTTTTTAATTTCCACACAGACTTGCATAACGTTGCCTCCACACTTTACACTGTGCATGGAGCAGAAAGATCTATATAAGTCAATAGCTACATTAGCACCTGATATCTCAGCTGACAGTTTCGTTTTCTTACCATTGATTTTGTCTCACATGAGTATAGTCGGGTCACAGTGAGGCAAAATGAAAGTCGGATCAACAAGTCGGCAGTTTTGTTGCCTGACACAGTCACGGGGAGAAAGACGACTCCCCCGACTTATCAATACCCCAGATCAATCCTCATCCATCTCTGACAAAACAGTGATGTCCAAGACGACTCTATGGAATTGAATTGGGTGAGATTATCAACGAGGAAGCTATGAACCTTGGTGTCTGAGACATGCATTGGCGGTGGGTCGCCATAGCTGCACTTGCCGTTGCTGATGTGGCTGTGGCTGTTGCTGAAGGAGGAGATCCTACACTTGATTCCAGGTGGTGGGATTCTCATGAACTGCAGGACTGCAGGACTACAGGACACAGACTGATTCATACGGACTGATAGATATGGACTGATTCACATGGACTGATTCACACGGACTGATTCATACGGACTGATGCACATGGACTGATTCACACGGACTGATTCATATGGACTGATTCACATGGACTGTTTCACATGGACTGATTCACACGGACTGATTCACACGGACTGATTCACATTGACTGATTCACATGGACTGTTTCATACGGACTGATTCACATGGACTGATTCACACGGACTGATTCATATGGACTGATTCATACGGACTGATTCACATGGACTGATTCACATGGACTGTTTCATACAGACTGATTCACATGGACTGATTTACACGGACTGATTCATATGGACTGATTCACATGGACTTATTCACATGGACTGTTTCATACAGACTGATTCACATGGACTGATTCATACAGACTGATTCACACGGACTGATTCATATGGACAGATATACACAGACTTATTCACCAGTGAGTGAGTGAGTGAGTGAGTGAGTGAGTGGTGGAGTGAGTTGGTTGGAGTGAGTGAGTGAGAGAGAGAGTTAGTGGGTATGGAATAAGTGAGTGAGTGAGTGAGTGAGTGTACGAGCATGAGGAACGTCTAATGTGGCCACCTGGTTCAGGCAGTGGAAGGTCACGGCAGTGACAGGCACACGGTACTGTGACACTGGAAGCAAGATTGTAACTGATGCAATGCTCCTGCATTCTACGATGTTGTGCGGCAATTAGCGGCCAGCGACAGGCCGGCGGCATGAGAACAAGACAGAATCAAGGACGTGTCCTGAGTATGACAGGTATTATGGCAGAACCAAATTGAGATGATTGTCCTTGAAGGTCGTCCCGATCTCATGCAATCATAAGGAAGAATAGCGCTAATTGGCTCCAGAAGTAGATTTCATGTCGTGATCACGCCATGCTTTCACCGTGTAATGTAGGTCAACTTGAAGAAGTCCAAGGGTAGGTAACCCCCAGTCTGGTAAGTGTGATTGAACAGGCCGCCACTACAAGGTGACACCTCGAGAGTTGCACATTATCCCTGAAGTGACCTGTTGCCGCAACACACAAACGTCCAGGAACTGTAGCTGACAAAAACATGGAGGGATCAATAAATCTCCACAACTTAGCAGGACACATGTCCCTGTAAAAAACACCTGTCAGTCCCAGTGTAGACCACATGTCCCAGTACACAAGTCCCAGTGTAGACTACATGTCAGTCCCAGTACACACGTCCCAGTGTAGACTACATGTCAGTCCCAGTACACAAGTCCCAGTGTAGACCACATGTCAGTCCCAGTACACACGTCCCAGTGTAGACCACCTGTCAGTCCCAGTAAACACGTCCCAGTGTAGACCACCTGTCAGTCCCAGAACACACATCCCAGTGAAGACCACATGTCAATCCCAGCACACACGTCCAAGTGTAGACCACATGTCCCAGTACACACGTCCAAGTGTAGACCACCTGTCAGTCCCAGTACACACGTCCCAGTGTAGACCACCTGTCAGTCCCAGTACACACGTCCCAGTGTAGACCAACTGTCAGTCCCAGTACACACGTCCCAGTGTAGACCAACTGTCAGTCCCAGTACACATGTCCCAGTAAACACGTCCCAGTGTAGACCACCTGTCAGTCCCAGAACACACATCCCAGTGTAGACCACATGTCAATCCCAGGACACACGTCCCAGTGTAGACCACATGTCAGTCCCAGTACACATCCCAGTGTAGACCACATGTCCCAGTACACACGTCCCAGTGTAGACCACCTGTCAGTCCCAGTACACACGTCCCAGTGTAGACCAAATGTCAGTCCCAGTACACACGTCCCAGTGTAGACCAACTGTCAGTCCCAGTACACACGTCCCAGCGTAGACCACCTGTCAGTCCCAGTACACACGTCCCAGTGTAGACCACCTGTCAGTCCCAGAACACAAGTCCCAGTGTAGACCACATGTCAGTCCCAGTACACACGTCCCAGTGTAGACCAACTGTCAGTCCCAGTACACACGTCCCAGTGTAGACCACATGTCAGTCCCAGTACACACGTCCCAGTGTAGACCACATGTCAGTCTCAGTACACACGTCCCAGTGTAACCACCTGTCAGTCCCAGTACACATGTCCCAGTGTAGACCAACTGTCAGTCCCAGTACACACTTCCCAGTGTAGACCACCTGTCAGTCCCAGTTCACGTCCCAGTGTAGACCACCTGTCAGCCATGCTAGATGCAGAAAGTCTCCTATATTCTTGACAGCCTCTCCTCCAGGCATAGACAAGGCAAAGACCACATTTTAAATTTTTCCTCTTCCCTTAAACAACAATAGCCTGCTGAGAGGCACTTGTTCCCATCCATGTCAATTACTCTTTGTTACCAGAATGTCTGATTTGGCAGGTGGCACCTTCACCGCCCATGGCTCAAGTGGCCGAGTATTTCACTGTGACATAGATAGATGTCTTTTTCAGAAAAAAGTCTGTTACCTAATGAGTAAGTGAGTGAATTAACACACTCTGGACAGTACTCCAGATCACTGCTGACAAACCTGGATATACAGGCAGAGAGACCTGGGATTCGAACCCACAACCATTGGTTTCTGGTCCACCCATGGATGGAATTCAGCCTGAGACGACTGGGACACGTGCTCTCTGACCAACGGACTGAGTGAGTGAGTTAACACACTTTGTTCCTTACAGCCATCAAAGAAGACGTCGAAAGCAGGTCAGTTACCATTCCAGTGAAACCAAGATGGATAACATTCTGACAGAACAAAGATCTCAGATTCGAAACCACACAAACCACACCCAAAACCCCTGGTCCTAAGATACCCAGGTACTCATGTCCTCTGATCCTCAGGTCTTCTGGTACTCTGGTACCCAGGTCCTCAGGGCCTCTGATCCTAAGGTCTTCTGGTACTCTGGTACCTAGGGCCTCAGGTCTTTTGGTACTCTGGTACCCAGGTCTTTTGATCCTTAGGTCTTCTGGTACTCTGGTAGGTCCTCTGATCTTCAGGTATTCTGGTACTCTGGTACTCTGGTAGGTCCTCTGATCTTCAGGTATTCTGGTATTCTGGTACTCTGGTAGGTCCTCTGATCTTCAGGTATTCTGGTATTCTGGTACTCTGGTAGGTCCTCTGATCTTCAGGTATTCTGGTATTCTGGTACTCTGGTAGGTCCTCTAATCTTCAGGTATTCTGGTATTCTGGTACTCTGGTAGGTCCTCTGATCTTCAGGTTTTCTGGTACTCTGGTACTCTGGTAGGTCCTCTGATCTTCAGGTATTCTGGTACTCTGGTACTCTGGTACTCTGGTAGGTCCTCTGATCTTCAGGTATTCGGGTACTCTGGTAGGTCCTCTGATCCTCAGATCTTATGGCCCTCTGGTACCCAGGTCTTTTGATCCTCAGGTCTCCTTAATTCTCACTGCAGAGTTGTGAGTCATTTCAAGTCGTTTTGCCCAAACAGTGACCCTTGTTCAGCTCCAGATCCGTGTCCTGGGTTTCAACAGTCGTACACTGACAGTGTTCAAAGTGGTAAACACTGATTAACTCAACCCAACTCCTCCTGGGGATTTCGGGTTTGAATCCCTCCCAAGGAACCTACCAGGAACCCCTCCCTAGGAACCTCTTGCTGGTCGTGTGAGGTGACAAAATGGATCAGGTGGTCAGCCTCGGAGACACTGAGTTGGTTGATTGCGTGTCGACGCGGCCGATTCCGTGGACATCGATCAATGGATTGTCTGGACTACTGACTTGATCATTTACCGCCATCCCCCTCATACACTGGAATGTTTCTGGGTGCAGCGTCAAATACAAAAACAAAAACTCCAACTCATGATTGTCTCACAGGAATCAGTCTAAAACATCCCCGTTCATATTCTATCAAATTTCCTCAAAAAGTCAATAAAATTTCTAAAACTACATACTGACGCACCAACAGATATAAATCTCCTCTTTTCTTGTTCCATACAGAAAGACTTGCAGTCTTTCCACAATCCGTCACAATACTGCAACGTCACAGTCACGCGGACATTGTTCTTCCCATCTGGTGTATAAAGCCGCCAATATAGTCACTATACTTCATTTGATGTCAATCACAGACAACCATGGCAGCATACACATTCCATTTCGGGGAATTATAACAGTTTCCACACAAATTTACAATGAATATTCAGCATTCCCTACGATTCAACATGAAAGTCACATTTGTCAGATCAAACAGACATGATCCCAGCTCCGTCAAGACTGCCAGACAAAATTGCCAGACTTTTTCCCGTTGAATCAATTCTATCTGGTGTAATCAAGACAGGCCTATAGAAACACAAAACATGGCGTGTTCCACCACCCAGTCAAAAAAGGACGGACAGAAAGATTGCAGGATGATTCTGCATCCTGTGATCAAACCGAATGATTAAACAAATGGATCGAGACAAAAACCTCACACCAGACAATTAACAACGTCTGTCTCAATTCAAGTGTCGTGCTTCCGGATGCCAGCTCAACTTCTATGAAATACTTACCAACTTGACAAGAAAAAGACATCAGTTTGAAAGGGACTTTCCTTTCCTTCATGCCAAAATCATACATGTAATTGTTGAACAATTTGTTTTAAATTTGGCTATAACTGAACTGGCCAGGAGAACAGGACCATCTACACCTTTGGAAGAACATGTCTGTGATCATTGCTAAATCTTTGACAAAGAACATTATTTCATGTCTTGAAGTAAATATGCAGATGTAAGGCACTCCCTGGTTAATTCTCTTTCCTCAAAAAATAAATATTTTGAAAGCCTTACTATTACAAAATAAAAGTGCATATTTTTTTCAAATTACGAACCAGGTAACATAGAAACAATCTGCTGTAATACATACAGCAATAAACCTGAAATAATCATGAGAGATAGTCTTTGGTTATGACTCATGCTTACCTGAATTGGTTCTTTCTAGTGTTACCTGGACTTATTACACATATATATTTCCCTGCTTCTGCATGGAATGTTTGAACAATCAAAATATTTGAATGGAAATGATAATGAATATGGAAAGCACTAGAATCTTTTTGGTCAGTCAGAGGTACCAAATTATAACAACTAAATTTGAATGAAACAGCCGATTCGGACTTAACCGTTGCCGCGTCACTTAATTTCTGGGCTGCATGATATCAAAGAGTTTGTGTTAAATTTTGTCACAGCAGACTGAACTGTGTCTTCAATGTAGAGCTAGGTTACCTGTAGATTACCACCTCAAAATATTTACATTCTCAGGTACTCATCTCTAATATCAATCTTGTCCCTTCGTATGGGGTAGTTCCTCATCCAGGATTAATCATCCCCTCAGTAATTCATGGTTGTCAGTCAGGTTGCAGGTGTGAAAACCCCAACCAATTTTAGGTCTTCATTTCACTTCAAGGTGACTTGGCGTCTCACTATGGGTGTGAAGCCCTTCAATACCCAAATTCAGAGAAAGGGCCTAATGCCAAACATGTAATTACATAGTTCAACTAACTTGCTTTGGTTTGTTGTCTTTGGTTGCAAATCTATCCATGTTAAATGTATCGATTGAAACCCCACGATACCGCTTCAGTTCCAAATTCATTTTAGCGCCGCTAAATCAAGAGGTAACCTCGGTCTACATTTAAACACAGTATGTTTATCTCCTAAATATATTTGTTCACTGGGGAGTTCAGAGAGTACACACCAAGAACCACAATATGGGCAATTCTGGGATTTGAACCAAGAACCGGGTGACCCTTGCACGGCTGAAAGACAGTAAACAACTGCACCTGTGCCCACTGGGCCACCGATGAGCCCTTCAGAGCACAATAACTAGTAAGATCAAAAACATGTCAGCACCCAATGATTTGCCTTAATTATCTTCCCTGCTTCTGTACCATGCGTTAATGTAAAGTAAAAGACGTCGAGAAATAACTTCGCTCCTGCCAATCTGTGACTTTAATATCCCTGATCAGACATCTTGTCACACTCAAAAACACAATCTTTTCTGCATTGTTCAATCCAAGGAGAATTATTGCAGGTTTAACGAAGCATGTGTCAGAAATGTTAAAGCTCGCCATTAAGGTGAAGAGATCAAGCACGGACACAAAAGAGCGTTTTTTTCAGTGGAGTTGCCGAGGGCACTGCTGTCTCGCGAAGTTAGCTCTGTGCAGGTTCCGTCAATTGGAAGGCGTCTTTATGCCTAATTATTCCATGTGTCGTGTCATCTGACAGACCATGCAAAGTGGACCGTCACTGAGTAGGTGTCTTCTGCTCACTCTGGCCATTGTGGTGGACGGCGCTCCACTAAAGTGTTGGCAAGGTCCTCTCGCGTCCCAACTTAAGTGTTGTCCACTAATGTTTGTTTGTTTGTTTGTTTTTTGTTTAAAGGCGCACTTAGCAATATTCCAGTTATATGACAGCAGTCAGTAAATAATCAAGTCGGGACATAATCATTGATCCACGCAATTGGGATACAATGACACGCATCAACAGAGTCAGATGGTCACCCGATCCCGTTAGTCGCCTCTTACAACAAGCATGTGTTGCTGAAGACCAATTCTAACCCAGAATCTTCATGGGACGATGTAGTAACAACAATAACAGAATTTATCATAAAAAGGGTAGGTTTGTCAGGATAAAGCCAACAGATAAAAACAGTAGTCATTTTTGAATAAATATTATTGTGCAAATATCAATGGTCAGGTTGGTACTTCCTATAGAGGTTACAAACAAACACAGGGTCGCCCTTGTCTATCGGACTTCACCATCGGGGATCTACACAAATTACTTGGATATTTATCACAATAACCTACTGAGGTTACAAACAAACACAGGGTCGCCCTTGTCTATCGGACTTCACCATCGGGGATCTGGACAAATTACTTGGATATTTATCACAATAACCTACTGAGGTTACAAACAAACACAGGGTCGCCCTTGTCTATCAGACTTCACCATCGGGGATCTGGACAAATTACTTGGATATTTGTTATCAGTATCAAAATAATAGTCTGACACATCAATAATCAGTATCTATCAGGGGCGTAGGGGGGTCAGTTTACAAGGTAGGTAACTCTGCAGACAGACTGCAAGCAATGGATGCAAAGGGCACTTACTGCCGTGAAAGGCAAGGAGAAAATGTAGGTGAAGGCAATTATCTTTTTGTCCATATCATATTTATGACAATAACAATGTCAATCTTTTATTGATCTTTTGGTCAACACCAACATTTACTTATACACTACAAAGTACACTGGTATGTGCTCTGGTCGCAACTTATTGTTCAGTGTCCAGTGACTGGTCACCTACCTGGTCACATGATATATTAATGCATGGATTCTAGGAACACTTTTTTGTACCATTTGCGGGAGATCTCCAAGGCTTGCTAAATACAATGTTTATCCCTAATACAGGATATTTACGATCCCAAAACACACTCACTGGACAACCTCTATTTGGCTGGGACTTCTGAGGAGACGACATTCAGACCCATGGTGTCCACACCAAATGTCAGCAAATGTCAGCAAATAGTCACAAATTGGAATAAAGGATTCTCCAACTCAGGTGATTGTAACAATAGCTAAAGCTTTAGTTTTTCCAAAGATAACTTGCATTCCACTGATGACAGATCCAACAAGTCCACTAATGCCTTTCATAACACTGCACTGAATTCAAGGTTAAAGAAAATTGGGGCTTAAACATAACCCAAAATTTGACAAAATAATGCGTTCAAGTTAGCAAGATTTCACTGACATAAAGATAATAATATTGAAGCACTTTGAGTCAATACATCCTATAAGGTCAAAAAGCAAATCGTCCTCCATAACGGCCACAGAGATGGATACATGGAGGGCATATGACCAAACTCTGCAACAGCTCCTTCTGTTCCAGAAACAATTTCATGGAAGCCTGTTGCCATGGAGACAGTTGATACAATGTGTGAAGCCCATTTCTGGTGTCCCCATCTGTGATATTCCTGGAATATTGCTAAAAAGCGGTGAAAACACCAACTTACTCATGTAGACAGGGTAATATCTGACCCAGCACGTGGTAGCCTGTTGTCACAGAAACAAGGTAATATCGGACCCAGCTTATCATGGTAGCCTGTTGTCACAGAGATAAGGTAATATTTGACCCAACACATTGTGGTAACCTGTTGTCACAGAAACAAGGTAATATCGGACCCAGCTTATCATGGTAGCTTGTTGCCACGGAGACAAGGTAATATCGGACCCAGCTTATCATGGTAGCCTGTTGTCCCGGAGACAAGGTAATATCGGACCCATCACATCGTGGTAGCCTGTTGTCACAGAAACAAGGTAATATCGGACCCAGCTTATCATGGTAGCCTCTTGTCACGGAGACAAAGTAATATCGGACCCAGCACATCGTGGTAGCCTGTTGTCACGGAAACAAGGTAATATCGGACCCAGCTTATCATGGTAGCCTGTTGTCATGGAGACAAAGTAATATCGGACCCATCACATCGTGGTAGCCTGTTGTCACGGAAACAAGGTAATATTGGACCCAGCATCTCAAATCAGGGCGACTATCAAGATAATAACAAGCTGTAGACAAAATGCACACTATGCTCTCATTTCCAATTTGGTGGGGGAATTATTTGTCTGGCAGATCATATTTGTCTGACGACTGATCCGTTGCCATAAACAGAATGACACCCCCTTTTTATTATTTCTAAAATGGTAGACAAGGCTTAGTCTATGCTGTCGGTCTGGATGATGTATAACTAACTCATCTTGACTCATCATTTGTCCTACAAATGCTGGCAATATCGGCTGTACAGCGAGCAAGCAAGTTGATGGTATTTTCTGTGTTCCCACCATATTCAACACATTCAATAACATGTATATTTGGCATCAGCCTGAAACAGATTTCGTGTGAAGGTAATGAATGTACAATATACTGTGTAACCCAACCAGGTGCTATGAACTGTTGTTTTTTTTCTTGTTTTTTCTTGTTTTGTTTGGATTTTTTTGTTTGCTTTTTGAGGGGTGTTTTTTGTGGTGTGTGTGGGGGATTTTTTATTTTTGTTGCATTTTTGTACAGGTTATACTGTTCTGCCACGGATCTACACAGTGTCTGGAATAGCTGCTGGCCTGCTATCCTGTGGCTGGTAACATTTCTGTCAGGACCTGACTGATTGTCTGTTAGAATTTGTCTTGTACACTGACACTGAAAATGAATGAGACAGTGATATGTGGCTTACTTGAAGGAGAAAAGAGCTACCTCTATCATTATCAAGCTGTAACACAACCCTCAACACCAAGACCCACCCCTCACACTCCGCAGACATACACTCATTACCAGTGTCACAAAAAACAGCAAGATAAAAATTCATTTGAAAAATCTACAAGAAGATTTTTTCGTGACTACTTCTGAGCAGACATCTCACAAGAAAATTCTGTCAAATTCCCAAACGCAAAAGGTTGTGACGTCTGATCAATGTCACAAACAATTCAAGTGTAGAAGTACAGAACAATGAGACTTATCAGTAAGAAGCAGATATAACAGATTGTCCACTAGACCTTGAACAGGAAATGCAGGGACTTCTGGAAGGAAGCAGCTATAGATGGAGGAAGTCGGGGTATGACACTTAACAGCGTACACTTGCGGAATGTCAACGATCTTCTTCCTAGGCTAATCCCAGGGTTCATATCTCCCCGAAATATGAATAGAAGCAAATCGGACAGAAAAGATAGGAAACTGAATCAATTCTGTAGCGTAACTAGATACAGTCTGGGTATTTTGGGTATTTTTGTGTCATGCGATTCAAGCGATTCTCTGGATTGCTTTATGGGTATAAGTGGAGTCATTGGTGATGTTTTTCTCCCAAACAATCATTCATTAAGGAGGATTTATCTCTCTTTCATCTCTGCCAGACAACATGGCATCATGTCTGGTAGGCATCATGTCTCAATAGTTACTACGAAAACATAAGTGAGTGAGTGAGTGAGTGAGTGAGTGAGTGAGTGAGTGAGTGAGTGAGTGAGTAAGTATGGTTCAGTGCAGTTTTGATCTGTATTCCACTTATATCACAGTGTGTCAGCTTAATGTGGGAAGTGAGGCCAGTCTCAGACGTTTCTACTTTGGTGAAACCCACGAGCACAGGTAGGTATGGTGCTTACAGACCTAGGAACATAATCAGGCCAAACTGGGATACAAACCCACGGTCATAGATTTCTTTCTAGTCCTAATACTCATAATCTTCATTTCATTTACAACTTCATTATTTTTTTCAGATTCTAAAGTCGGCATGGCAACTGTAGCTTCATGACCTTGAAAACATATTGACTCCTTATTACTTCTCAGTATGGTCACATCTGACTGCAATAGGAACACAAATGGCTGAAGGAGATTGCAAACAAAAAATATGGCATCGAGACACTTTTTGGTTGTTCAGTCCAAGGGCAGATAACTCTGACTCGGTAGTGGAAACTCCATGGCCCTAACTGCCCTGCATCCTGTAAACGTAGATCGCAGACAAGGTTCTGTAGCTCACTGAACAAAGCATGGACATGTGTTTTAAATGTTTTGGTTTCATTACATGGTTGCAAGGCGTCCAAAAGGATTTTGTGTCTCGTTGCATGGGTACCGTACAGCCAATCAGGTTCTGAGGTAATCACGATTGCTGATTGTGTTTGGCGGAAGTAGCGAGGACGGGAGTGACATTAGAATTCCTTACATTCACAAGCTTTCATCCTGTCTACAACTCAATAACGGCAGACATTGATTCAGGTGGCTAGTAAACTCTTGCAGACAGATAGAAATCAGACCTCTTTCGTCAATCATGGCAGAAACTTTACATAACCAGAAATTATGGAACCCATATAAATTTGGTCAGGTTTTCAAAGCATCCAACACCACTGTCTATGCTGAACGTGATTAAATACGAATTTACTTCAATATCTTTCGTGTAAAACACAAGACAAGATTTATTATCCCGTGGGAAATTTTACTTGCACCATAAGAGTGAGTGAGTGAGTGAGTGAGTATGGTTTTACGCCGCTTTTAGCAATATTCCAGCAATTTCACGGCGGGGGACACCAGAAATGGGCTTCACACATTGTACCCATGTCGGGAATCGAACCCGCGTTGTCTGCGTGACAAGCGAACGCTTTAACCACTAGGCTACCCGACCACCCCCGCACCATAAGAACATGGTACCCATATGGGGAATCAAACGCAGACGTTCACTGTGGGAAGCGACTGTTTTAACCAGAGGTCTACCCTACTAACCAGTTAGACAATGACAGCGTGTCAGCTTCTATACTCATGCCTTGACACACTTCGGCCATGTTGGTTCATGTTTCCAGGTATCTTAACACCTACCCTGCTGAAGGCAGGTTTATCAGCCCAAGACAGCGGGATGTTATGGAAGTGAAAGCCAAAGAAACATCATGCACAATCGATACTCCGTCTTTGAAACTGAGCTGGTCTAATGCAACCAGACACTTCTGATCTCGAAATGATCACTTAAACTCCATGAAACTTTCCAATTGACATAAATCGTTCAGGAAATCTATATGAGCTTATTAATCCCACATCTGAAGGGAAAAGAGATTGGTCTTAAATGTTAGACAAGACACATTCTGATATATGAGACAGGTTATTGCAAGTTTCATGCCATGAACATGTGCTTAAGTGAAAAGCACAATGAATGTGTTCTAAAAACATATCAAAGGCAATGTGTTGTAAAACCTCGTTGTGACAAAACTCGGAAATATTACTTGTCTATTCAATGTGCAAAATATCATGAAGTCAAACTGTTTGAGAACAAAGGGCTTATAATGTCAGCTATTTGCAGTACTTAACCCCTTCAGTCTTACTGGGACAAGATTTCATCGAATTAACCCTTGGTGCACTTGAACGATCGACGAATCTCTTCAGTGTCAGGCTTGATCTGAGCAGAGAATTGACGCTGAATGCCTTTAAAGACTCAATTCTGATTTCATCTATGGAAATCTCCAATGAGCTGCCCCTTTAATTTGCAATCAGAATGCTAGATGGCGCTGTTGGCCTCATTGATTCCTCGTAGCTTCAGCCCGATTTGAGGTCTTCATAATCCGCTGAGTAGATTCACGGGAACAAAATCTTTTGTCATGAAAACTGAACAGGCAGAAGATCGTGGAGAAATCAAATTGGCCAATGATTGGTGCAGCACAATCGGGAATTAACAAGCAAAGTCAAAAAGGAAACTTTCGTTGATTGTCGTAACCTCCTCTCAAATGGAGGCACGGAAAATCTATAAAGCTAACGTAGAAGTAGAATATGACTCGTCTGATGTCGCGGTTGACAGACGGGAAAACGTGAGATACAAGTACTAGAGTCTGTGGGGTAGAGAGTAGGATCATGAATATCCTCAAACCAGCATGCTCTTCTCAAAACAAACCCAAAGTGTTGACTTTGATAATTGTATCAATTTACAGACTTTGTGTTCCTGAGCCTTGTTCTGGTCCCGATGAATCCCTCACACAACACACGACGAGGGGCAGGAGAGCACAACACACGACGAGGGGCAGGAGAGCACAACACACGACGAGGGGCAGGAAAGCACAACACAAGACGGGGTGCTGGAGAGCACAACACACGACGAGGGGCAGGAAAGCACAACACAAGACGAGGTGCTGGAGAGCACAACACAAGACGAGGGGCAGGAGAGCACAACACAAGACGAGGGGCAGGAGAGCACAACACACGACGAGGGGCAGGAAAGCACAACACAAGACGAGGGGCAGGAGAGCACAACACAAGACGAGGGGCAGGAGAGCACAACACAAGACTGGGGGCAGGAGAGGACAACACAAGACAACACTCTCCCTCCTTCCCACAACCATCACATTTCCAGCCACCTCCCCCCGTCCTACCCCCAACCACCCACCCTCACTGTTCCAGCCACCTACACCACATCCTCCCCCCTACACCCCCCCACTGATATACATACACGGATGTACAGAGCGTGTGAAGTCCCTTCAATCACTCACAAAAAAAGAAAAAGGAGAGAAAGAGAAAAGGAGAGAAAAAAGGAAAGAGAGGAGAGAAAGAAAAAAGGAAAGAGGAGAGAAAGAAAAAGAGACAAAAAGAGAGATTGAGAGGAAGACAAAGAGATAGAGAGAGCAAGAGGCACAAAGACAGAGAGAAAGAAAAAGAAATGAGAAACAAGTATTTGTCACAGAGTGACGAAATATCCCCCGCCTGTACACCTTACTACCAAATATGAAGACAATCCAGCGATTAGTTCTTGAGATATTGTGGCAACACCGTTTTCCAACTCCAAAAACAGATTTGCCTGCTGTGACCTTGACAATGGGGTCAAGGTCACCAAATCTGACAGGTGTATGCGGTGTCTGTATATACACTATAGTTCCAAATATGAAGACAATCCAGCGATTAGTTCTTGAGATATTGCGGCAACACCGTTTTCTAACTCCAAAAGCAGATTTGCCTGCTGTGACCTTGACAATGGGGTCAAGGTCACCAAAACCGACTGGTGTCTGCGGTGTCTGTATATACACTATAGTTCCAAATATGAAGACAATCCAGTGTTTAGTTCTTGAGATATCGCGGCAACACCGTTTTCCAACTCTAAAAGCAGATTTGTCTGCTGTGACCTTGAAAATGGGGTCAAGGTCACCAAAACCGACTGGTGTCTGCGGAGTCTGTATATACACCATAGTTCCAAATATGAAGACAATCCAGTGTTTAGTTCTTGAGATATCGCGGCAACACCGTTTTCCAACTCTAAAAGCAGATTTGTCTGCTGTGACCTTGAAAATGGGATCAAGGTCACCAAAACCGACTGGTGTCTGCGGAGTCTGTATATACACCATAGTTCCAAATATGAAGACAATCCAGTGTTTAGTTCTTGAGATATCGCGGCAACAAACAGGTGGGACGTACGGACGGACGGTCGTGAATACTATATCCCCCGCTTCGCGCTTTCGCGCGGCGGGGGATAAAAAAACAAAGACAAAGAGAAAAACAGAAAACAAGAGAGAAAAGGAAAGAGGAAGAAGAGGAGAGAGGACAGAAGAGAGAAAGAAAAAAGAAAAACAGACAAAAAAGATAGAGGGAAGAGGCAGAGAGGGGCTGGTAATGGCTAGTACAGGGTTTGCGGGGAGGGGGGGAGAGGGGAAGCCGCAGAGAAACCTGGAGGTCATTTGGAGGAATCATAACCTGTTCCACCACTACAGAGTGAGCTGTTCAAATGTGGAAATATTTTCCAAATATTCATGGCATTTTCATCATCACAAACTATTTCGACTTCGGAATGTCTCCAAAGAAATGGACAGTTATTTTGGAGTGTTGCGGGGGGGAAAAAGGACCTGCACTTGAGTAGGACGATCATGTAATAACAAGTCCCCCGGCAATCATGAACTGAGAGAAAGTGGGCATTGGCGCCACATTACCAAACTGTATTAGTGTCCAAATGGCCGAAAACAAATTTTCCTGTTTCAAAAATACAAAAACATGGCACATGTGTCAATTCTTAAAACAACATTTTTATTCTTATTAAAATAAGATGATGAATCACATGTCATTGTACAAAAATACTATTATCCTTCCAACAGTCGATTGTTGGTCGAGTCAATATTGGTCCTACGCGTACTTTCCACACCGCAGGCATTAATTGTACAGCACTATTCCCCTGATGACAAATTAAATCTCTCCACAAAAATACCTAACACCAAGCGTACCTAAAATAAAATAAACTCCCTGAGTTGATTCATGAGGTGTATATATATATATATGCTGGTGGATTCCGTGCCAACGCCAACGATCACAGATCGGACAGAGATTTATCATTCTGCCATGCAAGAACCAGGATGTGTCCTTGCTCAGAATCTTCCACAAAGACAAACAGTAGGAGTATCTGTTTCACGGCCTCCCGGGGTTTGTGTCGTTAGCGTAACGATACATCTACACTTCAGTGACAACACTGAAAGACAACACGATTCAAGAAACATAAATTTTGCTGTGAGGCAAACCAAATATAGTTTTTCTTCAAAACCAAAAGTAGATATCTGAGGGTAAATTTGTTTTTGTTTGGAACATTTGAAAGTGAACACAAGCTTTCTTTCCCACCTCTTCTTCTCAGCAATTTATCACATCTCTTCCTCTCAGCATTGTAACACACCTCTTCCTCTCAGAAACTTATCCCACCTTTCCTCTCAACATCGTAACCCACCTCTTCCTCTCAGCATCATGTCCCACCTCTTCCTCTCAGCATCATATCACACCTCTTGCCCTCTCAACATCATATCACACCTCTTGCCCTCTCAACATCGTATCCCACCTTTTCTTCTCTCAACATCGTATCCCACCTCTTGCCCTCTCAACATCGTATCCCACCTCTTGCCCTCTCAACATCGTATCCCACCTCTTCTTCTCTCAACATCGTATCTAACCTCTTGCCCTCTCAACATCGTATCACACCTCTTCTTCGCTCAACATCGTATGACACCTCTTGCCCTCTCAACATCGTATCACACCTCTTGCCCTCTCAACATCGTATCCCACCTCTTCTTCTCTCAACATCGTATCCCACCTCTTGCCCTCTCAACATCGTATCCCACCTCTTGCCCTCTCAACATCGTATCCCACTTCTTCTTCCCTCAACATCGTATCCCACCTCTTGCCCTCTCAACATCGTATCACACCTCTTGCCCTCTCAATATCGTATCCCACCTCTTCTTCTCTCAACATCGTATCCAACCTCTTGCCCTCTCAACATCGTATCCCACTTCTTGCCCTCTCAACATCGTATCCCACCTATTGCCCTCTCAACATCGTAACCCACCTCTTGCCCTCTCAACATCGTAACCCACCTCTTGCCCTCTCAACATCGTATCCCACCTCTTGCCCTCTCAACATTGTATCCCACCTCTTCTCCTCATCCTCTCAGCACCCTACTTCTTCTCTTTGATGTGTTACAGGAATGCTTTGAATAGCACATCACAATGTAACATTTAAATCAAAGAGGTGTCTTCTGAGGACAATACCACAGGATGCCACACGATGTCAGGGCCACTAAACCACCACTCAAAGCCATCATCACTCCGCCATCACGCACCACATGCTTCACAAGCCATGTCTCTGGTGTTGATCCTTCGACCTGTGGTGTGGAGGACATGGAATGTGCTGATTATTGCTGACTGACCGTGAATGAAGCCTCCGTCACTCTGGCTGTCAATACCATAACAAGATGGTATTATCACAGTGGGCCATTACCATCCTGGAAACTGTCCACGACACTACCGCCCAGGGGGATGCTAACATGGCCACTTTCTATTATCAACGCAGGAGTATCTGTGACAGCTGCATCACTCGGCCTCCGTCCACTGGGATTAGGTTTGCCCAGTTTGCAGTGAAGGTTAACACCAGTGTGATGCCCATCCAGGCCCATCACCACCCATCCCAAACCATCCCTACCCATCCAGACCCACCCTAACCCATCACAATCCATCTCGAACCATCCTGACCCATCCCGGCCCATCACCACCCATCTAGGCCCATCCAGACCTATCCAGGCCCATCCCCACCCATCCAGATCCATCACTGACCCACCCTCACCAATCCATACCTATCCTGATCCATCACCAACCCACCCCAACCCACCCCAACCCATCACAATCCATCTCCAACCATCCTGACCCATCCAGACCCACCCTAACCCATCACAATCCATCTCGAACCATCCTGAACCATCCTGAACCATCCTGACCCATCCAGACCCACCCTAACCCATCACAATCCATCTCGAACCATCCAGACCCATCCCGATCCATCACCAACCCACCCCAACCCATCACAATCCATCACTGAGAAATGATCAAAGCACCTATCCATAAATACTTCACCTTGTTTTAGAACTTTCATCTTCATGCAGTATTTGATCTTTGGCTATTCAAACCATTTGTCCTATGAAATAATTAATTCTATATAGCCAGATAATAAACTAATATTTATAAAAATACATAAACATGAATAAACAAGACAAAAAGTGATCAGGGCGACTTTGACTCAAACATATTTCTAAGTTCAAAGCATGAAAAAAGCAATATTTTCTCAGAAAATCCACTTATTGAAATCAAACGTAGCACTGCACCTCTCCTATTGGTATAGAAACTGTACCCCTAAATGGAAAAGAATCTAGAATCTAGTAGTTTTTAAATTATAGGTTGCACAAATGTTGAAGGAAAAAAATATATTTTAAGTTCAAAACATGAAAAGAACCTATTTGTTTTAAGAAAATACACATATCAAAATTAAACTTTGCACTGAACAACTTCTGTTCATGTGGAAACTGTTCCCTAAATTTGAAAAGAAACTATGACATCGTTTTCTAGTTATGGGTAGCACAGATGTTTTAAGCAAAAAAATGAAAAAGTTGCATTATTTCAGAAAATCCAAATATTGAAATCAAACTAAAGGTATAAAAAAGTGTTCACCAAGATTTAAAGGAATCTATGTAGTAGTTTTCAAGTTATAGTTTTATAAAATCATGAAATCTATATTAGGCCAGAATTAATGAAATACTCTCCAAACCCCCCTGCCTGTGCCAAAACCTCATGCCTAATCCCATTCTGTATATATCTTGTGTCCAGCTCTTAAACATCGAGTAAATGTCGTACAAAATGACCAGATCACTCATCACTGACATTTTTTTGAAAGACAACAACAGAAAATTCTTCCTCTAAATCTTTTTGAAAAAAACCATCTGATAATCTAATAGCGAGTATATACTCCATTACAAACTCCCTGTCACACTCGTGTGTTGTGACAACACCGCACCACAACCTTAGGTCTTCATAATAACCCCTATAACTATTTTTTACCAAAATCATGAAAATTTAAAATAAATAAAATTGCTTAAAACACAAAAATTGTTGCAGTGTGATACTAAAAAGTTGAAACAAAAAAAACAAACATGTCCCTGCATATTTTCTATGAATAACAAGTCAAATCTTTATGTCAAATTGTAATGCCTTGTATCGATACAGAAAAAAACGTACCATGTATTGTGTCGTCACATGAAAACTCATGATGCATCGATACACCGATGTATCGTTTTAACCCTACCTCCTCATAAACACACTACCCGATACACCTGACATATCAACACCGCCCTATTGTTGCATGCACAACACACTGTCACAAAGATATTGTAATTATTGCAGTGATTACATCATTAAAACACCAGTGTCACTATATGCAGCTTCTGAACGACCTTGACACCACAAATATTTGCATACTGAAATTGATGGAAGCCACACACAAACTGCAATTACAATTTTGCTCACTGAAGCAAACCAGGACGACCAACCTCAATTAATCTGCATGATATTCTTCTCCATTAAACGGCTCCCCAGGTTCAATCAATTACTCAGATTTAACGAATTTATCATAAATTTGACCAATAGCAACTACGGTATGAAAAGAGATTAGGATGGCTGCCAGTGTCAGAGTGTCTTCAGCAGCTGCCACTTTGGTCTTGATTATCATTAATAAACACGTTGACCAGGAGACTGTGAGACAATAAGCTCATGCCCTCATCACCCGTGGCAATCACCCACAACGTTGATGTTAGGTGTCGGCAACCAAGATGGAGGCTGGGCCCGACAGGCAGCAGCAAAGGGCAGAAACAATTAGGAGAGGCTGAAGATGCTCGGAGCCGAGGTCAGGAGACGACCCAGCTTCCTGTAGAGTTGGGCCCGTCGAATCTTGGGTCATTACATCGAACACTGCTACAAACACACTCAGAGAAAATCAATACTATTTCAAAATAATTACAAAATGACAAATTTGAATAAAGATAGAGGTACTACAAATAACTGTCTTTAGGATCCAGCAACAGCTCAGCTTGTTTAACACACGACTTGAGAGGCAACCAATAACAGGCTTGACACTTTGTACCAAAGTGGGCGTTGCATTCCAGGCCGACAACACGAGAAGAAAATGATTTCACCACTGTTGTCCACACCATTGCCCCTACAAGACGCCACACTCAGCAATATTCCAGCTATATGACGGCGTAAATAATTGAGTCGGGATCGGACAATCCAGTGATTGACATCATGAGCATCAATCTATGCAATTGGGATACAATGACATGCATCAACCAAGTCAGCGAGCCTGACCACCTGACCACCCGATCCTGTGAGTTGCCTCTGACGACAAGCAGTCATCTCTTATTGCAAGCATGGGTTGCTGAAGACCTATTCAAATCCAGATCTTCAAGGGTCCTACAAGAATGAGTGAAGGTTTTAATTTTGTCAGAACTATAAAAACGTCAAAGTGCCCTGTTGGTAACCGATTCTGGAGCCAACAAACATTGAGGTGGAGCATTTCAATAAAAGCATGGTATCCTTGTATACCAGCAAACTGCAACATGCTTTTCATATGATATGTACAGCAATATGATTGGGGGGAAAATATGTCAAGTATCATTATTTGTATCGTTTAACCTAAAATCTACAGAGAAATCCATTCAAAATTATGTTTCCCTTTGAAATAAATTGACAAAATGGTGGAGAATGTGGATGTGATTTTGCTCCCATATTCTTATATCCCCTGTATCCATGACAACAAAATGGAGGCAACTGACCATGGTGAGTAATATTTGCTGAAGCATGTGGAAAATAGCATCTGCATGTACACTCAGTGTCAGTCAAGGTCAAACACTTCAGCTGCCAATATATAATGCAATACGTATCGCAATACAGATACATGTATCGTAATATATTGCAATGCAGTTTGTTTGACAATGGAGCCCTATTCAATAACTCAGCAAAATAAAAGTGATACCTTTCATAACATGCACAAAGAAAGGAGTTTTCATTGACTTCATCACTACATCAGAGAAAAAAAAAGGGACTACTTTGTCAAAGGGACTACTTTTTTAGAAAGACTTGCTTGTGGCATTGATAACCCTGTCACAATAATCGATATAATACTACTCTGTCACAGGGACTACTTTTTGGGGCCTACTTTGTCAGACAGACTATTTCTTCAAAGGGATTATCGTGTCACACAAGATATGAAGATTCTTCGTGAAGCCAAGTTGGCAGATACATCTGAAGAAAAAGACGAGTCATTGAACCAGTACTTCTGAGTGTATATGCTCTCTTCTGTTTCAGTGTCCAAAGATCCATGTTTCACTCCCTCTCTTTGTGCAAGGACGACACACTGCTTCAATTTCCCCAGATACGGGTCAGTGATATTACGTTTTTGTCAAACAGCCATCAGAGACATCAAACCACATCTATTGGGTCGAAAATCTAATAAAGATCACGGTAAACTGTCCTTTTTTCCTCATTCTATTGCGCGCAAACTGATTTGAGGACATCAAAAGTTTCAATAGCTTGTGATGGTAATACGATTTCTGTAAGTCCTGCGGCCAATCAATGAAATGCACCATGAACACAGTCACACGTCCAATTCTTAAACCAAGACGTATTCAATCTAACACCCATGGAACCATTCCACAACCAAAGTGAATTCCTAACTCCACAGAAACCCATTTTCCTTTTTGAAATTGCATGATTGCATCGTTTGAGTTGAGTCTTCTTGTCTGCCAACAGTTAACTCTCTGTCAAGAATTCCAGCATGACCACCTTGATTTTTAAGATGAGATCACAGGCTATGAGCGACACTCGTTAATCTGTATCGGTGTGTGGAGTTCACAGGCTACAGGAGACGTCCAGTTGATTCGTCTCTTGAAACTGAGATCATTGACTAAGAGACACATCCACTAACATTTAAGTGTCGTTTCAAGAATCCCTGTCACCCTCCGCGTTGTATGTTGTCATTTAATGGAAAGCACTGCCGTTAGCTCATGTGACACAACAGGCAGCAATGTCGATAGTCAGTTCTTTCATTTGCACTTTAATTGACAATTTGATATCAAACTTGAATCAAGAGATTTTGATAAAAACGTTCAAGGCAAACAGGAACTATCCTTGATCACAAAGATTCAGCGGATTAGAGCTTTACGTGAACCGCGCACATCCGTGACAACTTTCCTGATTGTATGTTTATTTCATCATGTCTTTCAAAACAAAAAACACGACAATATCATTACAGTGATGAGCGAAGGAAGACAGGTTTTGACTCAGCTTCAAAGGAAAAGATGTTGAAGTGATCTTGGTCAATATCTTACGAGAAAATTACATGGAAATGAATGCTGTGACTTCATTGATGTTTACAAGTAATCTCCAAATTTTTGCATTTAATTTGTTTCAAGAGAACAGCCATCTTGTTCAGAAAAAGAAATATCCTCCAAACAACAATTACAGTTTTACAATTCAATCAAGGAAATCCACGGGGCTTATAAAACGGTTTTCATAGAGAAACATTTCATTTGAAATCATAACCGCACAAACAAAGGCCTATGTTTTTAATTCTCTGTATTTTCATCGTAAATCTGTTTCAAGTGATCAGACACTGTGCGAGCAAAGTGGCGTAAACTTTGGCCATTGTAGTTGCCTTCAGCAGATAGAGCCTTGGGAGGAGGTCTTTGAAGTGTAATTAGTTGTTAGGAAAGCAATTGTGATCTTATTGACTGTCATTGATCGAAATGGGCAGAGGAACCATGTTGAGATCAGAGACAAGAGCATCTCAGTGGAATACACCACACAATTCATCAGGTCTTTTATCACGCCATCTCTTTAGCCTGGACAAAGATGAGAAGTGGGTTTGTTTACGTGATATATACGAAAATCAATAGATAAAACCGATGACTCTTCATAATAGACATCAGGGACTGTCACCCTCACAACTGCCTCACACCAATGTATTGGTTAGATAATCTCTAATCCGCAAACAACATTATCTGTTATCATCCATGGTTTTTTCACAACACATCTGCGGAAAGACACAGCTTTAGAAGCATGTACATTTTTTTAGAATCAACGGATGGTATCCACTTTCATCAGCCGTACAAGAGCTGTTTATCAGCCTTACAGGAGCTGTTTATCAGCCATACAAGAGCTGTTAATCAGCCGTACAGGAGCTGTTTATAAGCTGTACAGGAGCTGTTTATCAGCTGTACAGGAGCTGTTTATCAGCCCTACAAGAGCTGTTTATCAGCAGTACAGGAGATGTTTATCAGCAGTACAGGAGCTGTTTATCAGCCCTAAAAGAGCTGTTTATCAGCCTTACAGGAGCTGTTTATCAGCCCTACAAGAGCTGTTTATAAGCTGTTCAGGAGCTGTTTATCAGCAGTACAGGAGCTGTTTATCAGCAGTACAGGAGCTGTTTATAACCTGTACAGGAGCTGTTTATAACCTGTACAGGAGCTGTTTATCTGCATGAGCATTACATTGCTTAAAGATACGCATCAATCATATCTTTTCACAACATAACAGGCACAGCTAGAGTTAATCTCAGAACTCTTGACATGACATGCAATGTTTGTGGTTTAACAACCAAAGCAAGATGCCTTCACATCTGTAACAATGAATGGAATATACATGGCCTCAGTTGATATTTGCCTGTGTGCAGGGCAAGAAATTCTACATTCATACCACTGTAAAACAAACAACTGGCAACACACAACTACCAACTGAATATGGGGAATCAATGCTGTAGAGAGGCCAGTATATCCACAGCAGAGTGATGTAGACGTTACTCAATGCGTGGTGTAGACGTTACTCAATGCGTGGTGTAGACGTTACTCAATGCGTTGTGTAGACGTTACTCAATGCATTGTGTAGACGTTACTCAATGCGTTGTGTAGACGTTACTCAATGCGTTGTGAAGACATTACGACTACATACACAAAACAACAAACCCACAGATCAATCGGTCAGATTGTCATGTGAATGTCTCTGACAAAATCAGTCTTGTAAAGTAAACACACCATACATTCACATAGATATACAATATCGATCAACAAAATATTTAAACCTAATGACTTCGCTGTGGTTTGTATGGTTGCTGTCTCATTTGTGATTCCAGTTTTGTGCTTAATTGATGTTCAATACGGCATCAACAGCGGGACAATAGTTGACTGTCTGATACTGACTTGAAGATTGGCCCTGATCTGGAGGCAGTTAATTCCTGCCTTGGCACTCGGGACCATCCAGAGATATACTCAGTTAAAGGGGATGTTGTCTCACATTTAAAGGGGATGTTGTCTCACATTTAAAGGAGCTGTTGTCTCACATTTAAAGGGGCTGTTGTCTCACATTTAAAGGGGCTGTTGTCTCTGAGTTAAGGGGATGTCTCACATTTAAAGGGGGTGTTGTCTCACATTTAAAGGGGATGTTGTCTCACATTTAAAGGGGCTGTTGTCTCTGAGTTAAGGGGATGTCTCACATTTAAAGGGGGTGTTGTCTCACATTTAAAGGGGCTGCTGTCCCACAGTTAAGGGGCTGTTCAAGACAAATGAGACATTATTGCTACCTTAATTCTGCATTATTGTCACTTGTAACCTCACATTTACACCGAGTGAGTGAGTGAAATTTAACCTCACACCAGGTGAGCTCACATTCATATCTAAGAAAGAGAGATGACTGTGACCAGTAACTCCATGTGACCAGCAACTCCATGTGACCAGCAACTTCATGTGACCAGCAACTCCATGTGGCCAGCAACTTCATGTGACCAGCAACTCCATGTGGCCAGCAGCTCCATGTGACCAGTAACTCCATGTGACCAGCAACTCCATGAGACCAGGAACTCCATGTGACCAGCAACTCCATTTGACCAACAACCAAATGTGACCAGCAACTCCAAGTGACCAGCAACCAAATGTGACCAACAACTCCATGAGACCAGGAACTCAATGTGACTAGCAACTCCATTTGACCAACAACCAAATGTGACCAACAACTCCATGTGACCAGCAACTTCATGTGACCAGCAACTGTGTATGAGTTTAGGAACTGTGATTAACTGAACATAGCAGCCTCTCCAGCATCCCACCTGAGGGGGCCTCCTTCCTCCATTGTGAACGCCAGTGTAGACGCATCCACATTAGCTTCTGTAAACTCAGTGAAGGTTCGTTAGAAAAGGTGATCGAGCTCAGGTGTGCTGCTACAATTACATGATCTGAGGGTGTTATAGTGTCGGGACACAACATTAGAGACGTGTGCAAATACCGCCATCTCTCTCTCAGGCTGAGTGAGTTACGATGGCTCCGTGATGAATCCCAGCATCACCAGTACCAGAGTTTACATGTCGATAAGTACCTGTATTTACAACTTGACAGCGTGTCTTGCTCAGAAGAGACTGAAATAGAATCTGTACAATGGCTTCCAGATGAGACAAACAGATCTTCATTGCCAGTGAAAATCAATTCAACTTTTCCTTTCTTTACTGGGAACATTTCAGGGTTAAAAAACAAACTTTTTTATTTCAAAATCTGCACTTAAAGCATAGACTGAATAGACAAATGAAGAGGTAGAAAAATATAAGATTCTAATTTAGAATATTCCTGCCTATTTTTATCCTATTTATTTTTATCACCCAGACTGGGTTGGACTAAATTACAATCAGATATCAAGCAACCTTTCAAGGTTTTGTTCCAACACCCTACATCTATGACGTCATATGACACAAAAGATTTGATGTTAGAAAAGCAACAATTTCCAAGCTCTCTGTTGTCCACAAAACTATAAGTTTTTTTCTCTTTGTAGAATTCTGTCATGCTTTCAGCACAAAATGTTTTTATTTGTTTGTTGTTGAAGGCCGTACTTAGCAATATAACAGCTGTCAGAATGGCGGTCTGCAAATAATAGAACCTGGACCAGACAATCCAGTGATTGATATCATGAGCATCAATCTACACAATTGAGATATAATGAGATGCATCAACCAAGTCAGGAATCCTAACTTCCTGATCCCGTTAGTCGCCTTTTACTGCAAGCATGGGTTGATGAAGACCTATTCTACCGCAGACCTTCACGGGAAGCACAAAATGTATTGCCACACAACCATTGATATAATCTCCACAACTTTCCATTTTGTAACCTATAATTGTACACATAGTTTCTTAAAAATGACCAAAAGAAAGTACAATTGAATAAATATTTGCTTCCTCAATGATGCAGCCATCAAATCAGCTTTTCAAATCAGAGGGGGTTTATTGCTTTTTGATAACCTCTGATTGACCAATCAGAATCATGTAATTTCCAACTTCATATTGGAATCCTATTTGATCCTATTCTTGCCTTCATCACGATGCTGGCGAGTCCGACTTAGAGGAGGCAGTTTGCCCTCATCAAGTCCTTCTGAGACTACAAATGCCTGCACTGACCACAACGTTGACCTGTTGACTCTCGCCATGACACGGGCTTCATTAACTGGGTGATCTCTGGGAGTGTTTGACATTGCTCTGACTTCCTGTGATTGAGGGGCCATGATTGGCACAGACCATCATGGTGGAAACCTGCCGGTCATTAATCATCGCTAGCGGGATCAGGCAGCGATTGTCCAGGGAGAAATCGGTGACTTCCTTGTGTTCCTCAGAGATGAAGTGTGACAGGCGTTATGTCATCATTAGAAGAAACGTAACAGGCAATTAGGAAGTTTAATCAATACCAAGGTCAAGGTCAGATTTAATCATTTAAAAAGGAAATAAAAAATTTGGGAGAGAATTTTGAAGTTCATTGTCAGCAAGCCTGACAGGGTACTCTCTATCACGCCATTTGTAAATGTTTGCGATAATGGCGCCAGAGAGAGTAGAAGGGCTTCAATTGTTTGTTTGATCCTGAGAGAGCTAGCTTAAGTTGCATCTCTTTTGTTGCCCAATGGGGATTCCAGATAGGAACATAACTACCCAGCAACCTATGCAGCTAAATAGACAAGATTGTCAGGCTCGGAGACTTCGTTCAATGACTGTTATCATGTCCAGACGGAGTGGATCATTGCTCTTATCTGTCACTGGATTGTCTGGTCCAGACTCGATTATTAACAGGGCACTCGGCAATATTCCAGCTATACGACAGCGGTCTGGGCCAGATAATCCAGTGATTGATATCATGAGCATCGATCCTCGCAATTGCGAGACGAAGACATGCATCAACCAAGGCAGCGAGCCTGACCACCCCTATCACGTTAGTCGCCGCTTATGACAAGCATAGTTGCCTTTTACAGCAAGCATGTGTTCCTGAAGAACCTCTCGTCATCAGACCTGAAGGGTGGAAGGCCCGTCACATCAGAAGTCATTGTCAACAGATCTGAATGTTTCAAGGTCAATCACACAATCGACACCAGACTAGCACTGGACACCTGGTGTTACATCAAGGTCACTCACACCATCGTCACCAGACTAGCGCTGGACACCTGGTGTTACATCAAGGTCACTCACACCATCGTCACCAGACTAGCACTGGACACCTGGTGTTACATCAAGGTCACTCACACCATCGTCACCAGACTAGCGCTGGACACCTGGTGTTACATCAGAGTCACTGAATGTCAGGCCCTGAGTGACATCAGGAGCTGATACCAGTCTGACTGTCCCCACCAGCCACTGCTGGCATCATTGATTGCTGATAAGTACCCCCTCAGGGCATCCAGTCCTCTTCTTGAAGTTGTGAAGAACGTTAATTAGACAAGTGGTCTCCTCCAACTGTGATGGTCGACATAGTACCCATGTTCTCTGGTATAGAAAACAATGATTCACTTTAACACCATGCTGATTATGCTCAAGGCGATCGTGTCTAGTTTCACCTAATTGAAGAATCTCCGTCTCAGTTCTAAGTCTCAACACATGGCCGCTTAAAAAAAGGTGAAAAAACATCCAGTCTCACAGTCACTGTTTTACACAGGCCGTGACTGTGAACAGAACTTCCTGGCAGAACTGGGGGAAACTGACACTCACTGACATCACTCTCTCCTTAATGTCATAGTGTCCATAGCTCCATCTCCTTAATGTCATAGTGTCCATAGCTCCATCTCCTTAATGTCATAGTGTCCATAGCTCCATCTCCTTAATGTCATAGTGTCCATAGCTCCATCTCCTTAATGTCATAGTGTCCATCAGAATGAGCTGTAGAAAACAGTCATAACACAAACTGCAGCATGGACGCATTACGGTGTATTCTACACTGGAGCTCGACCCTCATGGTCAGGTGAACTGAGGTTCAACATCGTTTTCAAGATTATTATATAGTAATGGTCATGCATGTGTGGGGGGTGTTTATAATCGTACTCATACCGGCCAGTTTTATCTTCTATGGGCGTTACTGTAGCTAAAATGGATAGAACTAAATGTTATTAAATAAAAATAAAAAACAATATCAGTTTTGAAATATTTACTGCAATCAACACACAACGAATGTCACTTTACAAATATGGAAACGTTATAGAACAAACCAGATAACGTCACTATTGAACATCAATATGACATCACCTAACAACGGGTTTGATAATGGCCCGTCGTCCAGCAATATGAGGGCATTATTAAGTTACAGTGGTCCGCTCATTTCTGATAACATGCGGGCGGATTAATGATAACTCTATCCATGTTAGCTGTAAAGGCTGGACCCCTTGATGTTTTTTCCTTCACACTGAACATTTTTTATTCAAATATAAACATAAAACTACAAAGAAAACTGACACAACAGTGAACACAAACACATCAGGATGACACATCAGTGCCACACGACCACGGCGACACACGACCACGGTGACACACGACCTCAGTGCAACACAACCACGGTGCCACAAGACCACCTTGGTGCCACACAACCTCAGTGTGGCTACCCAACTCCTGGCGATGCTTCCTCTCCATCAGTCACAGAAAAATTACAAAAACTAACCAATCAGATTTCATGATCTTGGATAACAAGACTGAAAAGATAACCAATCAGATTTTATGATCTGGGACATGGAATCTGAAACTAACCAATCAGATTTCATGATCTTGGATAACCATCAGTTACTGGACCAGCAAGATTGTCATCAATGCAAACAATCACCAGAAACATCTATACCCACAATGCACCACCACTGTAAAATGTTTTTCAACCAAAACATAAGATGGATGAGCAGAATACAGACTGACACTGCATCAAGCAAGAAACACAAAACAAAATTTCACCACTTTTTGTTCATATTCTACGTCTTTTTTGTTTTCTTAAAATGGAAATAACTCGGAAATAGGCTAGAAACTTGATGCTCAACTCCATCGCTCCAAACACTTCCAAACCAATGCCACGCTAACAGTGGGCAGGATGGTCCATTCCCTGATGGCCGTGGGCTAAATGTGGTCTGTTGTCAATGGTAAAATTAACACAAATCTTTGTTGGAATCAGTGTATGTTTTTCCCTGGTTCCTGCACACGGTATCTGTTTTCATCTGCCAGTTGGGTAGCGGAGTGACAGCAGCATCAGGACCACTAAACACATGGGGCAGAGGGAATCAGGCTTCACCTCCATGATCGTGCCTCCAGGTCGGCGTGACCTGCCATTTCTTCTCTTCAACTGGGAATTCAGGGCTATTTTTAGACACCATGAGAATAGAAATAAATGACCTGCAGCTGTAGACTTACAGAAGAAAAACAGCTGTTAAATTATCTTAATAAAAACATAATAAAAAGGAGCCCAGGGACTCACTTAATTTTCAGATACTGATACTGCAGTAATCTAGACTTGCCAAACATTATAGACTTGCATGGGCTGTATTGGATTTATTTGTTTCAGGGTCAGTAAGTCAGTGAGTGAGTGAGTTGGGTTAAAGGCCGCTTTTAATGTTATTCCAGTTATATCACGGCATGTCAGCTTAATGTGGGAGGAAAGACCGAAGTGATGCAGGTCTCAGACATTTACCATTTCAGAGAAACCCACAAGCACGGGAATGGTGCTGACAAACCTAGAAACATAATCAGGGCGAACTGGCATTCAGGCCAACATTCATAGGTTTCTGGCGTGCCCAAGGGACGCAACTTCACTGTCTTCCTTTGCTCAACCGCGTCATGGCACCTGTGAGACTGAATCCCAGATTTGGTGCATCAGCACCATACCTGTGCTAAGTGTTGACTGTCGACACACTGTCACCCAGGGCACCAAGGTTACACTGCTCACCGAGGGCACCCTGGGCACCAAGGTTACGCTGCTCACCGAGGGCACCAAGGTTACACTGCTCAGCGAGGGCACCAAGGTTACACTGCTCACCGAGGGCACCCTGGGCACCAAGGTTACACTGCTCACCGAGGGCACCCTGGGCACCAAGGTTACACTGCTCACCGAGGGCACCAAGGTTACACTGGTCACCGAGGGCACCCTGGGCACCAAGGTTACACTGGTCACCGAGGGCACCAAGGTTACACTGCTCAGCGAGGGCACTCTGGGCACCAAGGTTACACTGGTCACCGAGGGAACCCTGGGCACCAAGGTTACACTGCTCACCGAGGGCACCAAGGTTACACTGGTCACCGAGGGCACCAAGGTTACACTGGTCACCGAGGGAACCCTGGGCATCAAGGTTACACTGCTCACCGAGGGAACCCTGGGCACCAAGGTTACACTGGTCACGGAGGGCACCAAGGTTACACTGCTCACCGAGGGCACCAAGGTTACACTGCTCACTGAGGGCACCCTGGGCACCAAGGTTACACTGCTCACCGAGGGCACCAAGGTTACACTGCTCACCGAGGGAACCCTGGGCACCAAGGTTACACTGCTCACCGAGGGCACCCTGGGCACCAAGGTTACACTGCTCACCGAGGGCACCCTGGGCACCAAGGTTACACTGGTCACCGAGGGCACCCTGGGCACCAAGGTTACACTGGTCACGGAGGGCACCAAGGTTACACTGCTCACCGAGGGCACCCTGGGCACCAAGGTTACACTGGTCACCGAGGGAACCCTGGGCACCAAGGTTACACTGGTCACGGAGGGCACCAAGGTTACACTGGTCACCGAGGGCACCAAGGTTACACTGGTCACCGAGGGAACCCTGGGCACCAAGGTTACACTGGTAACGGAGGGCACCAAGGTTACACTGCTCACCGAGGGCACCCTGGGCACCAAGGTTACACTGCTCACCGAGGGCACCCTGGGCACCAAGGTTACACTGCTCACCGAGGGCACCATGGGCACCAAGGTTACACTGCTCACCGAGGGCACCCTCCCACAGTTAGCTGACATGCAGTCCTATAACTAAGATATGGTTTCAAATTCGTTCGGAATAATACCAAAAACCAACATTGTAGGTTCATAATATTCTTGTTTTTTTAACAAATATTATTGAATCCTGTACGCATACAATCTGAGAATGGACACAACACAAACACAACACTTTCAGCCACACTGGTTTAGTTTCTAACATGGATGACATAAAGTTCATGTCGTATTCAAGGGGAGATAACTAGAATTGGATTGACTAAAGGGAGATAAGTGGTACTGTCTTGTCATCATCAACATCTGTCTGTACAGGAGCCAGTTTGTTTGATTGTTGTTTAACGCCGCACTCAGCAATATTCCAGCTATATGATGGTGGTCTGTAAATAATCGAGTCTGGACCAGACAATCCAGTGATTGACACAACATGGGATCGATGACATGCATCAACCAAGTCAGCGAGCCTGACCACCCAAACCCGTTAGTCACCTCTAACAACAAGCATAGTCGCCTTTTACGGCAAGCATTGGTTGCTGAAGTCCTATTCTAACCCGGATCCTCACAACTCTTATCACAAATGAACAGAGGAAGAACAAAGATTGAAAGAGACATTATCTGATAGTCAGTTGCTTGAAGACAGGTTGAATGACTCTTTGAAGTTCTCCTTTATGCCATGTCTGAATTTACCTGTCTTATTACAAGCAATCCTTGCAGTCAAACTTTTGATGTGTCATAAGTTTAAGCTGTGTGAGTTCCTTGGGTTAAAAAGATGTTTCCTTCATCTTCATCGCCATGGCAGCCACATCTGGAAACACCTTTGATTTATCTTGAAAAATGGTAAAACGGTGACACCCGTCAATATCGATGAATTGAATACCATTCTATCTTCAGATAGACAAGATTACACTTCACAATCGCATGTATGATTAATCATCTTATAATTAGGATCATACATTTGGCTATTTTGTAGGAAACACTTCAAATGCCCTGCTGCCATATAAAACGCATCAATATGTTTTCAAAAGCCAGTTGTCGCGTCCAAACGGGCATCTCGATTCACTGTGAAAACACCCCTCCTCCCCGTCATCCCCCTCCCCCACACGAACACAGATGTGTGCTTTGACGCTTCACAGGAAATTGCCGAGATTTGAAGAGGCTGGTGCAAGACCCACACATCACGCATGGAAAGCAATTCAAATTCAGTAAAATTTCAACAAAGAGGTATTGATTAAAACTGTTCCTCTTGTAATGTGTGCGACCTAATTGTGCAGTGATTGTAATGATGATGTCGGAAATTGTACACAGAAAACAACTGTGGAAATGTTTGAGGAAACGCACATGTGTGTCACACACCACACATTGTACACTGAATAAAACAGTGGACGTGTGACACACACCACACATTGTACACAGAATAAAAAAGTGGAATGTGTCACACACCACACATTGTAAACTGAATAAAACAGTGGATATGTGTCACACACCACACATTGTACACAGAATAAAACTGTGGACGTGTGACACACACCACACATTGTACACTGAATAAAACAGTGGACATGTGACACACACCACACATTGTACACTGAATAAAACAGTGAAAATGTGTCACATACCACACATTGTACACATAATAAAAAAGTGGACGTGTGACACACACCACACATTGTACACTGAATAAAACAGTGGACGTGTGTCACACACCACACATTGTACACAGAATAAAACAGTGAACGTGTCACACACCACACATTGTACACTGAATAAAACAGTGGACGTGTGTCACACACCACACATTGTACACTGAATAAAACAGTGGACATGTGTCACACACCACACATTGTACACAGAAAAAACAGTGGACATGTGACACAGACCAATGTATCTACCATGTCTCACCCTGCATCTACCATCTCACCCTGTATCTACCATGTCTCACCCTGTATCTACCATGTCTCATCATGTATCTACCATGTCTCACCCTGTATCTATCATCTCACCCTGTATCTACCATGTCTCACCCTGTATCTACCATGTCTCATCATGTATCTACCATGTCTCATCATGTATCTACCATGTCTCACCCTGTATCTACCATCTCACCCTGTATCTACCATCTCAGCCTATATCTACCATGTATCATTATGTATCTACCATGTCTCACCCTGTATCTACCATCTCACCCTGTATCTACCATGTCTTACCCTGTATCTACCATGTCTCATCATGTATCTACCATGTCTCACCCTGTATCTACCATCTCACCCTGTATCTACCATCTCAGCCTGTATCTACCATGTATCACTATGTATCTACCATGTCTCACCCTGTATCTACCATCACACCCTGTATCTACCATGTCTCACCCTGTATCTACCATGTCTCATCATGAATCTACCATGTCTCACCCTGTATCTACCATGTCTCACCCTGTATCTACCATCTCACCTTGTATCTACCATGTCTCACCCTGTATCTACCACCTCACCCTGTATCTACCATGTCTCACCCCATTTTCTACCATCTCACCCTGTATCTACCATGTCTCATCATGTATCTACCATGTCTCACCTGTATCTACCATCTCACCCTGTATCTACCATGTCTCACCCTGTATCTACCATGTCTCACCCTGTATCTACCATCTCGACCTGTATCTACCATGTCTCACCCTGTATCTACCATGTCTCATCATGTATCTACCATGTCTCACCTGTATCTACCATCTCACCCTGTATCTACCATCTCACCCTGTATCTACCATGTCTCACCCTGTATCTACCATCTCATCATGTATCTACCATGTCTCACCCTGTATCTACCATCTCATCCTGTATCTACCATGTCTCACCCTGTATCTACCATCTCACCCTGTATCTACCATGTCTCACCCCATATCTACCATCTCACCCTGTATCTACCATCTCACCCTGTATCTACCATGTCTCACCCCATATCTACCATCTCACCATTTATCTACCATGTCTCACCATGTATCTACCATGTTGCACCCCATATCTACCAAGTCTAAGTGTAGCCACATACACATCTAGTTCTCCAACATCTGTTTCTCAGCCATCACAGTGAGCAATTGGGACAGATGGAAGTGCATGGTTCGAGCCCAGGCCTACAATCACTGCCTAATGTGTTAGACAAAACGGCTGTAATTTGCTACAAATCAAGGCAAGGCGAGAGCTACTAGAGGCAGTGATTCCACCTGTTCTGTGATCTGTTCTGTCACTGCAAGAAAAAAACATCCAATCAGGAGAAATCAATAGCGTTTATTGGCCGAGCTGACGGGCCTGGTGCAAGAACCATCTGTCTAAATGATTGACCAACACAGGACACAAGAGGCCCATGGCCCAGACACCGACTGCTAGTGTTGTGTTATTTCTGTCAATCTTTGATCAACCCTGAGTGGTCCAATAGACCTTTCTCATCCAGGAGGCCCTGCCATCTTACCCGAGACAAATTTGGGAAAAAAGACACATGAATGAATGACAGCATATTGAGGCAGAAGTTGAGTGAAAAATAACAGGGGTGTGTGTCTGTATGTGTCTGTCTGTATGTGTCTGTTTGACTCAGAGAGAGTACTGCACAGTACAATAAAGTACAGTACTGTTGCAAATCCGCTATCTGTCTAAGAACACAGCCAAATACTGATGAAGTATCAGCATATCAGCATACCTCTATATCCAAGTGAACACTCAATGCCAAAAGACCCACGGCTCAGGCGTCTTTGTATTTCACAGAGTACATGTTCTGTAGCATGGACCTGCAATGCTGGAGTGAGTGAGTGAGTGAGTGAGTGAGTGAGTGAGTGAGTGAGTGAGTGAGTGAGTGAGTGAGTGAGTGAGTGAGTGAGTGAGTGAGTGAGTGAGTGAGTGAGTGAGTGAGGCCACCCATTCCGCCATCTGTGGTCTGAGACATCCACTCCCTATTCCAGAGTTAACTGATGGTAGCATTTCAAATACCAATTAAAAAGCATCCACTAATACATCCTATCAAATTACACTGAGAGCCAACTGTCAAACGTAACTCTGCACAGCAGCACTACAAAATTGTTCAAGAACCTGCAGGGTTTTATCTAGAATTCTACACAAAGTGTCCTTGGCAAGCAAATTTAGAAAAAAATTGTTATTTTGTTCAAATTGATTTTTCCAGAATGTACTTTTACGCGTAAATTCAGAGTAATGGGTAAATATTAACTCAAACTGGGAACATGTTCTGACATTTTGCAACAGACTTAGGTCCTAATAGCCGCCTCTAAACGGGTCTAGACAAATCCCTGACACCACTATCTGCCCCCGGGCTCAGTGGACCTTGACTTTCATTATTTCAGGCAACAGGTGACCATTTATGGAATAAGATTCAGACTACCTGGACAAAGTTTCATCGACAATTGGTCGGTATTGCTGACTGTATCACAGAATGAAATGACTGCAGACTGCGGCTATCAGATGGTGAAGCTGCTCAGTGCTGTCAGATGCCAAGCGCACCTACAGAAACAACCCACTCGTATTTCAACCCTTCCTCCAATTACGACAGTCATCACTCAATATTAGGTCGTTTCAAATACTTATGAAAATAATCCCCCTTTCACAAAAAACAAATTCAATTTCTTTGATGTATTAATCCCTTCAAGTTTCACACAAAAACTTCTCCTCGCAAGCACAAGGTAAACCTAACGAAAAACAAAGACCAGAAGAGGTTTCATAAAAACAGAATTCAGTGCCATCAAGGAGCCCCAGTGATGGATGCAATATAGATAAGGCATGGCTTTTCCATTTTGCGGGGACTCCGCCAAAAGAAGTGCGTATGTTGTGTTATCTCTGAGTGGAAGCTGCTTTCCTCAGCACTAGGTATTGGCAGCGTGCCGACATCGGTCCTCAGCCGAACAGATTTACCTTCAGACAGCATGGGGCATTCCCGGCCACCGAATTCCTAGAGACTCAATTTCTAGGTCTCAGAGACTTTCAGAGAAATTCTGCTGTCTAGAGGATTGAAAACTATCCGTGGAGCTCTACTGTCTAGGAGTCAACTCAGGGGAGCTCCACTGTCGGGAGTCAACTCACGGGAGCTCTATTATCTAGGAGTCAACTCAGGGGAGCTACACTGTCAGGAGTCAACTCAGGGGAGCTCCACTGTCAAGGAGTCAACTCAGGGGAGCTCTATTGTCAGGAGTCAACTCAGGGGAGCTCTATTGTCAGGAGTCAACTCAGGGGAGCTCCACTGTCCAGGAGTCAACTCAGGGGAGCTACACTGTCAGGAGTCAACTCAGGGGAGCTTCACTGTCAAGGAGTCAACTCAGGGGAGCTCCACTGTCAAGGAGTCAACTCACGGGAGCTCTATTATCTAGGAGTCAACTCAGGGGAGCTCCCCTGTCAAGGAGTCAACTCAGGGGAGCTCCACTGTCAAGGAGTCAACTCAGGGGAGCTCTATTGTCAGGAGTCAACTCAGGGGAGCTCTATTGTCAAGAGTCAACTCAGGGGAGCTCCACTGTCAAGGAGTCAACTCAGGGGAGCTCCACTGTCAAGGAGTCAACTCAGGGGAGCTCCACTGTCAAGGAGTCAACTCAGGGGAGCTCTATTGTCAGGAGTGAACTCAGGGGAGCTCCACTGTCAAGGAGTCAACTCAGGGGAGCTCCACTGTCAAGGAGTCAACTCAGGGGAGCTACACTGTCAAGGAGTCAACTCAGGGGAGCACACCTGTCTAGGAGTCAACTCAGTGGAGCACACCTGTCTAGGAGTCAACTCAGGGGAGCTCCACTGTCTAGGAGTCAACTCAGGGGAGCTCCACTGTCTAGGAGTCAACTCACGGGAGCTCTATTATCTAGGAGTCAACTCAGGGGAGCTCCCCTGTCAAGGAGTCAACTCAGGGGAGCTCTATTGTCAGGAGTCAACTCAGGGGAGCTCCCCTGTCTAGGAGTCAACTCAAGGGAGCTCCCCTGTCAGGAGTCAACTCAGGGGAGCTCTATTATCTAGGAGTCAACTCAGGGGAGCTCCACTGTCTAGGAGTCAACTCAAGGTAGCTCCCCTGTCAGGAGTCAACTCAGGGGAGCACACCTGTCTAGGAGTCAACTCAGGGGAGCTCCACTGTCTTGGAGTCAACACAGGGGAGCTCTAATGTCAGGAGTCAACTCAGGGGAGCTCCCCTGTCTAGGAGTCAACTCAAGGGAGCTCCCCTGTCAGGAGTCAACTCAAGGGAGCACACCTGTCTAGGAGTCAACTCAGGGGAGCTACACTGTCAAGGAGTCAACTCAGGGGAGCTCCACTTTCAAGGAGTCAACTCAGGGGAGCTCTATTGTCAGGAGTCAACTCAGGGGAGCTATATTGTCAGGAGTCAACACAGGGGAGCTCTATTGTCAGGAGTCAACTCAGGGGAGCTACACTGTCAAGGAGTCAACTCAGGGGAGCTCCACTGTCAGGAGTCAACTCGGGGAGCTCCACTGTCTCGGAGTCAACTCAGGGGAGCCCTACTGTCAGGAGTCAACTCAGGGGAGCTCCCCTGTCTAGGAGTCAACTCAGGGGGGCACACCTGTCTAGGAGTCAACTCAGGGGAGCTCCACTGTCAGGAGTCAACTCAGGGGAGCTCCACTGTCTAGGAGTCAACTCAGGGGGGCACACCTGTCTAGGAGTCAACTCAGGGGAGCTCCACTGTCAGGAGTCAACTCAGGGGAGCTCCACTGTCTAGGAGTCAACTCAGGGGGGCACACCTGTCTAGGAGTCAACTCAGGGGAGCTCTATTGTCAGGAGTCAACTCAGGGAAGTAGGTGGATTGAAACTATCCAGTCTGTCCTCTATCACTGTCTGTGTAGAACTGTGTTCAATCAGCCTGAGATTTACATGCACCAGGTGAACCTTTTCCCAGATCATGATCTACTATGATAAAGGATGTTTACAATAAATACTCTAAGAACATACAATGTATCCAATGAATAGCATGAGAACAATTTATTCTGATTACCTAGTTTTAAACGACATCATGAAATAATCATGTCGAGTCATTCCAAAACACAAGACTTTCCAAAACACACAGCCAAGGCATGTCGTGTGTCTTCTGTTGTTGTCTGGGTGTCTTTGCTGCCATGACCTGTTTGATATCATTTAGCTACGTCAAATTTGACATCAATAAGAATATATGTGGCACTGTGTTATTCTAGCTTTAACTAGTCTTTACCATTTAGTCATCTAGTCTAAACCAGACAATCCAGTGATTGAAATCATGAGCATCTATCAATGCAATTGTGACATGATGACATGCATCAACCAAGTCGGTCAGACAGACCACCAGATCCAATAAGTCCCATCTTGCGACAAGTACAGGTTCTGAGACAAATTCTAACCTGGTTCTAACAGGAATCATTTTATCGTAAATGATAAACTGACAAGGTGGGGACAGGGAGGATAGCCTTACACCCAGATAACTTAATATTTTAATTCTGATTATGAAATATCTCAAACTAAATCTGATCTCACTTTTTTCTTCTAAATGGAAATTTACGCCTGAAAGATAACGAAAATTGAATCTAAAACATTTTGGTCAATTCATTAAATATACCAGGACCAAAACGCAAGCCATGCTTCTCCATTACCTCACTTCAAAGACGCAATGCAAACCTTTCAAACTCAGGTCACCTTCCACGAAGTCCCACTGGGAGCGAGATTGTTGCCTCATCAATATCACCTCCTCCTGTGGAACTGTTTTTACAAACATTGCCGGTGTTTATGGCTGAATTAAACCCCTATATCTCCTACTGATTAGGTAATCTGTCTTAATTGTCGAGGTCTACGTATGGCAGGATCGGCTCCCCAGGTATGGTCTCAATCCAATCACAGAATATCAGTAACCTCAAGAATGACATCAACAGACTACATCCATTGTCTCGTGTGGCATAGACTTCAGCGTTATCTGTGCAGATACCATGTGATAACTTAAAATTCAGTCAGCTATTTCTTCATCATTAATCAATTGTTTTCATGATCAAACAGCCCATTAGCAGCTACAAGGCAACATGGCGGGTCCCGTTACACATGTTATCTGTAACAGGGGGAAGATGGAGTAGAGACGATCATGGAATAAATCACTAATTTTAGCAGATCAATAAACACATGCACATCAAATTTCACTGTTCTCAGTTGAAACAGATCAATTACGTACGCCTTCGGAGAATTTCGCTTAAGTTTATCTTTGAAAAAATACAACACATCAAATTCTTCCTAACTGTGATTGAAAAGGTTTTATAGACATCAAATTAGCAAAATTACTTCCTTTTAGGAAATATTTGAAAAAAATTTATCAAATTGAGTCAAATTAATTCCTCTCAAGGTGGAATTGTCTTTAAGAGTCAAATTTCAGTCAGAAGTAAAAGAGTAGCGTCATTTACAAAATAAAATAAATACACAAGTTTGTTTGACGTCAGAGATATGCTTGAACATGAAAGTAATTAGTTTTTTAAATCTGATACATTTTCACTTTGAAAGCTTGAAAACATACACATTTTACAAATGAAGTCTTAAATACCAGTTTCGTGCAGTTCACATTACCAGCTGACATATCCATCAAACTTGATTAAAATCATATTGAAATGGACAAACAATTTATTCACAGATATTTACGGGCAGATTGAAACAAAGACTAAGTGAAAATATCATAAACATGAATACGTATAACTTTACTTTGAATGGTATCATGTTGGTCGGTTGATGACCTGGAAACTAAATGTTTAAATGTAGTTTAAATGTAAAGTGTGTTCTAGACATACTGTATGAAGTACTCCATTCTGTCACACACAGATTGTATCCGATGTCTGCCAAACCCTATCACTAGTCCACCTTCATGGACTGTTCGCAGTTATCTTCATACGTCCGTAATCCGGGTCGGAATTGCCTGGTCTCCGGAGATACTGCATATCTTAAAGAGTTTACCAAAATGAGGATTGGTTGGGTAAGATGTCTGATCTAGCTCCTTACACCCAGACCGTCTGGGAGACTGCCGACTTCCACTACTGCATATTCAAGATTAATGACAAGCCACCATTAAGCTCTGGAATAGTGCTATCTGACAGACAGACCATTCATAAACTTGACTATCCACTGTTAGTGTGGTGGCTGAAAGACTATATTAAGAATTGACTTCAATATTTTTTGCTTTTATGGAGATATACAAGTAAAATACAGTGTGCACAGTGTGCACAGTGTGCACAGTGAGTGAGTGAGTGAGTGAGTTCCCTCAGACATATACATAGCTGAAAATCACCAGAAGATAGTAGCCATTTCACACAAATGTTAGGAGGAATTCCAATCCAGCATTGCAGGATGGCCTCTCCTGGGACCTTCTCAAAACCCTGGAGTGCATTTATGGTGCTGACTGACCTCTCATTGGCTTCATGACATTCTGTAACCTTTCCTCTGATAGGGAGCATGTGTGTACAGCTGTTAGGGGGTGAGTTGGGGAGTCACACGATGGCCATGGGAGGGGGTGGGGGGCATGGAAGCATGAGGCATGGGAGGGGTAGGGCTTGATTGATCAAAATTGAAAGCATTAAAATACTGTCTCATACAAAGTTTGATACAAATATATCCAAAACACACCATGTAATCCTATAATAGTTTGGCAAGTCTATATTTCTTCCTTCTAGGTATCTGTAAGAAAGAGATTCTCTGGGCTCTATCCCATAAGTCAGCTTAACAAATAAACCCTTGAATATTTTCATTTCAGAAACTGGTGTCTGGCATCTAACGTTAGAGGCACATGGGGTATCACACAGACGAACATTTCATCCCCAAAATAGATTTATATACAATGATAAACAAAATTAATTCTGCAAAGTTCCCTTGAGCCTCGTAATTTCCATCAGCTGGTGATGAAAACAGGATGCTAGAGTATAGGAAATGGGGTCTTGTCAACTATAAGCTCTGGGGGTCTGTAGGAGAGACGAAGCATTACATTGTGGGGTAGGGTGGGGAGGAGAGGTGGGGAGGCAACTGAATTGGTCATGAGGTGTTACACCGTCACATAAATATTCCAGGTTGGAGTTTAGGTTGGAGATTTCTTGTTGAAACTGTGCCGGCTCCTCTACTCCTGACTTAAATAAGGAACGGACCGGGACAATACAATCAATATATGGCAACCATCACCGATTCCAGTGTTTCTTTGAGTGGTCAAGAAGTTTGTCATCACCATCTGCCACAGGTGGACCAGATCCCACCAAGGTTGCAAAGTGCGCCGAAAGGTCAGAGGTAACATGCATGAACTGCTGACGGTGTTGGTTCAGATGAGATGGTCAAGCACCTGTCTGTCCAGGTGAGATGGTCAAGCACCTGTCTGTCCAGGTGAGACAACAAGTGGACCACCATGCAGGGTCTCACTGACAGAAACACCTGGAGCAGCATCAGCATGGAGTACATGAGTGAACATGGAGAAATGGGTAAGATCTGACGACCATAGTGCAGTAACATTGTGTCACTGTCACTCAGACATGGGGTGTCACTGTCACTCAGATGGTGTCACTGTCACTCAGATGGTGTCGCTGTCACTGTCACTCATATGGTGTCACTGTCACTCAGATGGTGTCACTGTCACTCAGATTGTGTCACTGTCACTCAGATGGTGTCACTGTCACTCAGATTGTGTCACTGTCACTCAGATGGTGTCGCTGTCACTAGGATGTTGTCACTGTCACTCAGATGTTGTCACCGTCACTAGGATGGTGTCGCTGTCACTAGGATGGTGTCAATGTCACACAGATGGTGTCGCTGTCACTCAGATGGTGTCAATGTCACTCAGATGGTGTCGCTGTCACTAGGATGGTGTCAATGTCACACAGATGGTGTCACTGTCACTCAGGTAGTGTCACTGTCACTCAGATGGTGTCGCTCTCACTAGGATGGTGTCACTGTCACTCAGATGGTGTCACTGTCACTCAGATGGTGTCCCTGTCACTAGGATGGTGTCACTGTCACTCATATGGTGTCACTGTCACTCCTATGGTGTCACTGTCACTCAGATGGTGTCACTGTCACTAAGATGGTGTCACTGTCACTAGGATGTTGTCACTGTCACTCATGGTGTCACTGTCACTCAGATGGTGTCGCTGTCACTAGGATGTTGTCACTGTCACTCAGATGGTGTCACTGTCACTAGGATGTTGTCACTGTCACTAGGATGGTGTCGCTGTCACTCAGATGTTGTCACTGTCACTAGGATGGTGTCACTGTCACTAGGATGGTGTCACTGTCACTCAGATGGTGTCAATGTCACACAGATGGTGTCAAAATCACTCAGGTGTCAGTCACTTATGTGTCACTCGAAAAAAAGGAGAAAGTTGTGCCTGAAGTTAGGGTGAATGATGTATAGATCTCTGTCATTAAGATGGTGTCACTGTCATTCAGATGGCGTCACTGTCATTCAGATGGTGTCACTGTCATTCAGATGGTGTCACTGTCATTCAGATGGTGTCACTGTAACCAACCTTCCTGAAATGGCACTTTCAACATTGTGACTAGAAAGAGCCAGAATGAGTGATGAAGTCAGCAACATCTCAAATCTATATATATCATATTTATTAACAGTTATATCAATGAAAATTAGCACTGTCACCAGGTTACCAGGTTGCTTGGCTACATGTTGCCAAGTTACTAGGTCCCTAGGCTACATGTTGCCAAGTTACCAGGTTGCTAGGCTATGTGTTGCCAAGTTACCAGGTTGTAAGGCTACATGTTGCCAAGTTACCAGGTTGCTAGGCTATGTGTTGCCAAGTTACCAGGTTGCTAGGCTATGTGTTGCCAAGTTACCAGGTTGCTAGGCTACGTGTTGCCAAGTTACCAGGTTGCTAGGCTACATGTTGCCAAGTTACCAGGTTCTGCATTGCTAGTTTACCACACTGTCATGTTTCCAACTTTCTCTGTCAGTCAACAGACTCTCCATATAAGGGCATCTACTGTCATAGACTGACAATGACGATCAGTGAACCATTCTTCAAATGACATTCTTGCGTGGAACTGCATACACGTTTGATACATTGCAGTTTGAAATGAAGTGTTATTCAGTTCCCCTGTCAAAATTACACACTAAAATGAAGGACGATGATATTTCAAGCAGCACATCAAAGAGACGAGAGAAACGTATTTACTTGCTGTCTTTGATCTGTTCTGTAACTAACACTCACATGCTGGGTTGTAGCGAGCGGAACGAGAACAGCGATGTTATCTCGCTAACCTGCTCTTACCAAAACAGCAGCATAATCTTAACAATGGCTGCTCCCATGGACCTTGCTCAATAGAGGGATGAAAAAAGTGGCTGTGAAAGCATACTTGGTTGTCAAGTGAATGAGCTCCCAACAGTTCAATAATGTCCCTACAAAGTCTATAATACCAGTGAAACATTTCTAGTCCAGCGAAGCCATCCATTAACGACAGTCAAATTAACTGTTGCTTAAATCAGACTGTGGCTTCACTTATTCATCTCTGCACCATATGTCTTAATCGAATCACTGCTCCGCCGTACCATTCTGATGTAAACTGACAATGAAGAGTTCTGTTGGATGCAAATCTAAACTTACGACCACAGCACACTACTCAGATGTGCGCCATTGGAAAATTAGCAAGAAATGAGACTTTATTGTTGAGAGTGAGTGGTATGTAGGAATACAGGACGCATTGACCAATTAAATGTCTAGGAAATCAGGAGGAATCACTGGCGCTGTGATGTGCAGAACTGGGGTCATCGGCGACAAAAGCATTGTGGGAAATCCGTCAATGCCAGAAACGAATCATCTTGTTACAGAGACAATTCAATTTCATCTAAACGATAAATAAACGGCAATGAAAATAAGGTTGATTACCCAGTGGAGCATTTCAGACTTGGAATAAACGAGTTTGTGATTTGGTTTAAAAAGATGTTGAGCAATTGATCATTGTTGTAATATATCTCAATATGACCGTCATTAAGTTCCGGCAATACATCACAATATGACGCCATTATGTTACGGCAATACATTGCAATATGAACGCTGTAATGTGTACGGCAATACATCACAACATGACCGTCATTACGTTACAGTAATACATCGCAATATGACTGTCATTACGTTGCGGCAATACATCGCAATATGACCGTCATTACGTTACGGCAATACATCACAATGTGAACGCTGTAATGTGTACGGCAATACATCACAATATGACCGTCATTACGTTACGGCAATACATCACAATATGACCGTCATTACGTTACGGCAATACATCACAATATGACCGTCATTACGTTACGGCAATACATCACAACATGACCGTCATTACGTTACGGTAATACATCGCAATATGACTGTCATTACGTTGCGGCAATACATCGCAATATGACCATCATTACGTTACGGCAATACATCGCAATATGACCGTCATTACGTTGCGGCAATACATCGCAATATGACCGTCATTACGTTACGGCAATACATCACAATATGACCGTCATTACGTTACAGCCATACATCACACTATGAACACTGTTACGTGTATGGCAGTGAGTGAGTGAGTGAGTTGGGGTTAACGCCGCTTTTAACAGTATTTCAGCTACATCAATCATGTCAGCTTAATGTGGGAGGAAAGCCTGAAGTAATGCAGGTCTCAGACGTTTACCACTTCGGTGAAACCCATGAGCATGGGTATCGTGCTGACAAACCTAGAAACATAACCGGGATTTGAACCCACAATCATTGAAGTTTCTGGTGCGCCCAAGGGACACAACTCCGCACAGCGAATCTGGCAATACAGACAGATATGATGAAAGCTACAATCTTTAAAGCAGTTTCAAGACATTGTTAACTTTTTTCAAGGCTAAGACTCATAACTAAGACTCAAGCGTAGTTTTAAAAAAAAAAGAAATTATGAGGACAGTGTTTAGTGTGTGCGGCCATTAACCTCTCTACCAGAGATGATATCAACTGAAAATATATAATGCTAAATTTAATCGGTTGCAAGACAATCAGCTGTTTTCAAAACAGACAAACTAAACTGATACTGGCTACTTATTCTGAAAAGCTTTTTTTAAAATCAACAACAAATACCATTTCAGGCTACTGACTATTTAGATCATGTGTCGGTGTTCCTAGCAGTTCTTCTTCTATATATAACTCTAGTTCAGCTAGGTGATAACAAGCCATATTGCCTCGCACTCAGTAATAGATAAGAGATTATTTTCCCACTCATTACAATCGACAATTGTTCCGCCCAGGTAGACTCGCTGTATCTTCCTACCTGTGAGGAGGGGTCGGAACACCAATCCAATCATTTCCACCTGGCTGCAGTTGCTATGGTGACAAGAAGCCTTGAGATTTGACAATTAGTCACAGTATGTGGTTGTTTAGTGATATAAGTGTCGCCATCAAGGTGAAGATATACTCCGCTGACTGACTGGCAGACCTGACGACACCTATTTAAGGGGTGAAGGTGAAACAGTGAGCGAGGGTGAGTGAGTGACAGCTCTGCCGAGACCTACTGGAGGGGTGAAGGTCAAACACAGGTTGCGAGGGTGAGTGAGTGAGTGAGTGAGTGAGCGAGCGAGCGAGCGAGGAAACAGGAGAGTGAGTGAGTGAGCAAACAGGCGTGGGATGGAGTGTGAGTGAGTGAGTGTGTGAGTGAGTGTGTGAGATTGAGTGTGTGAGTGAGTGTGAGTGAGTGAGTAAGTGAGTGAGTGTGTGAGTAAGTGAGTGTAAGTAAGTGAGTGTGTGAGTGAGTGTGTGAGAGAGTGAGTAAGTGAGTGAGTGTGTGAGAGAGTGAGTGAGTGAGTGAGTGAGTGTGTGAGTGAGTGAGTGTGTGAGTGAGTGAGTGAGTGTGTGAGTGAGTGTGTGAGTGAGTGAGTGAGAGAGTGAGTGAGTGAGTAAGTGAGTGAGTGTGTGAGTGAGTGTGTGAGAGTGAGTGTGTGAGTGAGTGTGAGTGAGTGAGTGTGAGTAAGTGAGTGAGTGAGTGTGTGAGTGAGTGAGTGTGAGTAAGTGAGTGAGTGTGTGAGTGAGTGTGTGAAAGAGTGAGTGAGTGAGTAAGTGAGTGAGTGTGTGAGTGAGTGTGTGAGAAGAGTATATCTCCTTTATCCTGTCATGTCAGAGATCAATAAGCTCAACAAAATTGTTTGCAGGTGGGGAATCAAACAAGCAAACCTCCTGCCCAGTGGGCCAAACCCATTGTTTGAAGCCAGAAGCAGTCTGTCTGTACACTGAGAATGCACAAAGATACCCCTGGTCGATCTTCATTGTCACAGCAGACCCATGAGCACTGCAGCAAATATTAGCTGTAATTGATCACATTATCGGATGTGTGCTCCGCAGTTGGTAATGGCTAGTCTCTTCCTTCGGCTATATATCCACATATATGACACTGGTTAATATGACAACATTCTATACTTAGAACCCGTCCTCTCCAGCGCTAAGACAATAGACTCCAAGCAAGTGGCTAGGTGTGTAGAGACATTTTGCACAGTACTTCCCTCATTAGACAACAAGACGTTGTGAAGGACAAAACCCAGTCACGCAAGCCATGTCCTGACAACCTGTGTCGCCATGCAGCACACTGCACCAGAACCAGTGTTTGATATCGTTTTACAATCAAGACAGTCTGGCAGGTGACCCATAAGTGTTGCCTGCCCATCTTCAAAGTTACCTGCCCATCTGCAAAGTTACCTGTCCCTCTTCAAAGTTACCTGTCCATCTTCAAAGTTACCTGCCCATCTTCAAAGTTACCTGCCCATCTTCAAAGTTACCTGTCCCTCTTCAAAGTTACCCGTCCCTCTTCAAAGTTACCTGCCCATCTTCAAAGTTACCTGTCCATCTTCAAAGTTACCTGTCCATCTTCAAAGTTACCTGTCCATCTTCAAATTTACCTGTCCATCTTCAAAGTTACCTGCCCATCTTCAAAGTTACCTGTCCATCTTCAAAGTTACCTGTCCCTCTTCAAAGTTACCTGCCCATCTTCAAAGTTACCTGTCCATCTTCAAAGTTACCTGCCCATCTTCAAAGTTACCTGTCCATCTTCAAAGTTACCTGCCCATCTTCAAAGTTACCTGCCCATCTTCAAAGTTACCTGTCCCTCTTCAAAGTTACCTGTCCCTCTTCAAAGTTACCTGTCCATCTTCAAAGTTACCTGTCCCTCTTCAAAGTTACCTGTCCCTCTTCAAAGTTACCTGTCCATCTTCAAAGTTACCTGCCCATCTTCAAAGTTACCTGTCCATCTTCAAAGTTACCTGTCCATCTTCAAAGTTACCTGTCCCTCTTCAAAGTTACCTGTCCCTCTTCAAAGTTACCTGTCCATCTTCAAAGTTACCTGTCCATCTTCAAAGTTACCTGTCCATCTTCAAAGTTACCTGTCCCTCTTCAAAGTTACCTGCCCATCTTCTAAGTTACCTGTCCCTCTTCAAAGTTACCTGTCCATCTTCAAAGTTACCTGTCCATCTTCAAAGTTACCTGCCCATCTTCAAAGTTACCTGTCCATCTTCAAAGTTACCTGTCCATCTTCAAAGTTACCTGCCCCTCTTCAAAGTTACCTGCCCCTCTTCAAAGTTACCCGTCCATCTTCAAAGTTACCTGTCCCTCTTCAAAGTTACCTGTCCCTCTTCAAAGTTACCTGTCCCTCTGCAAAGTTACCTGTCCCTCTGCAAAGTTACCTGTCCATCTTCAAAGTTACCTGTCCCTCTTCAAAGTTACCTGCCCATCTTCAAAGTTACCTGTCCCTCTTCAAAGTTACCTGTCCCTCTTCAAAGTTACCTGCCCATCTTCAAAGTTACCTGCCCATCTTCAAAGTTACCTGCCCATCTTCAAAGTTACCTGCCCATCTTCAAAGTTACCTGCCCATCTTCAAAGTTACCTGTCCATCTTCAAAGTTACCTGTCCATCTTCAAAGTTACCTGCCCATCTTCAAAGTTACCTGTCCATCTTCAAAGTTACCTGCCCATCTTCAAAGTTACCTGCCCATCTTCAAAGTTACCTGTCCATCTTCAAAGTTACCTGCCCATCTTCAAAGTTACCTTCCCGCATTCAGACATTATGAATATTGAAACAGAATACGAGACAAATCTCATCTTCATTAAGTTGCAATAATGCAAATAACTACTTGGGAACAGCAAAAGACACCACTTCAGCCTCTGGTTAATATATGGACCAAGTTTGGATGAAAAATCTTCCATGGTTTTCAAGTTATGCTCCGAAAACGAAATACGGACAGACGGACATACCAGATGACGCCTATAACATATCGGAGTAACTCTGAATACAGGAGTAGTCTTACAATGATCTGCCAGACAGTCGGACAGGTGGAGGACATTTTTATGCAGCCAGACAGAAAAGTTATTAGCCACGGGCTGGAGGGCAGGCAGTTATTTCGGACACCGACTAGAACCTACTTCAAAGAACTCTCTCATTAAAAGGCCCAAAGTTTCTACAACCAAGGTTTTTACAATCTGACAAAGTGGCAGTAACCATGTAACGATATACGTCCTCCAGACTAGTAGGCCAGTATTCCAACTCTACACAACCAAATCCAACCACAGTCCTTGAGATGAAACCCGCTGATGGAAGTAAGTATTCCAACTCTACACAACCAAATCCAACCACAGTCCTTGAGATGAAACCCACTGATGGAAGTAAGTATTCCAACTCTACACAACCAAATCCAACCACAGTCCTTGAGATGAAACCCGCTGATGGAAGTAAGTTTTCCAACTGTACATATCTAACTGTATTCCTGACATCAACCCGCTGATAGAAGCAAGCTCTTAACGTTGTTCTTATGAACTCATCATGTGCATTTCTATAAACCAGAAGTCCCTTATCCTAGTTTTCAGAGTTAATACCGTACATATCATGAAGTTCTCTCTCTGTGAAGCACTGTACAGTATTAACGAGGCCCATCTGAAGTACGAGGGCAATGCTGTACATATGACAGTTCTCCCTCAATGACGCACTGTACAGTATTAACGAGGTCCATCTGTAGTACGAGGGCAATGTTGTACATACGACAGTTCTCCCTCCATGAAGCACCATACAGTATTAACGAGGCCCATCTGTAGTACGAGGGCAATGCCGCTGTAAGAACATCAACCGAGAAAGCAGACGCTAACTGATAACAATTCCAGGCACAATTCCCTAAGCCATAATGGAGACCGGACAAGCTTTCCAAGGAGCTTATTGTTATTCTTACAAATATTGACCATGGAGATGGTAATGAAGGAAGATCCCACAGTAGTCGCTAAACTCCCCCGACGTCCTCGACTGTTTCATCCACTGCCGACCATGAATACTAATCTGCCCATCAAACTGATGAGTCGACAAATTTCTGACAGACTACGACAATTTTAGCGTGTTTTTACTGTTGGACAAATCTGCTGGCATTTAAGGTAATCTGTTATAAGTATTGCTACTTCCAAAGTACAGCTCATAAAGCTGTGAGGAAGAATGCGACATCTTGTTCCGATGGTCAAATTGGACCCCTTTGCTCAGTGTTGTCCAATCATGTAGATCGGCGCCGGTATTGACATAGCCGAGTAGGGACGTCTAGCAGTAATTTGCCACGCCAAAAGTCCCTGATCACACCGAGGCATGGCGTGGTGCCGGAATTATGGGTAATTTTGTCAATGGATTCTCCTCAACTCCACGTTGCCACGCCAGGCCAGGAGCAAATATTGACAGTAAATTTGATCCTGCGGAGTTCAAAAAGAAGTCAATAGTTGTCCAAGTTGCTCAGGAGCATTGGCTTGCAAGAAGTTTTGTGTGATTTGGAAAACAAAAGTCAGACAAGTGAGAGGGCTTCATTGCCTGATGAAATAATCACCGCAGCTTGAGTTGCAAGACTTACCGGGTACCCAGAACCCCCAACAGAAGTGGAAGGAGGCACCATCAGTGCACAATCAACACCCTCATCACCACCACCACCACCATCATCACAAACAACACTATCATCATCACTATCATTATCATCCCCTTCAACACCATCAAAATCATCATCATCATCACCATCAACATCATCATCATCAACACCATCATCAACACCATCACCAACACCATCATCATCCCCTTCATCACCATCAAAATCATCATCATTACCAACATCATCATTACCAACATCATCAACAACAACATCCTCAACATCACATAACATATTAAATAATCCAGTCACAGCTATTTCTATGTCACATGTTATTGTATCTTGCTGTCACACGTAACAGGTCACAATTTGTGACTGCCCCCGTGACGGCCACCGTCGCGCTGTTGACTTGCCCTCCATGTCATGTTGTTGACTTGCCCTCCATGTTGTGTTGTTCACTTGCCCTCAATGTCGTGTTGTTGACTTGCCCTCCATGTCGTGTTGTTGACTTGCCCTCCATGTCGTGTTGTTGACTTGCCCTCCATGTCGTGTTGTTGACTTGCCCTCCATGTCGTGTTGTTGACTTGCCCTCCATGTCATGTTGTTCCAGCACCAGTAAACACTCAGTCATTGATTACCTGACATCATACATTATTGACAACATCACATTACTTATAATTGTATCTTCCACCCAAATCGATGGATTACTTGAAGTCAGGGATGTCTCTCTGTCACAACTATAGTCTGGGAGGTAATTTAAGGTACCGACGTTTACTACAATATCTGAAAAACTATCGGACCTACTCCAGTCAAAGTTGGTATGAGATTATTAAACAGTCAAACATAACTGGATATTACATTTAAAGACAATCGGTGCATGAATAAAAAATCTGTCTATTTAGCTATCACTATATTTCATCAACAACCAGACCTGTTCGTCATGGGTGGAATGAGCATTCATTGAAACAGCCATCTGCATAATGCTACCCCTGCGTCACAGGGCCATATGACATATGATCGAATCAACTCAACTCGAAAGGGTGCACAGGAATCACGCACGTTGAGACGCCCAACGCTAACACCGTATTCGTGCGTGATTCATGTGCACCCTTTCGAGTAATGTAATATCCAGTTATGTATGACTGTTAAATAATCTCATACCAACTTTGACTGGAGCAGGTCCGATAGTTTTTCAGATATTGTAGTAAACGTCGGTACCTTAAATTACCTTCCAGACTATAACAGGGGATTTCTAACACAGACCTTCAAACAAGGGGGTCCCAGTTCCAGCCAGAATCTTTTGAGGCTACTAATCTGAACATGGCTGTCAGCATAATGTTCAGTAGACTTTAGTGTTGTGGCATGGAGTGAGATGTAGGAGCTTACCAGATCAAACAAGACTTCACTAGACTCACGCTTCCGACTACTGGCTGAAGTCACAGACTGGGTTTCCATCGTGTGTCTTGCAACGAGGAGGTTTCCAACAGGGGGTTTCCAATGTGGGGGTGCACAACGAGGGATAAGGGTTTTAACAGATTCAAATATGGGTTTTCAACAATGGTTTACAACAGGGGTTTTCAACAGGGGTTTTCAACAAGGGTTTTCAATAAAGGATTCAAACAAGGGTTTTCAACTGGGCCTTTTAATGAGGGTTAACAACAGGGGTTTTCAACAGGCCCAGGTTTTCAACAGGGGTTTTCAACAGGGGTTTACAACAATGATTTACAACAAGGGTTTTCAACAGGGGTTTTCAACAGGCCCAGGTTTTCAACAGGGGTTTTCAACAGGCCCAGGTTTTCAACAGGGGTTTACAACAATGATATACAACAAGGGTTTTCAACAGGGGTCTTCAACAAGGGTTTTCAACAAGGGTTTTCAATAAGGGCTTTCAACAGGGGTTTTCAACAAGGGTTTACAAGGGTTTTCACCAAGGGTTTTAACAGGGGTTTACAATAAGGGCTTACAACAAAGGTTTACAACAGGGGTTTTCAACAAGACCAGGTTTTCAACAAGGGTTTTCAACAAGGCCAGGTTTTCAACAAGGGATTTTTCACAGTATGTTGGTTCCTCGTATAGAGGAATCTGTATGCCACAGCAGAACTCGCCAGCCTTGTCAACATTATATATGTCCATTACAGAGTTGCTGCGTTCTCTATTCATGACAGGACTCGGCGACACACGACCTCCATGTCTCCTCGCCTCCTGTACAACCTGCACTCACACATCGGCAGATTTATATTCTAGGCACATCCGACACTGATTTCTAACCACAACAATATGAACGACCTGCCATTACGTTAATTGGCTTAAAAAAAAGTAGTATGGAAAGTAGCATATAAATTTAACACTTTTTTTATTTTGAACACTGACTTTGGAATCATTGTTTTTGTGTGGATCTACATCCTATCATGCTGGCGATTCTCTCCCGTCTTGGATAATTACACGATCCTCGTCTCTCGTCAATGTCAATGTTCCAGCAGACGAAGTTTAAGTCGAACAAGGTCGAACATCCAAACATATCTTAATCACTGGTATCCCATTTCTATAAGAGGATTTCTGGTGATGTGAGTCTTTTAAAAAACTGGTTTACAGATTCAAAGCTTACAAAAATGAAAATTGGAAAAAACATCAAAACTGAACAGCCGTTTCTTTTATTACACAAAGTTCTCAAGTTCTTTTGCAACTGAAGACCAAGAAGACAAGCTAGACTGTCACTACTCAAATGGAAAATATATTTAGACCTTTTCAAGAAGAAAAAAACATCTGAAATCTGGCCTGACTTCAACTGAAACAAAAAATTCTTGTCGACCTATTTGACTCATGATCTTCAGCATCTCACAACCGCACAAAAACATAAAAATATGAAATCTGTTTGTGACGATGGACTGAAACATATTTTGTTCAATAATAATTTCAAAACATAACATTTGGTTCTTGTTTATTAAAAATGATCTATATCTTAATAAGATTAGAGAGACCAAATCCTTACCTATTTCAACTTGATAATATAAGCATAACTACATATACCGATGCAGCAAAATACAGATCTTAAAAGTCCACACAGTTTGTCCCCAGCAATGACCCCAACTACTGACCTATTAAGGAAATTATACACAATATGTGACAAAGCAAACATAACGGCCATATAAATTTAATTTAAAAAATAGTCTTATTCTTAGAACAAGTTAATTGATATATGAACTGTTACTTTGTTACTTATTATTCTAAGTAATGTTATTATCACACCAAGTCCTGTACCTCTTGGCACGTGAGTCTGTAAGGGTTAATTGTAAAACCGTGGCAACTATCTTGAGAATTAAAAAAATATAAAAAAATAAAAGTATTGACCTGTTTGAGAGCTTTTTGCACACAAAAACTGTTAACAGACTTTGTGCAACGAAAAAAACAAGACTATTCTTAACATTTTAATTTTAATTTGTGGAAACTGGTCTGTGGAGTGCAGCCTAGATGATGAACCCTCCGCATCGAGGGGCTTGGGGACGACCTTGGGGACGACCCTGGGACGTCATGCTCTCATCATCGATGGAGAGGAAAACACGCAGCAAGCCAGAGGGCTCTAGTGGCTCTCTAGAACGCTCTTAATGAAGGACAACAAGACAGTAAAACCTCTGAATGTACAAACAACTCGTCATCCTGTAAGAACACTTGACAGGTGTGACACAGAGAATCTCTACAGACACTTAGCATCTATGGTGTCTGTATTGTGCATGATTTTCTTATTTTGTAAATAAAAGGAAAATTGAGAACAATACAATTTAGCAACAAGGTATCTTATCTTATACTACACATCTGTCAACCAAACAAATCACAATTATGCGTTAAAACAGAAAGTAGAATTCATCACATTTTTTCCTTCCTACCAAGAGTCCTCTGTGACGTATATAAACTGTCTAAACCAGACTTGTGGGGACTCAATGTTTAGTCTGTTTAGACAGTTACCTAAACAATAATCCTGGATGAGAGTAACATTTGCACTTAAATAGCGATGTGCAGGCGTGCGTGCATGGTTGCTTGTACTAGTCCTGACTCATGCCAATTTATAGTGCTAGCCCTACTGAGATACCATGTCGCAGATTAACATGAATACCCCACTCAGACACAGTATACTGACTCCGAGCCGACCAGTCCTTGTTTTCGCCCCTTAATGCTGAGCGCCAGACAGGGTAACAACAAGTACCTTCTTTTAACGTCTTTTGGTATGACGCAGCCGGGAATCGAACCCCAACCTCCGCTCTCCGGGTGGATGCTCTACCATTAGACCACGGAGGTATATGTACATGTAGGCAAATGAGGGACATTAACCCTTGACTTGAAAACTACCATTTCTACTGTTTTACTTTAAACTATTTGAGTGAGTGAGTGAGTGAGTGAGTGAGTGAGTGAGTGAGTGAGTGAGTGAGTGAGTGAGTGAGTGAGTGAGTGAGTGAGTGAGTATGGTTTAACACCGCTTTTAGCAATATTCCAGCAGTATCATGCTGGGGGACTTATCTATTTTAGCTTACCAATGATACTTTAAAGAGATCGATTAAAATATAAATATATATATTTGTATTTTAAACTTGTGTTTTTTCAAACAATTCCACAAGCCAACCATTAACAACTTGACAGGCGGCAGTGAATCACACTCAAACATTTGTTTCTAAATAACGCAATTCTAAGCTGTAATTACATCTTCATTGTCTCCAAGTTGCTGCAACAAATAGGAACTCCTGTAGTTCTGTTTACCCGATTACCTGCACGAAGCGCCGACAATCAGACCAATGTTTGGACGCCCATAAACCACCTCAACATTCTAATGGCTGCAGTCATTGTGCCATGACATAACTCAATATCTGTCAATACCCCGCCGCTGGCCCTACAGGACAACACCAACCCTACAGGAAAACACCAATGCCAATCTAGAAACAATCATCACAGACCAAGTTTGAACACTGCTTCTTTCATTAACAGACAATTTAATGTATGGTCAATTTCCATCACATCCTTCTATCTCCTTCCATCATGTTCGATGGATGTCATATTCATCGTAGCCATTTCTCTGATACGATCAAGAACCTAATTAATTAATATCCCTAAACAAGTGACGAGGTCAGCGCCACTGGCCGGTCAAGGCATTATGGCTCTCATCCTCTGACCTCATGTCACAAGTATCTACAGTATTAACTAATTAAGGAGGGTTCATGTCCACAGGACACACTCATATATATCTGCTAACACCTCAAAATGGAGGGATCATCCATGTTCACATGAAAGACAAAATGTGCTGTAACACCTCAGAATGGAGGGATCATCCATGTTCACACAGAAGACTGACTTTTATGTGTAGTAACACCTCACAATGGAGGGATCATCCATGTTCACATGGAAGACTGACTTGTATGTGTAGTAACGCCTCAGAATGGAGGGATCGTCCATGTTCACATGGAAGACTGACTTGTATGTGTAGTAACACCTCACAATGGAGGGATCATCCATGTTCACATGGAAGACTGACTTGTATGTGTAGTAATGCCTCAGAATGGAGGGATCGTCCATGTTCACATGGAAGACTGGCTTGTATGTGTAGTAACGCCTCAGAATGGAGGGATCATCCATGTTCACATGGAAGACTGGTTTGTATGTGCAGTAACACCTCACAATGGAGGGATCATCCATGTTTACATGGAAGACTGGCTTGTATGTGTAGTAACGCCTCAGAATTGAGGGATCATCCATGTTCACATGGAAGACTGGCTTGTATGTGCAGTAACACCTCAGAATGGAGGGATCATCCATGTTCACATGGAAGACTGGCTTGTATGTGTAGTAACGCCTCAGAATTGAGGGATCATCCATGTTCACATGTAAGACTGGCTTGTATGTGCAGTAACACCTCAGAATGGAGGGATCATCCATGTTCACATAGAAGACTGGCTTGTATGTGTAGTAACGCCTCAGAATTGAGGGATCAACCGTGTTCACATGGAAGACTGGTTTCATATATACTACTCAAAAGAAGTTAAGGATCACCTGATTCTTTCATATTACCGTATTTTCTTGAGTATAGTGCGCACTTTTTTTCGAAAAAACACAGCTGTGTAGAAGGGGGTGCGCATTATACACGAATTATGAGTTTGGATGTTTTTTTCCCCCATGGAAAGACATTACCGTGAACACGAAACACCGGGAATACCATGTCAACAAATCCATACTGAAGTTCGCAAAATAATTATGTAATTACACTGTCTGGCTATAAAAAGTGTTCTTTGTATATCTGGACTTATGTTTGTAACTTATTTCATTGATTTTATTCAAAATTCCTTATAATATTGTTTTTATTAATTTCGGCGAAATCGTCTGTGAAGCGATCGGAAGATCGCACAACTCACCGTTATTAACAGCAGACACGGTCAGAATACCGCTATTGACGCCTTGAAATAAACTTTAGTTGACAGAGAATGGATACATATATCATAAATGACATACTTTGACTCGTTAAAAGTCATATTTGTTTTTGTTTGACGATTCTATGTCAACATGAAATTCTCGCAATCACGTGATCACGTGCGCGTGAGCCTTGACGGTGACTGGTCAGACATGATCCATGTAAAAAATAATACCCGGGAATAGCGATCAGCTGCTTCGCTTAGGGTTATTATTATTTTAAATATGTTTAGTAAAGGTTGCATATAATTAAGAAAATAATGGAATATATTATTCCTGATAAATAAAATAGTTTCAGATACAATTGTTGCCGATCCTTGCATTAAAAATCTTATAAAGTTATATCATTCGGTGTGTCTTGACCGAATCACCGGTCAATTCCAAGAAAACGTGTGTACAGCTGATTGCTGTTTCCAGCTTAGTTTACGAGAAAATTCGCAAGGTAATCTTAATCCCTAAATATAAAACAATGCCTAGCAGAACAATAAATACTATTTAAACGGTAAATAAACATGTCTGGTGATTTTTTATCGCAAATTTCGAATTTGTACTGATGAAGTTTCTCAGCACCCGTTCGTTTGCCGGACTTTGCTGAAAGGGTACGGTGGAAAAATTTTCTGCGCATAATATTCAAATTTCTTTTTTTCCAAAATATTGAACCCGCTAGAGGGGGGTGCGCATTATACATGGGTGCGCACTATACTCAAGAAAATACGGTACTATAGTTAATCTCTCATGCCATGACAGATTAACTTTACCAATATGAAAGAATCGGATGATCCTTAACTTCTTTTGAGTAGTATATGTACTAACATGTCAACAGTTAACAGTTGTCTAAGGCCCAAAATATTCACCTGAGTTTCAAAAAGTATGTACTGCACAAATGTGTTTCAGTACATGGGTAAAAAGTATCTTAACTATTTTAAATGTATTCTTTTATGACCAGTTAGCTATCTATATGTGATAAATACTACGTTTTGCGAAAAGATGAATCAGAAACAAAAGTATATTGAAGGGGCCAGACATGTTGTTCAAGCAATTTAGTACTTGTCTCAACAAGAGTAACTCCAACCATCTTATCGATGTGGTTTACACTGAAAGTTGGATTGTTGTAATAGCATGTGTGCTTGTGTCGGAGACCGGCTTCATGAAAAATGGTGTAATTGTACTGGGGTTTTTCATGTAGTCACATATAATGGTGGTTTTATTCAAGTGTTTTTAAATACAATCTTGTAAAACTTGGTAGTGTTCAAGCATGTCATCATCATGTCATCGCCATCATGTCATCGTCATCATGTCATGTCGTCATATCATTATCATGTCATCGTCATCATGTCATGTCGTCATATCATTATCATGTCATCGTCATCATGTCATGTCGTCATATCATTATCATGTCATCGTCATCATGTCATGTCAATGTCATGTCATCATCAACTGTAACTTACACAGGAAAATAATCAATCATACAGGCCATGATTGATTCCATGCTTGGCAACTGAAATCAATCAATAATTGAGAAAATGATGAATTGGAAGAACACGTTCTGCATCAATTCTTCCTTTCTCCACGTCCCTGTACCATCACGACAACAGCACCAACATCTTCTCACAAGACAACAAAAACCACATGTGTATCTCTCTGTTTTTCCCAACCCGCCGTAACCCGGAGACCCGGACTCTGACTGACAACAGCACCAACATCTTCTCACAAGACAACAAAAACCACATGTGTATCTCTCTGTTTTTCCCAACCCGCCGTAACCCGGAGACCCGGACTCTGACTGACAACAGCACCAACATCTTCTCACAAGACAACAAAAACCACATGTGTATCTCTCTGTTTTTCCCAACCCGCCGTAACCCGGAGATCCCGACTCTGGCCTCACTCCCTCCAGTTGCAACATCGTTCTTGTCACCATTGAAATTTACAATCCCCATTTTTCAAACAAAAAAGTAAAAACAAAAGTCCTACCACTCTATTTGGGAAGAAGTAACACACTTATCTATGAGCTGGCCTAACTTCAGCATCAGAAATTGGCACTCGTTCTGTCGTCCTTGCCCAAATGCCCAATAGTTAAGGTTTCAGAAGGATTAGTAGAAATTTGCCATTAACTAGTCTTTTGCTATATGTTATCATTATAAGGATAAGTGGATGAAAACAGTTAGTTTCTATTGCTGAACTTGGTGACTGTTTGATATATTATAAATCATATCTGAAACTAATTTCAGACAAAACATAATCTACCAAGGTAAGACGAGACTACGCAATGTACGACTGTCTAGATTTAGACCTGACTTTCAACACAGCAAGGAGATACTGCCTATCTGCTTACAGATCACCACAAATATCATGTCATCTCATGTTGGCTGACTACGTCTCCTTGCTCCGAAACATCTCCCCTCCAATACCCGATACTAGAAGCATCACAACTAATTACATACTGTATTTCCCATCACACTCACAGATAAAACTCCCGCTAACGGAAGGCAATTACTATTTCTTTAACTTGGAAACTTCACAAGCAGTTCAGGTGAAGCCAAAGGGAAATTTGTAATATCGTTTTTTGTTACGATGTTTGAAGGGTTTTACGAGTAGTATTTGAGAGGTTTTACATGTGTTTGAGACGTTTTACTTGCATTTGAGAGGTTTTACTTGAGGTTTTACTTGTGTTTGAGAGGTTTTACTAGTGGTGTTTGAGAGGTTTTACTTGCAGTATTTGAGAGGTTTTACTAGTGGTGTTAGAAAGGTTTTATTGTGCACCCTGCACATAGTGGACACCCTACACCTGCACATAGTGGACACCCTTCACCTGTACATAGTGGACACCCTACATTTGTACATAGTGGACACCCTACACCTGCACATAGTGTACACCCTACACCTGCATATAGTGGACACCCTACACCTGCACATAGTGGACACCCTACACCTGCACATAGTGGACACCCTACACCTGCACATAGTGGACACCCTACACCTGCACATAGTGGACACCCTACACCTGCACATAGTGGACACCCTTCACCTGTACATAGTGGACACCCTACATTTGTACATAGTGGACACCCTACACCTGCACATAGTGTACACCCTACACCTGCATATAGTGGACACCCTACACCTGCACATAGTGGACACCCTACACCTGCACATAGTGGACACCCTTCACCTGTACATAGTGGACACCCTACATTTGTACATAGTGGACACCCTACACCTGCACATAGTGTACACCCTACACCTGCATATAGTGGACACCCTACACCTGCACATAGTGGACACCCTACACCTGCACATAGTTGACACCCTACACCTGCACATAGTGGACACCCTACACCTGCACATAGTGGACACCCTACACCTGCACATAGTGGACACCCTACACCTGCACATAGTGGACACCCTTCACCTGTACATAGTGGACACCCTACATTTGTACATAGTGGACACCCTACACCTTCACATAGTGGACACCTTTCACCTGCACATAGTGGACCCCCTACACCTGCACATAGTGGACACCTTTCACCTGCACATAGTGGACACCCTACACCAGCACATAGTAGACTCCCTACACCTGCACATAGTGGACACCCTACACCTGCATATAGTGGACTCCCTGCACTGAACATAGTGGACACCCTACACCTGCACATAGTGGACACCCTACACCTGCATATAGTGGACTCCCTGCACTGAACATAGTGGACACCCTACACCTGCACATAGTGGACACCCTACACCTGCACATAGTGGACACCCTACACCTGTACATAGTGGACATCCTACATTTGTACATAGTTGACACCCTACACCTGCACATAGTGGACACCCTACACCTGCACATAGTGGACTCCCTGCACCTGTACATAGGGGACTCCCTGCACCTGTACATAGTGGACACCCTACACCTTCACATAGTGGACACCTTTCACCTGCACATAGTGGACCCCCTACACCTGCACATAGTGGACACCTTTCACCTGCACATAGTGGACACCCTACACCAGCACATAGTGGACTCCCTACACCTGCACATAGTGGACACCCTACACCTGCATATAGTGGACTCTCTGCACTGAACATAGTGGACACCCTACACCTGCACATAGTGGACACCCTACACCTGCATATAGTGGACTCCCTGCACTGAACATAGTGGACACCCTACACCTGCACATAGTGGACACCCTACACCTGCACATAGTGGACACCCTACACCTGCACATAGTGGACATCTTACACTGTACATAGTGGACACCCTTCATCTGTACATAGTGGACACCCTACATTTGTACATAGTGGACACCCTACACCTACACATAGTGGACACCCTACACCTGTACATAGTGGACATCCTTCACCTGTACATAGTGGACACCCTACACCTGCACATAGTGGACACCCTACACCTGTACATAGTGGACATCCTACATTTGTACATAGTTGACACCCTACACCTGCACATAGTGGACACCCTACACCTGCACATAGTGGACTCCCTGCACCTGTACATAGGGGACTCCCTGCACCTGTACATAGTGGACACCCTACACCTGCACATAGTGGACACCCTACACCTGTACATAGTGGACACTCTTCACCTGTACATAGTTGACACCCTACACCTGCACATAGTGGACACCCTACACCTGTACATAGTGGACACCCTTCACCTGTACATAGTTGACACCCTACACCAGCACATAGTGGACACCCTACACCTGTACATAGTGGACAACCTACATTTGTACATAGTGGACACCCTACACCTGCACATAGTGGACACACTACACCTGTACATAGTGGACACCCTACACCTGTACATAGTGGACACACTACACCTGCACATAGTGGACACACTACACCTGTACATAGTGGACACCCTACACCTGTACATAGTGGACACCCTACACCTGCACATAGTGGACACCCTGCACCTGTACATAGTGGACACCCTCCACTGTACACTGTTGACATAGCTCTCCAACATTCCCAGGCCCACAGACAGATGTATGACAGGAATGAAGCCTCATTTAGAAGTAATGGCAAAAAGTCATCTGGCAGCATTTGTTGCTCCTGTCTGCATCTGATCGTCCTCCGTGGAGAGCTGATACTGGTCTACTGTGTGGAAACTGAGCTACGTCCATCTGCAGGATTCAGCACCGATAGCCATTAACTCTTATCTACCAACCTCAGCTACAGTGATGACAATAGCATCGTTGCAGCAGCAGTAACAGCTACCCAAAGCCCACCACAACATCACTGGTACTGGAGCGATGTTGGAGGTTCGCCACTCACGGAGTCAACAACTGTTACACATTCTGTATTCTTGTGGTTTAACACTTTGTCCAGATTTATCTCCCTCCTGACTGTAATGATGGTAGCCGGACACGGCAGATAGCCTGTATGTCAGAATAACGGAGTCGGTGGCTTTCATCTCTCACATTACACCTGGATTTATATCAGCAACAGATCTCTCTACTCCTGGAGACGAGGGTGTTTTGGGGGAAACTAACACTCCCCCCACCCCTCCCTCCCCTTCCTAACCTTTAATCTTGGGGTAACAATAGTCCACCATACATTCCCCACCCCTCAACTTGAACCTCATAACAATATCATACCATCCCAATACCCTCTGTCAGGCTTCTAACATTGGAATTACAGCAATGATATGTTTTGAGTTCCCTACTGTGAAAATTCTTATGCATTTTTAATTGAAAATCCAAATTATAAAAATTGACAAAATTTTAATTTTTTTTCCCTGTATGTTTACAGCAGAATTTAATGATTAAAAAATGTCAGTAAATTTTTGTTGTTGTGGCAACCATTGTGAGAGACCAGTTCCATGGATACAGGTCGATGCCGGTTTCAATAGAGTCTGGTGTCAAACATAATCTTGCGTTTGCACATGTCTGAGACCCTTATAAGGAAGGAACATCGAGACTGTAGAACACAAGTTTTCTCTTCACAGTGGCATTTGACAACATCGTTCCTCAAACAAATTACTTTTCTATTTTTTTCTTTTCTGATTTCCATCATAACACTTGGGTATCAAATTATCTGGGGAAAAACCTCCACTCTGGCTTGTGACAGGTATTTGCCTGATTTTCATTTCGCAATATATTGCAATAATTATGAATGTATTGCAACACATACCACGATATAATGCATGCGTTCTTTCATCTGTAATTTGTTATAAACTTAAATAACAATACCCCAAATGACTTGAAGTTTTCATTAATTCTGTACTGAAAATTCCCGGACAGAATCATCAGACTGAACACTAGAGTCAACACTCTCAACAGCCAACAGTAGGCCAACAATAAAATGTAAAGTCAAAAATGTTCATTTCAGATTTTCTTTAAAAAGATTAACATGTCCACATGTTTATATATTAGATTTGCCCTCTGGCGGGAGACTTAGCAGTGATGTAAACGTTGCCAACAACATGAAAATTATCTGAAAAAATGCATGATTTAAAAAAAACTATATATCAGTAGTTTCCAAAAGTATTGTAATACATATTCATTAGTACTTTAAGTTGTGATACAATGTATACCGGTAATGTAGTGCACCTCGAGCTCTAACTCCAACAAAAAACACCCTGTGACATTCACACACGAAGATCATCAGCTGTCAATGTTGTTCAAACATGAAGATTGTATAAGTTGTTTGTATTTTCTCCGGAGACATTATAAGAGCAGCTAGACACGCTGTAGTGGGCGCTGGTCTGGTGTTGCTGTCAGACAGCGCGATATGGCCGATTGCTCAACACTTGATAACCTGTTCACATGTTAACTCGTTGACACAACAGCGGAGTTTATCTCAGTAACACACTCATCAAGTCTGTCTGTCCAGGGGTCATGCAGACCCTTCCCCAAGGGGGTCAAGCAGACGCCCCCCCCCCCCCCCCCCTTTCCCCCCCCCCCCCCTTTCCCACCCTACCCAGGGAGGCAAGCAGACTAAACCACCTGGTTGTATTCCAATACATCTAAAGACTTCATTACATTTCAAACATGTGACAACTTTCATTTATCTGCTTTGAAACTTGAAATCATAATAATTTAGTACGGAGCCATTCCATTATTCCTTACCATATTCCGGGTATCACATTTTCTGGGAATACTGATACTTTAGAAATAATAAGGTAGACACAATTTTATGGATAACAACTTCTTTAATACTGTAAAAAGCGACGTTTCGGTATAGATCCTTATACCGTTGTCAAGCATGACTGAATGGGGGACAATAGAAACAATGACAACTGTTATTCAATACCAGGTGATACCTTTGTTGTATCACATAATCACTGAATACTAGATAATATCAATGTTGTGTCATACCATCATTGGATAATGGGTAATATCATTGTATCATCCTGGTCATTGGATAGTGGTAATATATCATACCATTCATAGCATACCAGGTAATATTGTATCAAACTTGTCATTTGATACCTGGTAAAATCACTGTTGTATCAAAAGGGCCCTGGATGTTAGGGTATAAAAGAGTTTTTTCCACAATGAACATTTGAACATTCTACAGATCAAAGTATTTGTTTCGAAAACATATACCAGTACATATAGTTCCTAATAAAATACATTTCACACTGTCGTCAGGAAGGATGTTTCGCTATGTTCACAAACTAGATCTGTCCACAGGTTCTCCCCGAGTACACAAAACAAGCACAGAATCCCATAGAATCCCATGTAAGCCCGCTCCGGCTGAGAAACGTCAAACATAACTTACACAACGTTATAATCATCTCGGCAGCTGTCGGCAATAAACAGCGAGCGAGTTTTGAGATGGTCCCCAGGCAGCCTGGAATTCCCGTTCGGGATTCGCAATAAACATGGTGTTCTGTGCCAAACATGTAATACAATACAATGCAACTCACCTTGGCGGAGAAAGGAATCCCGTGCTCAAAAGCATCGTCGTTGTGGAGGGGGATCCGACTGTCGTACCCGTCGTCGGAGACTAAATCGTATTGCTTTTTCGATGGCATTGTATTGTAAACACAGTCTCCCAACTGTCAAAGAACGAGCTGTCAAAAGTCCCCCTCTCCCCCCGTACTCGTGGCTCGTGTGTCGTGCTGGCGCTAGGTCCAAACATACACGTCACACAAGGAACCATCACACATTCTCAGAGAAGTCTGAAGCAAATCTTCCTTTCCGTGCGAAACTTGAAACCTTGATTGCGAAATTCGAATTGCCACAACTTCTCGCTACCCTCAAGTCGGCATGTTATCCAGCGACTAGGCAGACGGTATCTCCCCCGCGCCACGAGCTGCTAACCCCCTCACGTGCAGGGAGCGCCGTGTTTCACGGCATGTGTAGCAGATCTTCTACTTTGGAGGCAGACGGGGAAGCCTAGCACTAACTCACTTTGATCACGATAAAAACTTCTCACTCACACGAGGGTCGCCGATAGCTACCTTTCCACTCACTGCCGTTAGAACTAATCCTCCGCAACGAACCACGGAAATTACTCGTCAATCAAAGCCATTTCTAGTGCACGAGCGATCAATGATTGTAATTAACCCAGGACCAGACACCCAGTCTGCACATAACATCGAAAGTTTGCAAATCTTCGTTCCACCACCATTCAAACACTTCCGTACCCCAGCAGTCACGTGATTTTTTAACCCCTGACCTCCATGACGGCGCGTGCACTTTCGCACCAAATAGACAACCACGAGCTTTGATTGGTCTTCTCAGGCAGCGGGTGCCGACTTTGAAGACTTCCGCGGTTCCACCGTGACAAGACAGTACGTTTGACACTGAAATGCGCGCGGTGCGCTATGGTTTGATGTGTAGCCGGTTCGACGAGGCGAGCTCCAGTGAATATTGAATGTGTTCGTAGTGATTCAGAGCGGAGGGATGCTCCCATCAATAAGAGAGACCGACGACTTGCCGCAAGCGGACCCGACTCATGCCTTTCTAGCTATTTCTGGCACTAGACGATTTGCCTTCATTACTCAATCCTGTACTAAGTCTTTGAAAGCGACTAATCTCTTTACACCGAGTATATGTTGTCTAGGGACTAGCATACTTACTGGTACAGCTCGCTAACAAACGGGTTATCATCCATTAGGGGCCATATAATCATAACAATGGGATATTTTAGAGCGATGTGCATGCATCGCGCAGTCGACACAGACTCGACCTCCGTGCTAATTACTGCACATAATCAACACAAAATCACCAGAGGCAACATCGCGGTTGAATAGAACCGCGACAGCCCAGTCTAACAACGTAATGATGTTTCGTCGATGCATACCCTATAGAAATTCTGATGGGTTAAATTTAAGTGATGGCGTATTTTGTGTGCAATGTACACTTTTAGACGCGTCGGGATTCACATTAAATGCAAAACAAATTCGATCTGTAATGAAAGTCTTTCTTCTTGCCTCTTAGCAAGCCCGCTTGATGCCCCTGTGAAATTCACGACCTCTACTCATGACAATACATGTCAGTCATGTCGATCGTTTGGTTGATACTGAATAGCCTTAGACATGTGGGCAAATTTGTTATATTCACCATGTGATATCGCCTGTCACTATAAATAAAGTAAGTTTCTTTGAATCTTTGCCTCTGCGTATCTTTACTTCAAAAATGGGGGGAGGGGAAGCCTAGTTGTTAAAACTTTCGCTCGTCACGCCGAAAACCCGGGTTCGATTCCCTACTTGGGCAATATGTGTGAAGCCCATTTCTGGTGTCCCCGCCATGATATTGCTGGAATATTGCTAAAAGCGGCGTAAAACCATACACACTAAATCACTCTAAAAATGGCGTTTCCGAAAGTTCTTACTATTCAGATGTTGGAGGGGAGGTCGGGTAGCCTAATGGTTAAAGCGTTCGTTCGTCACGCCGAAGAACCGGGTTTGATTCCCGAGGTGCGAAAAATGTGTGAAGCCTATTTTCTGTTGTACCCCGCCCTGATATTGCTGGTATATTGCCTAAAGCGGCGTAAAACCATACTCACTCACCGTACAGCCGAAGTCCGCCACGTTTGTACTCGAGTCAAGCGCCCTGAACATGGCTACTTGGAACAAGTATTGACCCCGAGTACCCATGCTCGTTTGGAACTGAGAAATGGTGACCGTGAGGACACAATGTTGAGTATTTAACAGAGAGTTGAACATCGCCGTGAGCAGTGTTACAGTTACGTCACGGCGTGGGAGGGACTCCCATGGAAACCAACGTCTAAGACATTTACCACATCGTGGCAGCCGACCACACCGGCATGGTGCTGACCATATAAGAATCAGTAGCAAGGACAATCTGGGATTCTTTGTACTGTGTTCTTTAATCTGTTGTTTATTTTGTTTGTTTGTTTGTTGTTTGACGCCGCACTCAGCAATATTCCAGCTTTTCAACGGCGGTCTGTAAATAATCGTGTCCGGACCAAACAATCCAGTGATTAGCATCATGAACATCGATATACGCAATTCGGATACTATCATGCATCAACCAAGTCAGTGAGCCTGACCACCCGATCCCGTTTGTCGCCTTTTATGACAAGCATGGGATGTTGAAGACCTATTCTAACCCGGATCTTCACCCGTTAAATCTGTTGACGCAGAATAGCAATTAACATGAAAATAAACAACGTAATTCTCCTGTACATAATACACAGTGGCAACTACATGTCGATCTGGGGTGGCCTAGTGGTTAAAGCGTTCACTCGTGACGCCAAAGGCCAGGGTTCGATTCTCCACATGTGTACAATGTGTGAAGCCCATGCATTTCTGGTGTCCACTGCCGTGATATTGCGGAGTATTGCTAAAAATGGCGTACAACTATATTGACTCGCATGCAGATGGCCTCATTGATACTGGACATTTCAGTTAGATTTTTAATGAAATGTGATTGTTAGCGTAATGTCCGCACTCACGATCATCGGATCCTTTTACTACTAAGGGACACAACTCTGCACCCCGTTTTAGACCACTGGGACAGATAATTACGGTTCAGGGCAGATGGCCACCAGGTCTGTGGTCAACTCTCAGAACCTCGTGTTGACGAGGCTTAACGATTCTCAACACTGACTGGGCAGTCAAAACCAAGATATTGTTCATATTGTTAATATTAATACAAAATGACGTCGTTCATTGTTTAGAAGGTGTCAAACGGTAATTAACTTCCAATGATGACGGGGTGGGGGATGGGGTCTTAATCGTCGAAGGCGCCACAGTTCGCTGTGCAGAGTTGCGTCCTTTGGGCACGCCAGAAACCAATGATTGAGGTTCGAATCCCGGTTTGCCCCGATTATCTTTCTGGGTTTGTCAGCACCATACCTGTGATCGCGGGTTTCACCAAAGTGGTAAACGTCTGAGACCTGCATCACTTTGGTCTTTCCTCCCACGTAAGGCTGACACGCCGTGATGTAACTGTAATGCTGTTAAAAGCGGCGTTAAACCCAACTCACTCACTCACTCACTACACTGATGACGGTGCATGGTATTGAAGACTTACGCAATTGAAAATTAAAATTAAAAGAGGATAAGAAGTTAAAAAAACAACCTGCCTATATATACAGTACCAGCCCAGCCGACCCGGTGGGTTAGAATAGGTCCTCAGCAACCTATATTCTTGCCGTAAAAGGCGACTATGCTTGTGGTAAGAGGCGACTAACGGGACCGGGTGGTCAGGCTCGCTGACTTGGTTGATGCTTGTCATCGTATCCCAATCGCGGGAATCGATGCTCATGATGTCAATCACTGGATTGTCTGGTCCACACTCGATTATTTACAAACGCCGTCATATCGCTGGAATATTAGTGAGTGCGGCGTTAAACAACAAACAAACTTTCAGCTGGTACACACGTTATTTGACGCCCCCTCGACGTTCCTTGTCAGTGAGCTGTGAGAGAATTAGCTGACACGAGATTATTGTCAATTTCCCTTGGTTTTTTTGTTCACTTGAAGTGAGGTGCACCCCAGCCACCACCACCCCACCCCTCTTTCTCCCCCTCTCCACCACCCGACCTTTCTTCGTGACGAGAATCACACGAACTATTTACCTTAGCGACCTCCTACATAGGACATATCTTACATACTCCCCACGTGACCACGGCCTCGCCACGTGGCGGCTCTGTGAGTTTCCCTTTGATGTTCTCAATTGTATTTCTCGCCTGTTACCGATTCCTTCCAGTGCCATCCCCTGGTGCGGCCACAGCTAACGTGTGTCGACACGCCGCTCAGCTGCTATTATCGTTTTTTTGTGTTATTCATGTTGTCTGTGAAATCTTATTGAAACCAACAAAAGCTGTCGGTAAACGATTTGACGTGTTGTACTCAATTTACTTTGGGAGAAAACATTCGATTATGGAAATAAGAATTACTGGAATAACTATTAATAATTTGACAGATCAAAAGCACCTATTAACGCCGTGTTAATGCATTTTGTTGAAAGGATGTTTTCAAACTGTGGAATAAATATCTCATCTATTAGGCTAGCCCGTCGACCGAGTTTGATCGTTGTCGACGATGTTGCAATGGGTGATCAGATTCAAGTAATGATGCTTTTACTGCTGTCATTGAAGATGTGTTTTATCATCCACTGATTGGCATTTGACTGAGGGAAAACTGTACCAACCTTTGACATAGTACGAATGTATCAGTCACAGCGTGAAACCTTTTAGATTAACTGAATAAATCGGTTTATCAAATGTGCACTCACGTTTTCTATGTACGTAATATGGATGGTCGTGTTCTCGGCATAACTAACTCACTCACGAACGAACGGTCGATCGATTGATACCGGTAACACGGTTCACGTGCATATAGTACAATGTTATCCCATTCGATAGTTGTGTCTAATCTTTTACAAGAAAGATATACGTTTCATTACATTGTACATCACATTGTACATCTAAATAGTCGGTGTAGATTGTGATACCACCCCCATGGCTTAAGTATCATTAAACTTCTGCAGACAACAGATTCAAACAAACCAAAACTGTAATTCATTTATATTCTATCTTGACTTTGTTTTAATGTTTTTATGGCAAACTGTTTTCTTGAATATACTGATTTTAGTACACCGACTGGGTCCCTGGATGTGTACCCGTGTAACTGGATCGACTTGACTGGATTTACTTGTGGTCAGCGACATGTATTCGGACGTATTAAACCATTACGTTATGATTTATTTTTTGTTTAACGCCGTACTCATCAATATTCCAACCATATGACGGTGGTCTGTAAATATTCGAGTCTGGACCAGATAATCCAGTGATTGACATCATGAGCATCGATCCACGCAATTGGTTACGATGACATGCATCAACCAAGTCAGCGAGTCTGATCACCCGATCCCGTTAGTCGCCTCTTACGACAAGTATAGTTGCCTTTTACGGCAAGCATGGGTTGCTGAAGCATTTCGTTATGCAGTCAACGGTGGTATGAAACGTGATTGTAAAGTCGACAAAAAGACCACATGTACTTGTGAAGTTTAAGAGTCCCATCGTATGAATATCTAGATGGGAGGACGATGAAGCTGCTACCGGTCTAGCCCCTGTTATTGATTGCTGAATTTTTTATAAAGCTTCGCTTCAATTAGGGCTTTTATGTACGATTTTCCCCTCCGTGGATGTATAGAACCATCTTTATGCTCTGTAGAATGTCGATAAATCACAGCGAAGAGCTGAACGATTTCTATATAAGCCAGAATGTTACCAATCTGTTAGGAGTCCATGTGCTATACAAATATGGCGAAAAATGAGTATGTTCTTTAACATCGTCTCCACAGCAGATCTCTTCCCCGTGCCCTGGAGCAGGCTAACGGAGGAAACTCATTGCGGAGCCATTTACATTTTTTTAAATAAGCGAAATTGCTGTGGCATCATCAAAAATGGAAAGTCAACATGGCGTATTGAGCACCCGACTGTGTGAGCGAAGATAACACAGTTTATCAATTGACAGACTCGCGTGACGAGCACGCGCTCAGCCCAAGATCAATGTTCGCCAATTGTCGCCGTGATGCGGTTGCGTGCGAAACACAACTTAGATTGAATAATGCTTTGTTTTCCTCCAAGACTGTGGAATTCGTCGCAAACTGTATCTGGAACCCGCATACAATCTACCTTCGATGCCCGTTAGCGCGGTATAACGAGATAGAATGTACCCCAATATATCACTTATGAGACGTAATGTTTTAGACAGCATTTTACCTTTTTTTATTAGGAGAAAACCCCATCTGATTGGCTGTGGCAGACATTACGGCTTCTGATTGGCACAAACGGGTGTATTTTTTAGCTTCTGTTACGTCATGGCGTTTGTGTATTCTGATTTTTTGTCACGGTAACGTCAAACAACTGACGTAAGTTTTCTATGGTCCCGTGTAACAAGGCTAATGCCGTATCTGCAAGAAATAATTCTGGATCATACGCTTTCGAAAAACTAACACTTCAAAGTTCGATTTTCGGTTTGTTTTTAATAAGAAAGAGCGAGTGAATGATTGTTGTTACACGCCGCAACAAGCGATTTTTAAAGTTATATCGCGGCAATGTACAATGTACACATCGAGCATAGACCAGACAAACCAGTGATTGATATTTTTTGTAACAATCTGCGTCGCAGGAGCACAATGACACGCAATCAACGACTATGAACACCCTGTTCCATTAATGTGTCTTACGACCAGCAGGTGCGGTGGGGGTAGCCCAGTGGTTAAAGTGTTCGCTCGTCACGTCGAAGACCCGGGTTCGATTCGCAACATGGGTACAATGTGTGAAACACATTTCTTGTGTCCCCCCACCGTGTTATTGCTGGAATAGTGCTAAAAGCGGCGTAAAATACAATCCACTCACTCACTTACGCCCAGCACAGGTTCCTGCCAATTCTAAACAGGAGTTAAGCGTTTGTGGAAATATCTCACAGCATAATCACCAGACATGAAATACTCACCAGTTTACGTAGTACTAATACACAGAATATTATAATAACGGCGCACTCACCAATATTCCAGCTAAATGACGGCGGTCTGTAAATAATCGAGTCTGGACCAGACGATTCAGTGATTGATATGAGCGTCGATCCACGCAATTGGAGCTAGTAATACTAATACACGGAATATCAGTACTTATAATACTAAGAAACGGAACACGGGTTCTTGTAATACTAAGACAGGGTGCAGCAATGAAACCTAAAAAGGAGTGAGTTATGTTTAACGCCGCTTTGAACAGTATTCCAGTTATATCACGGCATGTCAGCTTAATGTGATGCAGGTCACAGACGTTTACCACTTTGGTGAAACCCACGAGCACGGGTATGGTGCTGACAAACCTAGAAACATAATTGGGGTGAACCGGGATTCGAACCCACAATCATAGATTTCTGTCGTGCCTAAGGGACGCAACTCTGCACAGAGACTGTGTCGCCTTAGGCGACTGGGCCCCTGCTTGTTGTAAGAGGCGACCAACGGGTGGCCAGCCTCAGGTGATTAGGCTCGGTGACTTGGTTGATGCATGTCATCGTATCCCAGTCATGTGGATGCTCATGATATCAATCACTGGATTGTCTGGTCCAGACTCGATTATTTACAGACCGCTGTCATACAGCTGGAATAATGCAATTGCTGAGTGCGGCGTTAAACAATAAACAAACAAACAAACTAACAGTTAAAGAACATGACCACGCAGCGTACTTGACTATAACGCGGGATGCAAGGGACACGCGTGACTGGCAGCTGTAGGCGGGGTTTAACGCCTCTGTCAACAGTGCTGATTGTTTTCACCAATGTGAGTCCAAGAAATAAAGTTCTCTTATAAAATCTATATCTACTAAATATATAAATACAAAGCAAAAGGAGCCCAGAACAATCCTTAAATTCAGTCTAGAATCGAGGCAATCTAGACTTGCCATATCAATCTAGACTTGAGTTGGACTCCCTTTTAAATTTATCCTCTAGGGTTAGGAGGCAGACTAACCAATGTGGTGAATATGATTCTAGGACCTGCATCGCTTTCTTCAACATCAAGGTGAGTGAGTAAGTATGGTTTTACACCGCTTGTAGCAATATTCCAGCAATATCACGGCGGGGGACACCAGAAATGGGATTCACACATTGTACCCATGTGGGGAATCGAACCCGGGTCTTCCGCATGATGAACGAACGCTTTAACCACTAGGCTACCCTACCGCCACAACATCAAGGTGACTGACGTGAGTAGACCTGAAATGCAGCGTTAAACCCTATTCAGTTGCTGCTGCGTCATATGTGCTATCAACTTCATCGTCATCATCATCAACACCCACGCCAACGGCACTACGACTACGTTGACTGTGTTGATGATTGATATCATGAGCATCGATTCACGCCGTCGGGGTACAATGACCTGCAATCAACCTAGTCAGCGACCCTGACCACTACTACATCATCTGTGCTGTCAGTTTCATCGTCATCATCTTCAACACACACGTCGACCGTACTACGACTACGTTGACTGTGTTCATTGCTGCAGCAACCCCGTTATAACAACCGAGGAGGACAGTTGCAGAAACGGATATCTGCCCTATTGATATCACGTGACAATGAATCGTGGAAACATTCGTCACCACTCGCCCCTTTCCGTAACCTGCAAGAAGGCTATTCGGCTTGTCCCGGAATAACACGAGTTGGTCAAGAATGTAGTGGAAACTCATTCGTCACAACTCGCCCATTTCCGTAACCTGCAAGTAGACTCGTCCCCCTATCGATGAATGTTATGTGCGAAAATACGACAAACCAATCTGAATGCGCGTATGATTTCAAGTTCTTCGTCAAAGAATCCCTCAGAAATAATTTGTCATTTTATATATGTCTTGCATCTAAAAATATACCCAAGACACAGTTAAATGTGTTCAATCATACTGTATAATTCCGCATGTCCCGCTGTGCTGTAGCTTGCATCTGAAATATATATAATACATGGGGAAATATATGTGAACCATCACGCAAAGAGTTGACAATTGTTTTAGGTATGCCCGTTTGCGCTAAGACGGAACCCGGTCAAAAAAAATGGCCGTGAGAGGGGCACGAGTAGCTATTCGGCTTGTCCCGGAATAACACGAGTTGGTCACGAATGGTGGAAACTCTGTGAACTACCGGAGACACCCGAAGTACCTTAATGACAGGTGGTCTTTGAAATGTCAAATATTGCAGTTTCAAAGCTGCACACATCCATTTCCCAATATACTTCTTTGATGCTATCCTTCTTTCAAATAAACTGACGGATTTAGTTGCTCGTTAATCATCAGATTGATTTCAACAAAAAGAAATGCAGCCATGTTTTTGTTGAATGTTTAATGTTTGTGTTGAAGTGGAAACTATCAGTGAGAGTGCCAACAGCCCTTGATAATACCCGGCTCTGACAAGAAGCACTCAATTTATAATCGTGTAATTTCATGGGAGATCCGAGCTTCTCTTTGTATTGCGTGTGGCATCGATTGAGCATGTGTTTTAAATCACAACTGGAATTACAGAAACTGATAAAAGATGATATTACCGTTCCCCCTCAATAGCTGGACCTCACCTCCAGCGGGGAGATGAATCGGCGATATTCTAGCTGTACGACGGCGCCTGTAATAGTCGAGTCTGGATCAGAAGATCTAGTGATTGATATCATGAGCACCGATTCATGACGTTGGGTTACAATGACGCGTAATCAGCCAAGTCAGCGACCCCGACCACGCGATCCATTAAGTCGCGTTTAAGTTTGATCCCGGAATCTCACGTGGAGTAATGGATGCAAACTGTCGGACATCGGTCAGATCTAAACTTTGTCATTCACTCAAACTATGGAGTCGCTGAATGACTTTGAATTGGTATTTCGGAATATCACAGCGTGTCAGCATAATATTCGAAGAACGCCAAGCCACTCCTTGTGAAAGCAGTGATGTCGGGCCGACATGAGCCATAGCCCGGGCGGAGAATAAATTAAAAACGGAAGTGAGATGAAATGGGCTTAATGTCTCGTTCAAGATTATTGTACTTATATAGCGAAGTGCATGCACGTGTGTGCGTGGGTGTGCGCGCGCGTCCGTGCGTGCGTGCGCGCTCGTGTGTGTGTCTGCTTGTAATAGTCCGGACCAATGCCGATTCATAGTACTAGCCCACTGAGATACCATACTGAAGTTTAACATGAATACCCCACTCAGACACAGTACACTAACTCCGTGCCGACCAGTCCTTGATTTAGCCCCTTAATGCCGAGTGCCAGACAGGGTAACAACAAATACCATCTTTTAACGTCCTGCGCCCGGGCGGACGCTCTACCACTAGACCACGGACGCGGTTCCCCAACTCAAGTCTGGAAAGATTTTACAATTCTAGATTGATTCAGCTCCAGGAATTTAGCATTGTTCTTGGCTCCATTTTATATTATTTTGTATTTTGTAGATAAATGTATATATTTAATATAAGATAACTTAATATTTAAATGTTTAATGGGATTAAATGTTTGTCTAAATGGGTGAGTTATTAACTATACAGGAAGATCTGAATTTCATGAATATGTGTGTCAGCTATATCAGCCAGCTAAGTCAGAAGAACTACGACAAGTTTCAAACTCTTAATGCCCGTTGAATAACAAAACTAGGTCAAGTTACACTAAAGAGTGTAGGAAGTCACGATTGATGGATCAGGCATCTCATTCCAGGGGAGATAACTCTAGGCAACAGAAACAGATTCAAGTGACGTAAAATGGCGATGGTGCCCCGGCCTGCTGCTGGGCCTCTTTTAGAATCAACGCTTTCTGAGAAAGAGAATACCTTACACGTGATTTCGGTTTGGTCATTAATCAAAACACGGATGTCATATTTCATCGTATATAAATCTGGCACAGATGAGTGAGTGTTGGTGAACGACTTCAAAAGATGACTAACCGGTAGAAGTAATTGAATGTTGTTTTATACCGCAACACCAAAGAGTCAATCAGACTCCATGAGCGACAGATCACGTCAACTAAGCTGTAACCGACCAATACTCAATGTCTTTAGCGACAGACGTTATAACGAACCAACCTACAATGTCTTCTCTTGCGGTAGACGTTATAATACATTATTAAACTATCAGGTAATGACAAAATCTGTCATGTAACACACTGTTAAGCTATCAGATAATGTCACAATCCGTCATGTAACACATTGTTAAACTATCAGGTAATAACACAATCCTTCATGTAACACATTGCTAAACTATCAGGTAATAACACAATCCGTCATGTAACACATTGCTAAACTATCAGGTAATAACACAATCCGTCATGTAACACATTGTTAAACTATTAGGTAATGGCCAAATCCGCCATGTAACACATTGTTAAACTATCAGGTAATGACACAATCCGTCATGAGAAAATAAGCAACCTTAAAACCCACGCCGTCATTAAAGAAAAGAGAACTTTGATCACATTTTGTGAAAAACGTTGTGTTATCCGTATTCCTAGAAGCGCACGTAATATCTCCGTAATATCTGTGTACGGTGATCTCAGCTTGAAACATACGGATGAAGTAAACACTCCCAAACGTGTTGTTACTGAAGCATCGCATCTTTGAGACTACAGCTAAGTGAACATACGTGATCTTTAGCTTAGATTGTTAGTGGCGGTACTCTCGAGGGGGGTTGAAGTAGCGTAAAATAATTGTCCCCCTAAAAGGGTATGGTAGTTCAACATCATTCGAAGTATTTATATGTATGCCAGGTCTTTAAACGTAGTATATTCGTCATTTTAACCATGGTCCCCAGTATGGTGATCTCCCTTCACAATGACGATCTCTGGCCAATTTTTATCTTGTGTTGTTGACTAATACTTTCGCTTTTAAATATTCTCAACTAGTTTTAAATCGAATCTGTGATATTTTAGTTATTGTACTGTCCAACGTTGACAGCTTATTTTATCTAAATACATGTATTTTTAATGTATAACCTCTCGTCACGATATGGCTGAAATACTGCCGATGTGACGTTAAAACTTAACTCACTCACTCATACATACGTGAAGTCATGTTTTATATTAATTAGCTATTTTCCTGAAAACATTTTGAATCTGCTGCGTGTTTCTGACTAAACGAACGCTTGAAAGGGGCACACATGTACGGAGAGGTTCTGCAGAATGTCCATGAGATCTAAATATCAATGGAGGTATCCCTGGAAGGCACAGCGCTGAAAGAACATTACTGTATGTCCTCTACTGACACCCTGGCGTCCAGCACTTGTTCGCAACCCGGTGAGCCGCCGACTTTTAAAGGCCCCACGTCTTTTCTGAGTTCAATCTCGCCATACACTCACTTACCGCCTACATCACCCGAGTTCAGTCTCGTCATACCCTACCTACCGCCAACACCACCCGAGTTCAGTCTTGTCATACCCTATCTACCCCTACACCACCCGAGTTCAGTCTCGTCACACCCCATCTACCCCCAACACCACCTGAGTTCAGTCTCGTCACACCCTATCTACCGCCAACACCACCCGAGTTCAGTCTCGTCACACCCTATCTACCGCCAACACCACCCGAGTTCAGTCTCGTCACACCCCATCTACCGCCAACACCACCCGAGTTCAGTCTCGTCACACCCTATCTACCGCCAACACCACCCGAGTTCAGTCTCGTCACACCCCATCTACCGCCAACACCACCCGAGTTCAGTCTCGTCATACCCTATCTACCGCCTACACCACCGAAGTTCAGTCTTGTCATACCCTATCTACCGCCAACACCACCCGAGTTCAGTCTCGTCACTCCCTATCTACCGCCTACACCACCCGAGTACAGTCTCGTCACACCCCATCTACCCCCAACACCACCCGAGTTCAGTCTCGTCACATCCCATCTACCGCCTACACCACCCGAGTACATTCTCGTCACACCCCATCTACCGCCTACACCACCCGAGTTCAGTCTCGTCACACCCCATCTACCCCCAACACCACCCGAGTTCAGTCTCGTCACACCCCATCTACCGCCTACACCACCCGAGTACATTCTCGTCACACCCCATCTACCGCCTACACCACCCGAGTTCAGTCTCGTCACACCCCATCTACCCCCAACACCACCCGAGTTCAGTCTCGTCACACCCCATCTACCGCCTACACCACCCGAGTACATTCTCGTCACACCCCATCTACCCCCAACACCAACCGAGTTCAGTCTCGTCACACCCCATCTACCGCCTACACCACCCGAGTTCAGTCTTGTCATACCCTATCTACCGCCAACACCACCCGAGTTCAGTCTCGTCATACCCCATCTACCGCCAACACCACCTGAGTTCAGTCTCGTCACACCCCATCTACCGCCAACACCACCCGAGTTCAGTCTCGTCATACCCCATCTATCCCCAACACCACAGAAGTTCAGTCTTGTCATACCCTATCTACCCCCAACACCACCCGAGTTCAGTCTCGTCACACCCCATCTACCGCCAACACCACCCGAGTTCAGTCTCGTCATACCCCATCTACCCCCAACACCACGGAAGTTCAGTCTTGTCATACCCTATCTACCGCCAACACCACCCGAGTTCAGTCTCGTCACTCCCTATCTACCGCCTACACCACCCGAGTACAGTCTCCTCACACCCTATCTACCGCCTACACCACCCGAGTACATTCTCGTCACACCCTATCTACCCCCAACACCATCCGAGTTCAGTCTCGTCACACCCCATCTACCGCCTACACCACCCGAGTACAGTCTCGTCACACCCTATCTACCCCCAACACCATCCGAGTACAGTCTCGTCACACCCTATCTACCCCAAACACCACCCGAGTTCAGTCTCGTCACACCCTATCTACCCCAAACACCTACCGAGTTCAGTCTCGTCATACCCCATCTACCACCTACACCACCCGAGTTCGGTCTCGTCACACCCCATCTACCCCCAACACCACCCGAGTTCAGTCTCGTCATACCCAATCTACCCCCAACACCACCCGAGTTCAGTCTCGTCATACCCCATCTACCACCTACACCACCCGAGTTCAGTCTCATCATACCCCATCTACCCCCAACACCACCCGAGTTCAGTCTCGTCATACCCCATCTACCCCCAACACCACCCGAGTTCAGTCTCGTCATACCCCATCTACCGCCTACACCACCCGAGTTCAGTCTCTTCATACCCCATCTACCCCCAACACCACCCGAGTTCAGTCTCGTCATACCCCATCTACCCCCAACACCACCCGAGTTCAGTCTCGTCATACCCCATCTACCGCCAACACCACCCGAGTTCAGTCTCGTCATACCCCATCTACCCCTAACACCACCCGAGTTCAGTCTCGTCATACCCCATCTACCCCGAACACCACCCGAGTTCAGTCTCGTCATACCCCATCTACCCCGAACACCACCCGAGTTCAGTCTTGTCATACCCCATCTACCCCGAACACCACCCGAGTTCAGTCTTGTCATACCCCTTCTTCCGAGTCTGGCGTCAGCTCTGTTCTTGATAAGGCAGGCAGGGGATGTGACGTCGAGAGTATATACAGACATGTACGGACTGATAAACTAACTCACGCCACACTTACATAGAGGTCTCGCGTAAAGCCGGAGCATGGAGCTACCTGTGTTCTCACCTGGCGGTTGTCTACCTGTGGCGATTATTCTGTTATGTCAGGTGTGGTATGGGCAGGGTCACGTGACATACATTGCAGCAAGACTTCCTCTGCAGGTGAGACATTATTACTTTGCGCGTAATAACTTTTTTTTGGAACCGTTTGACATTATGGATTTATTCAATGCTGAGATGGAAAAAAAAGCAAATAATACTTGACTATACTTTCACGATGTTCCATGTGAAAATATGTACATTCAATTTACTTATAAACGGTTTCAGTGTTTCTTTACAAGCAGCAGACATACCATAGACACTGACGAGCAAAATGTACTATACCAAATAGGCATGAAGATCCGGGTTACAATAAGTCTTTATCAAACCCATGCTTGTCGTACTAGGCAACTAACGGGATCGGGTGGTCAGACTTGCTGTCTTGGTTGATGCATGTCATCGTATCCCAATTGCGTGGATCGATGCTCATGATGTCAATCACTGGATTGTCTGGTCCAGCCTTAATCATTTACAGATCGCCGTCATGTAGCTGGAATATTGCTGAGTGCGACGTTAAACAACCAAAAAAACAAACACCACCACCACCAACAACAACAACAACAACAACAACTACAACTCAACAAAAATCATATTTATTAGAATTTGGATTCGAACATTAAATAATGTTCCGAAATCATGTAAGAGCAACCTTAGAAATGCGTCAGACACGAGTTCAGCTTGCTGTAGTTCACTGAATTTCCTGTAAAATGACTTCATTCGCTTAAATTATATGCACGTGCAGCATGATCACAGGCCGCGTATGGGTACAAACAACAACAATCCGTCACTGAACAAAGAGTCCAGGAATCAACAGTAAAATGCCACGTGTATCGGAAGAACAGAGAGAAAGTCTATTGTTGCGCCGCAGTGGGGACATGACACTGTCGCCAGACAATTAGGTTGCCCATGTGCAACAACGCCAAGTTGCTGTCTCGATACCGGCAGACAGTGGACAGACAGTAGACAGACAGTGGATAGACCCAGAACAGACAGACCACGTGTCACCACACCTAGCGAGGGTCGAGATGTGCGTATTGCTCACTTGAAGAACCGCTGCTTGACTGTTACGTCATCAGCATCACGTGCCCAAGAAGCCGTTCACTGTATCCAGATAACTGCGTCACGATGGTATTTGGGTCCCTAGGCCTTTCCACGTTGATACGATAACATCGACGTCAAAGACTCGGGTGGGCAGGCCCATGCACAAAGACGGCAGAGCAGGAAATGATGACAGAAGGTTCCAACTCTTAATTCAAGTTTGATCTCGTGTTATTCTTTTGGACTGGATAATCGTGACCTCCACCATACCGGAACTACTTTTTTCATTCATAAAAGAAACCACGAGACGTCATTCACTTTTACAACTACAAGGCAGAACTGAAGGAATCTCATGAAAGCGGGATACATTAACAAACACTTTATTAAACCAAACAAGATAGCAAAACGCATCCAATTCGGGAAGAACGCACGTCTCGTTGTTGCATCCAGGAGACAGCACCAGTAGGAGCGTGGTGGCAGCGTTATGATTTGACCGGGATATGTGGTCAGGAAGGACGGACCTGTTTGTGTTGAAGGCTAATCTCACAGCACAACGTTACCTCACTCACTCACTCGCTTCCTACAACAGAGCCTACAGATCCTGGTTTAACATTGGAAGGCGGGACCACGTCAGAATGTATCGCCGTCACTTTCTGCAGGGTAATAACGTCGGTTCGAACGACCCTGCCATTCCGCCAACATATCTTACTTGATACAGGGCTGATGGGAGGGGTGATGGGAGGGGTGATGGGAGGGGTGAATGGCACCAAATGACGTAACAAGAAGTCCAACGAATGAACGAACAGACGAACGACACGTGCGTGCGTGCGTGCGAGCGTGCGAGCGTGCGTGTCTTGACTTGACGCGCTACTGCATGTGATCACTGCAATTCCATCATACAGTGTGACTTTAGTCTCCGCCATATTGTGTTCATAGTGAATGCACACTGACAGTACTCCCCTATAAGCTTGTTGTTGCCCTCGTGGAGCCTGTGTTGTGGCGGCCAGTGCGTTATCATCGCGTATCACTGCTGTTTTGTGATTACAACGCTACATTGGAATATCTCCTGACATATTGTATGGTACAGTTTCTTCCTGCCGTCAGTGTATCTTAACTGACCCAGTAACTGTACTCTTTTTTGGCAGTCAAAACGCTTTTACGCTTTTTTTGCCACATACCTGCCCTTGTTAAATAAACAGTAATGTTCATGAATCACCACATTAAAGCTTTATCTTGCGGGATAGTTTCGAGGAGATGTGGAGAGTTCAACTTGAATTCAAGATGACCTCAACCTTCGACATACACACACGCTCGCACAGACAGATATAGAGACACACGCACGCAGGCACGCAGGCACAGAGACAGACACACGCACGCAAGCACACACTGACACAGACACAGATACACAAGCTCGCACGTACACAGAGACACACTCACGCACGCACACACAGACACGCACACACAAACAGACCCGCACGCACGCACGCACGCACAGACAGACACAAACACACAAACAGACCCGCACGCACACACAGACACACGTACGTGCGCACGCACGCGCACACACGCACGCACGCACTCACGCAAACACACAGACACAGTCACACGCACGCACGCATGTACACACAAACACACACTTGTATATACGGGGATATTGCTGAGCGCCAAACAAATAAACAAAAAAGGTGAGGCGTTCGATTTCATCTGTACGGTTTACAGAACAGGAAATTGAAAACAGTTTCTTTTTTACCTAAGTGTACTGGACAGCCCCCTACCTGTAGTTATAACACACACGTACACAGCAGTAGCCCCGTTGTGGACCAGGGTACGATGTGATGATTAATGTGACTGGCCTATCTCCCCCGGTGCCCTGGGGCCTCTGAGCCTGATTGACGTTGTTTGAGTGAGTGAGTGAGTATGGTTTTACGCCGCTTTTAGCAATAATCCAGCAATATCACGGCGGGGGGACACCAGAAATGGGCTTCACACATTGTACACATGTCGGGAATCGAACCCGGGTCTTCGGCGTGACGAGCGAACGCTTTAACCACTAGGCTACCCGACCGCCCCCGACGTTGTTTGAATATGTCACAAGTATATGTAATATCACAGGCTGACATCGTGATTAAACCTATCTCTGAAAACCACACTTCATTGCTAGCCAGTGTATAGTGTCCTGTGATTGTTATACACCTTCACTGAAGCTGTTTGTGAACTGGCCGATCGATGGCTACTTTAAGTTAACATTTGTAGTTGGCACAGAGACAACATTGAAATGGGCTTCACACATTGTACCCATGTCGGGAATCGAACCCGGGTCTTCGGCTTGACGACCGAACGCTTTAACCACTAGGCTACCCGACCGCCCCCTGGGTTCGCTAGGATGATTAATGTGAGTGGCCTAGCTACACTGGTGCTCTCGGGCCTCTGTAGATTGATTTACCTTGTTTGGGGATGTCAAACGTTTATTTAATATCACAGGCTGTCCACATCTTGATAAAACCTGAAAACCACACTTCATTGCATAGCCAGTGTATAGTGTCCTGTGATTGTGTCACACACCTTCACTCAAGCCGTCTGTGAAATGGCCGACCGATGGCTACCTTTAAGCTTGTACTTGGCACAGAGACAACGTTGTCAAGACCACGTGTCACATTATGCATCAAGTTATTATCTGGGGTGACAAATGAGTCTTGCTGTCTGCAAGTGTTTGTTGTGTGGCGCTGTGAGTCTCTGGGGCTAATGGGCGAATGTGTACAGTGTGTCAACCCCAGGTGATGGAGCGTTAGATACAGATAGAGCGGACCACACCTATCAACGCACGGTCAATCCGCCATGTTTAAGTCGAGGATCCAATCGAATGTCTATGTTCTCTGTGTTTCTTTAATAGCTTTTCAACATGTTCAAAATATTTCTTTAGTGTAATGTTTATTTGTTTAGCGCCGCACTCGGCAATATTCCAGCTGTATGGCGGCGGTCTGTACCGTCATGAAGCTGGAATATTGCTGAGTGCGGCGTTAAACAACAAACAAACAAACAAACAAACAAACAAAACATAATCGAGTCTGAACTAGACAATCCAGTGATTGACATTTTGTTTGAACATATATAGGCACCTGGCGATATTTCATACACTAACGGATGTGAACCGCGCTGTTTTGTTTGAACGTATATAGGTACCCTTTCATACACTAACGGATGTGAACCGCGCTGTTTTGTTTGAACGTACATAGGCACCCGGCGATATCTCATACACTAACGGATGTGAACCGCGCTGTTTTGTTTGAACGTATATAGGCAGCCGGCGATATCTCATACACTAACGGATGTGAACCGCGCTGTTTTGTTTGAACGTACATAGGCACCCGGCGATATTTCATACACTAACGGATGTGAACCGCGCTGTTTTGATTGTACGTGTATAGGTACCCGGTAATATTTCATACAATAACGGATGTGAACCGCGCTGTTTTGTTGCCGTCTTGACCATTTGGGTATCTATTTTACGCGTCGACATGAAATCTTGACGAGAAATATTTGATCGATATAACAATTCTTCATCAGGAAGAGATTACGAATTTCATATTTTGAAATCTGATGATCCATCTTTAATGTGTTCTTTTATTATATCTATACAATGTCATGCTATTTTCTTCTATTACAAGGGTCAACGCGCAAAGCCTGGTAGTCCGTGGCCGCTACCTGCGCACATGACACAAACAGACCATATATGGGCATTGGATCCAGCCTCGTTTTCATTTACTTCCAACATTGAAAGCTGTGACATTTTGACACAGGCATTTCAGCGATACCGGAAGTTAAGTTTCTTTGACCGGAAATCAAGTAAGCCTACAAGAAATGTCCTTGAAGGTCTGAGGGTGAATGTCAAGGACGCGGCATGTGACGGGTACCCCAGTTTCGAGATGGATGAGTCTTGTAAGTGGAATACGGATAGTGTTTACTCCAGTTACAAATGCCATTGTAAATAAACGGGCAGATAATGAGTGTGATAAATCTGTGTCCTTGTCAGCAGGTCAGTGTCAGATTTTGTTTGTATTTAGTTCAAGATTTGGCCTGACTATGATTCCATGCTGCTGGGTCTCCCCAAAGCGGTATTCGTCATTGACACGCGCCAGGTTTCTCCAACTGAAATACAACTGGCCGTGTGATGACGTGTGTATCTGTCACATACAGGTTCGTATCCCGAGGTTAAGTGACTTGTAACACAGCCTGTATGATTCAGTGTGTCCTGGTGGTATTGTCACCATGGCATGTCTAATCATTGTAATCAGATTATGTTTCTCGATACCGCCAAACAAAGATCTGAGGACACCTTATTACGGGTCAGAACGACCTTTCATCCGACCAATCAGAGCGTCGTTTGCCAGATCAGGAAAGTGACAGTCGGATTGTGTTTTCTTACCATGCATCCTCGAAAAGATTAACACGACAGTTACGGCCTGGAAGAAATCGTTCCGTCAAAATCATCTCTCGTTTCAGTGGGATAAACGTTTCAACGGAAGAGACGTTGCATAGCACGTGGGAAGTACTGCCGTAATGGCATATACCATATCTTACACATTCCAGAATGTCAACATAGTTTTCAAGCTTAGACTGGAACGGATGTTGCCAGTTTGAAACTAGTGCCGTAAAAGACGAGAAAGCTGCTTTCCGATTGGCTAATTTTGCCTGCTTGTTAGTCATTTCATTAGTCGGTCAAAGTTCGCGAAAGGTCGTTCTAATGGGATGTTCTCAGATCTTTGTAACGTCTCCGTAGTCTGGTGGTAGAGCGTCCGTCCGGAGAGCGGAGGGTCCGGGGTTCTATCCGCGTCATATCAAAAGCCGTTAACTATATAAAAGATGATACTTATTGTTACCCTGCCTGGTGCTCGGCATTAAGGGACTCAAACAAGGACTGATAGCATCGGAGTCAGTATAATGTGTCTTGGCGGGGTATTAATGTGCTAGCACAATAAATCGGCATCAGTCCGGACTAGTACAAGCAATGCACACACACACTTACACAATCAAGTCGTTATATAAGTACAATAATTTTGGACGCGACCTTAAACCCCATTTCACCACACCTCAGATCTTTGTCAAGCGGTAGTGAGAACTAACATATTATTTTATTGAGATTGGGATTCGAACCTGGTCCGTGACATGCCACCAAGATATAGTAACCTAATAACAGTTTGGCACATATATTCGGTACCTGGACTCACCCAACATGATTGGCACAGTCGTCTTGTTACTACCGTGCTCGTGGATTTCACCTAAGTAGAACACGTCTAAGACGTGCATCACTTCAGGCTCTCCTCCCACATAACATGCTATGCAAATAACCATATTACAACCACTCAAAGCGTCGACGAACGCAACTAATGCCTTAGAATTTCCTACCTAGATACCCTCAATGTGACGTCATCAGCTGTCATGGCCGCTCAATCCGTGTGGGGAGCTCTCCGAGGTAGGAATCTTGGTTCCATTCAGAAAGTATACAGAACTCCAGATAAGCTGCGTATCTGCGTAAAATACGCATCAGAAATGCAGAAATACGCAGTAAAATGAAATCCAAGGGTATCAAATACGCAACGAACATTACAGATACGCTACAAAAATCAAACGTGTATCATCAAAATATTGTGAAGTAAACCTGCGTATTCGATTAGCAAATCTGCAACTTATTTTGAAATTATAAACGGGCATTCCGTCAACCACCTTGCCAAACTCCACGATGACAGTTACATCATGATCATTTGCCATCACACTTTCTTGTGGAAGTATGGTGGTATTTTTGAGTTCTGTAAAGCTCTCCAACCTACACGACACCAGTTTGCAGGGACTAGATGAAGAGTGTTTTTAAATATTTAACTTAAATACCCACATGTGTAAAAGCTAGTGGGTAACAGAAATTTGAATACACAGATAAAATTACTGATACCCAATGAGTATATATAGTTTGTTGTAATGTTCGTCACCATATTGTGATACTGCATATCGTCATATCAGTAGAGTCAGTGATTAGTGGAAATATTCTTGCATTAGATGTTTACATAGTTTTACATCCGTTACGAACCTGTGAACATCCGGGTTAGAATTGTTCTTCAGCAACCCATGCTTGTCGTAAGAGGCGACTAACGGGATCGGATGGTCAGACTCGCTGACTTTGTTTATGCATGTCATCGTGCGGCGCTAAACAAAGAAGCAAACAAACAAACAAACATCCGTTACGAATCGGTGGCGATGAACATTACATCCGACAGAAAACAGTAAGATCTTCTCTCCCCTCTCATCGCCTCATCCGTATTCTCTCGGTTCTTCCTTCTGTCTATGCCTGTCTCTCTATTTCCGTCTGCCTCTCACTACGTCAACATGATGCGCGGCATTCGCTCCATCTGTCTAGTCATCTGTATACATCATCTTGCAACAACAAATTGTCAATCTCCGTGATGTGCAGTGTTGTTCCTTGGACACGCCAGAAACCTATGATTCTTAGGGTCGAATCCCGGTTCGCCCCGATTATGTTTCTAGGTTTGTCAGCACCATACCCTTGCTCGTGGGTTTCACCGAAGTGGTAAATGTCTTAGACCTGCGTTACTTCGGGCTTACCTACCACTTTAAGCTGACACGCTGCGATATAACTGGAATACTGTTAAAGGCGGCGTTAAACCCAACTCACTCGCATGTCCGTAAACCCTCAGTAAAACATGGATGCACGCGCATGGTTCTCGCGACCACAAATTACCGCCCTTGATTTTCATTGGCCAATTTGATTTGCTACGCTTCTCAGTCAAACGGACCAATCAGAATGCGAGATACAAACCGGCTTCAATGTTGGGTTGGCGATAAAACAACATGGCGGCCAGGCCTAATGATTACCATAGAGATTACGAGAAATTCAATATAGAAAAGCTGGATGACACGCAAAAGAACGCCTTCAAAAATCTTTTGGATGGAAAGGACATCTTCATGTCCATCCATTTTCTTTTTCCTTTTTCACGTTTGACTGGTCGATAAAATGTGAATGGAGATCAAGGGCAGGTAATTTCAGATCGCGAGAACCACGGGAATGGACCCGGGTTGAGTGTTGGTTTACCGACATGCGGGCCCTGGAGATACAGAGGATGCCAACTGCGTCCTGCATGAATTGAACGTTTATTTACTTCATCGTTTATATTCAAAACGATATTACATCTGTTGCAGGTCTGGAGACATTCAGTCAACTCATCTACATGGATGGAGATCAGGTGAAACAGTCGACAACGTAAACAACACTTTCACAGTCAACAACGCTGACAAGACTTTCACACAGTCGACAACGCTGACAACACTTTCACACAGTCGACAACGCTGACAACACTTTCACACAGTCAACAACGCTGACAACACTTTCACACAGTCAACAACGCTGACAACACTTTCACACAGTCGACAACGCTGACAACACTTTCACACAGTCAACAACGCTGACAACACTTTCACACAGTCGACAACGCTGACAACACTTTCACACAGTCAACAACGCTGACAACACTTTCACACAGTCAACAACGCTGACAACACTTTCACACAGTCAACAACGCTGACAACACTTTCACACAGTCAACAACGCTAACAACCCTTTCACACAGTCAACAACGCTAACAACCCTTTCACACAGTCAACAACGCTAACACCACTTTCACACAGTCAACAACGCTAACAACCCTTTCACACAGTCAACAACGCTAAAAACCCTTTCACACAGTCAACAACGCTAACACCACTTTCACACAGTCAACAACGCTAACAGCACTTTCACACAGTCGACAACTCTGATACCACTTTCACACACTCAACAACGCTAACAGCATGTTCATGCAGTCGACAACGCTAACAACACTTTTACACAGTCAACAACGCTGACAACACTTTCACAAAGTCAACAATGCTAACAACACTTTCACACAGTCAACAACGCTAACAACAATTTCACACAGTCAACAACGCTGACAACACTTTCACACAGTCGACAACGTTAACAACCCTTTCACACAGTCAACAACGCTAACAACCCTTTCACACAGTCAACAACGCTAACACCACTTTCACACAGTCAACAAAGCTAACAACCCTTTCACACAGTCAACAACGCTAACACCACTTTCACACAGTCAACAACGCTAACAGCACTTTCACACAGTCGACAACTCTGATACCACTTTCACACAGTCAACAACACTAACAGCATGTTCATGCAGTCGACAACGCTAACAACACTTTTACACAGTCAACAACGCTGACAACACTTTCACAAAGTCAACAATGCTAACAACACTTTCACACAGTCAACAACCCTAACAACACTTTCACACAGTCGACAACGCTGACACCACTTTCACACAGTCAACAACGCTAACAACCCTTTCACACAGTCAACAACGCTAACACCACTTTCACACAGTCAACAACGCTAACAACCCTTTCACACAGTCAACAACGCTAACACCACTTTCACACAGTCAACAACGCTAACAGCACTTTCACACAGTCAACAACGCTAACAGCACTTTCACACAGTCGACAACTCTGATACCACTTTCACACAGTCAACAACGCTAACAGCATGTTCATGCAGTCGACAACGCTAACAACACTTTTACACAGTCAACAACGCTGACAACACTTTCACACAGTCAACAATGCTTACAACACTTTCACACAGTCAACAACGCTAACAACAATTTCACACAGTCAACAACCCTAACAACACTTTCACACAGTCGACAACGCTGACAACAATTTCACACAGTCAACAACGCTGACAACACTTTCACACAGTTAACAACCCTAACAACACTTTCACACAGTCAACAACCCTAACAACACTTCACACAGTCGACAACGCTAACAACACTTTCACACAGTCAACAACGCTGACAACAATTTCACACAGTCAACAACCCTAACAACACTTTCACGCAATCAACAAAGCTAACAACACTTTCACACAGTCGACCACGCTGACAATTCTTTCACACAGTCAACAACACTGACACCACTTTCACACAGTCAACAACGTTAACAACACTTTCACACAGTCAACAACGTTAACAACACTTCACACAGTCAACAACGTTAACAACACTTTCACACAGTCAACAGTGCTAACAACACCTTCACACAGTCGACAACGCTAACAACACTTTCACACAGTCAACAACGCTAACAACACTTTCACACAGTCGACAACGCTGACAACACTTTCACACAGTCAACAGTGCTAACAACACCTTCACACAGTCAACAACGCTGACAACACTTTCACAGAGTCGACAACGCTAACAACACTTTCACACAGTCGACAACGCTAGCAGCACTTTCACACGGTTAACAACGTTGACAACACTTTCACAAAGTCAACAACTCTAACACCACTTTCACACAGTCAACAACGCTAACACCACTTTCACACAGTCAACAACGCTAACAACACTTTCACACAGTCAACAACGCTGACACCATTTTCACACAGTCAACAACGCTAACAACACTTTCACACAGTCAACACCGCTAACAACACTTTCACACAGTCAACAACGCTGACACCACTTTCACACAGTCAACGACGCTGACAACACTTTCACACAGTCAACAACGCTGACACCACTTTCACACAGTCAACAACGCTGACAACACTTTCACACAGTCAACAACCCTAACAGCACTTTCACACAGTCAACACCGCTAACAACACTTTCACACAGTCAACAACGCTGACACCACTTTCACACAGTCAACGACGCTGACAACACTTTCACACAGTCAACAACGCTGACACCACTTTCACACAGTCAACAACGCTGACAACACTTTCACACAGTCAACGACGCTGACAACACTTTCACACAGTCAACAACGCTGACACCACTTTCACACAGTCAACAACGCTGACAACACTTTCACATTGTTAACAACGTTGACAACACTTTCACACAGTCAACAACGCTGACACCACTTTCACACAGTCAACAACGCTGACACCACTTTCACACTGTTAACAACGTTGACAACACTTTCACACAGTCAACAACGCTGACACCACTTTCACACAGTCAACAACGCTGACACCACTTTCACACTGTTAACAACGTTGACAACACTTTCACAAAGTCAACAACTCTAACACCACTTTCACACAGTCAACAACGCTAACAACACTTTCACACAGTCGACAACGCTGACACCATTTTCACACAGTCAACAACGCTAACAACACTTTCACACAGTCAACACCGCTAACAACACTTTCACACAGTCAACAACGCTGACACCACTTTCACACAGTCAACGACGCTGACAACACTTTCACACAGTCAACAACGCTGACACCACTTTCACACAGTCAACAACGCTGACAACACTTTCACACAGTCAACAACCCTAACAACACTTTCACACAGTCAACAACGCTGACAACAATTTCACACAGTCGACAACGCTGACACCATTTTCACACAGTCAACAACGCTGACAACACTTTCACACAGTCAACAACGCTAATAACACTTTCACACAGTCAACAACGCTAACAGCATGTTCATGCAGTCGACAACGCTAACAACACTTTTACACAGTCAACAACGCTGACAACACTTTCACAAAGTCAACAATGCTAACAACACTTTCACACAGTCAACAACGCTGACAACACTTTCACACAGTCAACAATGCTAACAACACCTTCACACAGTCGACAACGCTAACAACACTTTCACACAGTCGACAACGCTAACAACACTTTCACACAGTCGACAACGCTAACAGCACTTTCACACTGTTAACAACTCTAACACCACTTTCACAAAGTCAACAACTCTAACACCACTTTCACACAGTCAACAACGCTAACAACACTTTCACACAGTCGACAACGCTGACACCATTTTCACACAGTCAACAACGCTAATAACACTTTCACACAGTCAACAACGCTAACAGCACTTTTACACAGTCAACAACGCTGACAACACTTTCACAAAGTCAACAATGCTAACAACACTTTCAACACAGTCAACAACGCTAACAGCACTTTTACAAAGTCAACAATGCTAACAACATTTTCACACAGTCAACAACGCTAACAACACTTTTACACAGTCAACAACGCTAACAGCACTTTTACAAAGTCAACAATGCGAACAACACTTTTAGACAGTCGACAACGCTAACAACACTTTCACACAGTCAACAACGCTAACAACACTTTCACACAGTCAACAACGCTAATAACACTTTCACACAGTCAACAACGCTAACAGCACTTTCATGTTGCAGCACAAGATCCGCGAGACTTACATCGAGGACAGACCCAGGTTCCAGCACCGAGGCAGCATGGCGGACACCGCGCGACACTACATCCCTGTGCCCGTTCTGTTAAAACACCTGGTAGGTGCTGCATGGAGGACGTTGTAGTAGTAGTAGTAGTAGTAGTAGTAGTAGTAGTAGTAGTAGTAGTTGTTGTAGTAGTAGTAATAGTAGCTGTTGTAGTAGTAGTAGTAGTAGTAGTACCCAGCAAAAAAACAAAAAACCAACGTTATTACAACGTGCCTGCTATATTGCGCCAACGTTAGGAAATGTCCTTGCCAGATATGAAATTGTCATGTTTTTTAAAATTTTGATACAACGTTATGGTGCCACGTTCCCAATATAAATTGTCAATGCAAGAGAATAACCATTCTAGATTTTTCCGCCAAAGATGATTGATATGAAAATTATATGAATGGATCATCGAAATCAGTGATGACACCAGGTGTTCGCGAAGAGGGCAGAATGTCATTCAGGGCAGAATGCCATTCACACAATTTGCATAAAGAAGTAAGTATTTATTGCCTGACGCAGCACACTAGTACTCCTGCCATGCGACGTCAGCCTGGAAACAAACCAGACAATCAAGTGATCGATGAACCAGAAAATCCAGTGATTTTACTGATTTTGTTAAAACTAATAAACACGGCATGTTACGTTTGAATTACGTCTACTGTGTACAAGTGCAGAGATTGCGCTGCTTTTAAGTAAGGAAAAACGTCAAGAAATATATTCGTTTTGCAACACAGTGGCGCGCAGTTTTAACGTCTCGGCCCAAACATTTCTTTTGTAGTTTACTAGATAGCATAGATAAATAGATATGATGAAAAATAAGCAGACACATCGACCCAGTCCAAGTCAATACAAGATAACTTTTATCCAGAGGAACAAAACAACGCAAATCTATTTTGTAGCATACCTACCTATTGATGCATGTACCGTGTAACGCAGGAGAAAAAACAAATTGTAATTTGCATGAGGTACCTTCAGAATCAGAAATGAGAATATGTTACATTTCAGTTTAAAGATTTATATAATATAAATGTAGAAAACAAACATATTATGAAAACAAAGTTAGTAATATATTTTCACAACGATGACTTCCTGAAACATGTATTATTGTTTTCAAGGAAGTCTTACTTCTACAGTGGTAAAGTTAATATTTTTCCTAATTACTCTTTTCAAAGTAACAGCAACAATGTTGTAATATTATTTTATATTTAAGTAGATCTGCACATGGAGACATGCAGATATTGTTACAATTGAAACCCACAACCTTGTGAGTGCGTTTGTTATTTTTAACCTGAACCGCCCTCCTGGTAATAGGTTTACTCCTGTAGCCTGACACGTGAGTTATTCACACTGTCCAAAAGTGCTAATATCTCGCTTCACGGAAAGTGGGTCAACGTTTCCCGCATAGCGATATGCTATAGGCCCGTTCCCGACCCTCTCGACAGGCAGACCTCGCTTCCATGCAAAAAAACAACAACACTGGCCTACTACGCCAGAGATATGCTGCATATCACACAGCTGTTTTAATGTTTGTGGACTAGGACGCCATGGCCTACAACAAGCTGAACGTGTTTCACTGGCACATCGTGGACGACCAGAGCTTCCCCTACGTCAGCACCACGTTTCCGGAACTGTCTCAGAAGGTCAGTGACGCCGCTTTGTCGCAAGTCATAGAGGCTTACTACTTGGGTAAAACCCATGTTTATACGTGTGTGTGTGTGTCTGTGTCTGTGTGATAGCTAGTGTGTGTCTGTGTGTGTGAGTATATGTGTGTTTGAATGTATGTGTGTGTTTGTAAGTGTCTGACTCTCTGACTCTCTGACACTGTCTCTCTGACACTCTCTGTCTCTCTCTCACCCTCCGTCTCTCTCATGACCACTCACTCTCTCTAAGTATGTGGGTGCGTACAGCCAGGTAGGAAAGGGAACGTTTACATACGTAACGATGCCTGCTACCCTCTGTTTCAGGGAGCCTATTCCAGTAAACATCTCTACACCCAAGACAACATTTCCGCCATCATTGAGTATGCGCGCATGCGTGGTATACGTGTGATTCCGGAGTTTGACACCCCTGGCCACGCGGAGGGGTGGGGCCGAGCCCTCCAGTGTGAGTGTAGACCTACATGTATTTACCACTTGAACACATTTATGTTCACATTACCAAATCGGGGTGACAAAATGGGTGACGTGTGCAACTTTAGATAGTGTCTTAGACCAACAGCGTTAGATGTCAACTCCAGGACCCAGATACTGGCGCGACCCACGAGAGTTCCGACGTGGAAGACGTCCCCAGAACATGCATGAGGATGAGGTGTACCCTGATGGCGTGGATAGGTGCTCATGCTTTCAGTCACTGTCTGGCTACACTCCATTATTACAGGACATTGTGTTTGTTTGTTTGTTTGTTTGTTGTTTAACGCCACCTCAGCAATATTCCAGTTATATGACGGCAGTCTGTAAATAATCGAATCTGGACCAGACAATCCAGTGATTGACCTCCTCGATGCAAATGGGATACGATGACACGCATCAACCAGGTCAGCGTGTCTGACCAGCCGATCCCGTTAGTCGCTTCTTATGACACGCATAGTCGCCTTTTACGGGAAGCATGGGTTGCTTAAGATCTAATCTACCCCGGATCTTCACGGGTCACAGGCCTTTGTGATTGATCTTGAAGAATGTACTGCTTGAATAGTGTACAGTATGTACGTTAATGTAAGGTACGACCGATCACCATACACGCGTCTGTGACAGACTCACTCACTCACTCACTCACTGTTCAGATCTGCTGACGACATGCTGGGCGGACGGAGAACCAGCGAGAGCCAATTACTCTGATCACGCCCAATATGAGAACCTGGATCCTACCCAGAATGCAACATACGACTTCCTGTCGGAATTCTTCTCGGAGGTGAAGGACGTTTTCAAGGACGAATTCCTCCACATGGGGCTGGACGAAGCTCATTATATGTGCTGGTAAACCGGTGATATATATGTATTTGTACATGTGTTTGTAAATGGGGATATATACACCACTATGTATTAAGAGAGGAAAGTTTTGGATGTCAACGTTTTTAATTTGAGGAACGGGGCGGTGGAGTAGCCTTGTGGTTAAAGCGTTCGCTCGTCAAGCCGAAGGCCCGGGTTCGATTCCCCACAGAGTGCAATGTGTGAAGACCGTTTCTGGTGTCCCCCGCCGTGATATTACTGGAATATTGCTAAAAGCGGCCTAAAACCCACAATTATGAGGAACACAACGTTTCGGAGTATATGCCTGATGAAGGTTGTCAACAACACCTTTGTGTCAAGTTAGAGGCCACAGGCCCATAGAACATTACGTTACAGAAATACAATTACTGATAAAGTGACGTATACAATTTCATTGCATTCAATGTGAATTTTGATAGCTGTACAATAGTAGATTTTTGATTAAATGACATCAGGCGAACAAAGGATTCCAGTGAGTGATTTACAAAGTATTTATGATCAATGTGTCGATATCTTAAATCATTAAAAGCAGGGCATACAAGTGCAAGATGATATTCCTTTTCCACTAGACTAATATTTAATCGAAGACAATATCTATGAAGGTTGTGTTCCTCATAATAAAGAAGTTGACATCCAAACATTCTCTCTCTCATGAGTATCACTTCAAAGACTTCACTGTGTATTACACGTGCGTGTATGCCCGTGATGTGATAGATACGCGTAATTAAGAAAACGAAGTCACTCCAGGGTGGTAACGGTGTAAGAATCTACATCGAAACGTCGCTATATGCAAAGAACCAGAAGTTGTTATCCATAACGTTGTACGTTTTCTTAATTACTCACCAACATCCAGAATGCCAATCAAACAGTACTATGTATTGCATGTGTTGGAAAACCGGTGACATAGCTTTGTGGAAAGAGATGAGCTCTAAATTAAGAATGTAGAGTTTTACATGTAGACCATTCTAAAATCTACATTGTTTATGTTCTATTCCGTTGCAGGAAGTCCAGTCCGAATATCTCTGACTTCATGACCCAGATGGGCTACAAACCCGGCGAGTTCTACCGCCTGGAGCAGTACTTTAATGACAGGCTTCTTGACATCATTTCCGGTATGCGCAAACGGTATCTGGTGTGGCAGGACCCGATAGACAATGGCGGGAAGGTAAGACCATCTCTCAGCAACGTAACTCAAACATCAGAGATAAGATCAAGTCATCAGTGTATTTAAACAAAGTGCCAATAAACGGCAGGGTCCTTAAATCTGGTTATTATTGACATAAAGAACAGGGTATGACAGGGGCCTTGGTTTGTCTGCAGGATTAGGATAATGAGCAAAACATAGATATTGCCATATATGATGTGATCCTAACATTGAGAATCAGACTCTGAACAACTCCAAAACCTGGAGATGTGGCTAAACCGATAAGGTAGAATGTATACGTTTTCATTGGTATTTTTCTAATATTTGTCATTTGACCCAGGCTGATTCTCTCAGAAGTAGGTAAAACAGTACAACCAATGTCACAAAACAATGTCGCAACACTACTACCCTGCCCTACCCGGATATCCGCTATAGGTCTCAAGAGTTGGGTACATAATGTCCGAATGGGACTTGTTTTACCGCAGCCCTGGCAAAAACTATCTAGATACACGTATAAAACGATCTGATCATGCATACACTGCAGTTGATAGACGCTTTATCCACACTCGAACATATGAAAGTCAGAACGAATGCCTGCATAGTGAGAAAGAAATGTGAACATTAGCTATACTTGTTGTGTAACCATTGAGTTTCATTCTTAATGTCATTACAGTATATCACGTGACTAACCACGGGTCCGGGTAATCATGTGAGTACCCGGGTCCTACTCAGGACCCACCCGACCCGAGTACCCGAGTTACCCGTCCCAGCCCTCTGTCACAAGACGGTCCTATTGACTCACTTGAGACATACTGTTTCATCATGTCATTAGTGATACAATGTTAGTTGTCAATCATAACAACCTGCCCGATGACTGTCATGACAATACGTGAACTTTTTCAACAATCTGAAGTTAATTATCCTAGTTGACCCAAAAGAGCCCGAATCATGTCTCTTCCTTTAGATCTGATAGCACGTACGTGACCAACCATGGGATTAGGGACCTGATGGGTGAAAATCACATTTTGACTTTTCATTATATTTTAAAAATACAGCATCTCCGGAACACAAAAATTCAATTCACAGGCTACATTCATATTACAGAGATACATGGCATCACACATGGCACTCTTCACTGAAGTAGGTGGACGTTAAACGTCTTTATGACGTCATAGCACAATTGTATCCTAGCAACCACGTGGCCCCTTGTTACGGACCGCCCTGTGTTTGTTGTTGTCTGGTGACAAGGGGGCACGGTGGGGGCGACCGAACTCGCTGTGCAGAGTTGCGTCCCTTAGGTCTTCCATGATCGTGGGTTCGACTCTGGGTGCCTTGAATATTACTCTTGGTTTGTAGGCACCATACACGTTCTCACGGGTTTCACAAGAGATGTAAAACAGCTAAGACATACAACCCTTTGGGCTTTCTCGCCACACTAAACTGACCCGCTGTGACAGATCTGAAACATAAGCATTAAGTTATGATTCAAAACAGTAAGAATGAGAATCGGAGATTTTTGTATTCTCGTCATTCAGACGCCACGGTGCTTGTCTATTAACTCAATATTGATGATTAGAAGGAAGATGACATTAAGGTGTTAAGGTGATGTGAAATGGGCCTTAACGCTGCATCCACGATAATTGCAGTTATGTAGCGACGTGCATGCACGTGTGTGTGTGGCTGCGTGTACTTGTCCGGATTACTGATTTTAAGGTGCTAGCCCAGTGAGATTGTCGCAGTTAAACATGAATACCCCACTCAGACATATTATACTGACCTCAAGCCGACCAGTCCTTGTTTGAGCTCCTTAATGTCGAGCGCCAGGCAGAGCAACAGCAAGTACCATCTTTTAACGTTTTTTAGTATGACACGGCCAGGGATCGAACCCCCGACCTTCCGCTCTCCTTGCGGACACTCTACCACTAGACTACGGCGATAGTCTATAAAGGGTTACAGTGAGACAATGCAGAAATACCACACGTCACTGAAATATTCTCACTCACTCACTCCATATAGGTCGCCTCGAATGCACTCGTGCAAGTATGGAAAGACACCAAACAGTGGCCTGATGAGTTTGATGACTGGCAGACGTACCTTAGGCATGTAACAGAACAAGGTTATGACGTCATCTTCTCCTCGTGCTGGTATCTTAACGTCATCAGTTACGGCGAGGACTGGCTAGATTACTACAAGTGCGACCCCCTCGACTTCAACGGTAACCGCTAGAGACTCTCGCTACGACTCTCGTATTTCCCCCACTGTAACGCTGCGTCTCTCGCATTTCCCCACTTTAACGCTGCGACTCTCGTACTTGCCCCACCATAACGCTGCGACTCTCGTATTTCCCGCACTCATAATGCTACGTCTCTCGTATTTCCCCACTTTAAAGCTGCGACTCTCGTATTTCCCCCTCTCATAACGCTACGACTCTCGCATTTGCCCCACCATAAAGCTGCGACTCTCGTATTTGCCCCGCTATAAGGCTACGACTCTCGTACTTGCCCAACCATAACACTGCGACTCTCGTATTCCCCCACTTTAACGCTACGTTGCCCGTTTTTCCCCACTTTAACGCTACGTCTCTCGTATGTCCCCCACTTTTAACGCTACTACTGTTGAGTAAGCAGAGAGTAAGTGTTCAGTGGTTAATGATTCGAAACAGTAAGGAGATTCACGTCATTCAGACGTCAAGGTGCTTGTCTACTACCTCGATATACGCAAAACATAGTTTCTCTGATTGCAATGGAACAAAGCCGAAACGTCTCTACATAAATTCAACATCATGGTTTCAAACGTAGCACCTCATTTAGTGCACAACGTGTATGAAATATGGGGGAGTTTTTATCATCATGGAAGTTAAATTAAAGGAGTCATCTCTCTGTCACCAGGCACCGAGACCCAGCGGGGTCACGTGGTGGGGGGAGAGGCGTGTCTGTGGGCTGAGTACGTGGACGGCACCAACTTCCTCTCAAGATACTGGTGAGTGTCATACGGTGACATCGAAACTGACAGACCTCGGATGTGTGTGACATTCAATACTGACCGACCCGTTCTGAGGGGCCGTTCTATTATTTGTACTTAATTCTACGATATCACTAATTCACAAATTTGATTTAAAGGTTGTAGAATATGTTATCAGAATGTCACAATAGGCTGAAATATACAACAAACAGTCTTTAAACCTATTTTTAATAATTCATCACTGACAAATATTTTTTTGATATATGAAGATTAATATACTCTTCAAAAAAAGAAACGCAAAGCCAGATTTGTTTGAGGTATGAAAATACATTTATACAAGGAACCGTACAAGGTATTGAGCCAATATATTGTAGAGAGAACACTTGGTGATTGTAGTCATCTCAGTAATCGGTACATAGGAAAAGTGGAAGGTGAAGGTCAGCTACCACCAATAACGCGTATGTGCCACGTTAGAATCGAAAGCGGCTTGACATCCCCTGTCCATGGTTGACGTCGTCGTTGCCGTCTATCCAATTCATCCCACAGATGCTCTATCGGGTTCAAATCGGGGGGCCTGGAGGGCCGGGGAGAACATCAATGTTGTTGTTGTGTAGACAGGCTTTTGTGATCCGTGCTGTATACGGTCGAGCGTTGTCCTGATATAATACACCATTGCCATTTCCTGCAATTGGGAGGACGTGTGGTAGGAGAATGTCCTTGATGTATCGTTGAGCCGTAAGATTGCCCTGGATATGGACCAAACCTGTCTTGTCATGATGAGAGATATCCGCCCACATCATAACGTCTCCACCAAAACTGTCCACGTCCTGTACGCACTTTCCGGCGTAACGCTCTCCCCGACGTCTGTATGCCCGTGGTCTTCCATCCCCTCGACGGGGAGAAATCTTGATTCGTCGCTGAAGCAGACATCTCTTCATCGCAGTTGAGGCCATACCCTGTGTCGACAACACCAATGCAGTCATTGTTGACGATGTCGACTCAATAGGACGCGTCGAACAGGACGCTACGTCTCTCGTATGTCCCCCACTTTTAACGCTACTACTGTTGAGTAAGCAGAGAGTAAGTGTTCAGTGGTTAATGATTCGAAACAGTAAGGAGATTCACGTCATTCAGACGTCAAGGTGCTTGTCTACTACCTCGATATACGCAAAACATAGTTTCTCTGATTGCAATGGAACAAAGCCGAAACGTCTCTACATAAATTCAACATCATGGTTTCAAACGTAGCACCTCATTTAGTGCACAACGTGTATGAAATATGGGGGAGTTTTTATCATCATGGAAGTTAAATTAAAGGAGTCATCTCTCTGTCACCAGGCACCGAGACCCAGCGGGGTCACGTGGTGGGGGGAGAGGCGTGTCTGTGGGCTGAGTACGTGGACGGCACCAACTTCCTCTCAAGATACTGGTGAGTGTCATACGGTGACATCGAAACTGACAGACCTCGGATGTGTGTGACATTCAATACTGACCGACCCGTTCTGAGGGGCCGTTCTATTATTTGTACTTAATTCTACGATATCACTAATTCACAAATTTGATTTAAAGGTTGTAGAATATGTTATCAGAATGTCACAATAGGCTGAAATATACAACAAACAGTCTTTAAACCTATTTTTAATAATTCATCACTGACAAATATTTTTTTGATATATGAAGATTAATATACTCTTCAAAAAAAGAAACGCAAAGCCAGATTTGTTTGAGGTATGAAAATACATTTATACAAGGAACCGTACAAGGTATTGAGCCAATATATTGTAGAGAGAACACTTGGTGATTGTAGTCATCTCAGTAATCGGTACATAGGAAAAGTGGAAGGTGAAGGTCAGCTACCACCAATAACGCGTATGTGCCACGTTAGAATCGAAAGCGGCTTGACATCCCCTGTCCATGGTTGACGTCGTCGTTGCCGTCTATCCAATTCATCCCACAGATGCTCTATCGGGTTCAAATCGGGGGGCCTGGAGGGCCGGGGAGAACATCAATGTTGTTGTTGTGTAGACAGGCTTTTGTGATCCGTGCTGTATACGGTCGAGCGTTGTCCTGCTGAAATACACCCTTGCCATTTCCTGCAATTGGGAGGACGTGTGGTAGGAGAATGTCCTTGATGTATCGTTGAGCCGTAAGATTGCCCTGGATATGGACCAAACCTGTCTTGTCATGATGAGAGATATCCGCCCACATCATAACGTCTCCACCAAAACTGTCCACGTCCTGTACGCACTTTCCGGCGTAACGCTCTCCCCGACGTCTGTATGCCCGTGGTCTTCCACCCCCTCGACGGGGAGAAATCTTGATTCGTCGCTGAAGCAGACATCTCTTCATCGCAGTTGAGGCCATACCCTGTGTCGACAACACCAATGCAGTCATTGTTGACGATGTCGACTCAATAGGACGCGTCGAACAGGACGCCTTGCTCGTCGACCTGCTGCTCTTAAACGGTTTCGTACGGTCTGGTCGGAGATTCTGCGCTTTCCGGGTATTTGGGATGCGGTTGAGGTGGCTGTAGTCGTCCTTTCACGTAGGTGGCGCAGTCGGATGTAGCGATCTTGGGCGGGGTTGATTACTCTTGGTCGTTCCGAACTTGGCCGATTACGTGTTGACCCATGCTGTTGAAATTGATCCCATTGCCTTGTAATGGTGCTGGGCGCTGCATTGAAAACCCTGGCTACAGCTGATCGGGTTCCCCCTGCCTGCAAGCGACCCGTGACGTTGTTTCTTTGCACTTGTGTTAATCTTGGCATGTTGTTGAACTGTCACTGTTCGATTGACGCAGATGCCAGGCAATCAAAACCCCTGCACTTTAATACTGTCATAGTGCTGCTGCGTGCAGCTCCATGGCCCTTTTGTTAATGCACTGGGTGCGTTTTTCCGAATCCTACCTGTTTCCCGACTTATGGTTTGCATGTCCTTGTTGTTATCATTTTGATCCGGGAAATTTGTCACTGACACTAAAACACATAAAACCTCTTCATTTTGCACCTCTTGGTCCGCTACTTTTGCTTTTATGGCCAGAAATATCCGATGTGCGTTTCTTTTTTTTTGAAGAGTATATATATTGAAGATACCACTGTTTAATAACACATCTTTGGTATTACACAGTGTTTAATACCAAAGTGCGTGTTCGTGTATTGCAGGAATGAGTTTCACAACAAAACTCTAAACATTCCTGGGCTTCTTCAGTGACATAGTTTGTAGAGATGATAAATCACTGAGAAGAGCTTATGCACCCTGATGGGAGCATAGAATCTAATCGCCACTGAACGGGTTCTTCAGCCTAATGCTAGTTGTAGGTGATACACTTTGGCCATTGACACATAATTCAGTACACTGTCTTGAATGGTTTATTTTATAACTTCAGCATAGATTGATGAATACATTCTTGATTCAGTCTTGAAACATTGTGACTGATATTTTGTATTATGTCTCTCCTTCAAATTCTTTTACTGGCCCTTTAATTGTAAGGCCTATTGTTGACAGGTACAAGTTATAATAAAAACAAATGTGAAATATTACAACTTGTAACTAAGGTAGTAAGTACACGTTATTACCAACAGTATTTTCCGGATTTTAAACGAAACATCTCTGATACACACTTCAACCTTTTCAACATGCAATTTACCCTTTTTTCACCATTTATATTTGTTATAGCATTGCTAGTTATGATTTACATGTTGTTCCTTATATATTTTGTTAATACTTACAAATTTTATGGGCCCTTTACACCCTACACAAGTTCATGTCATATTCTGTTTACATCCACGTGCTTGTCCATGCACTGACTAAAACCCGGATAATTAACCAGGAAAACCAAAGAAAGTAGAGAAATTAAATGAAGCTCTCATAAAAGAACTAAAGTGACTTTTCCTCACAAGTGGTAGCCTACAATAGTAAAGGGGTGATTGATCGTAAAGGGGATCCAAGGGCTAAGGATAGAGTTCGGGGTAACCTACCCTGACACAATTAACTAACCCTAAGGAGAGAAGGTAAGTTAAGCCAGAGACAGCCAATTATAGAACAGAACCAACCTCTTATTGACCTGCTGACGTCAAAATGCATTGTTTCGCAGGTGTATCTTGCAACAAAAAATCACAAATTACGTATTACGTATTGTGACGTGTTCGTAAACTTTGGGGTGCTGGGACCCTTTCCACAAGGCGATCTTAGCGCAGCGACAGTCGTAAGTCTATGTCAATATATGGGGGTTACGATCACCTTAGCGCTACGATAGATGTGTGGAACGGACCCCTGAATTCTAAATGTAGGCCACTGTATGGTATTAAATTAATTCGTGTCACGTTTTCATGTATTTGAAGTTTACCTTATTTAAAACTGTAAACATCAAATTGAAAATAAAATGGAGGAATAATGTCGGATGCAATTAACGACAACTCTCTCACAAAGAATAATGATAACCGAAAAGTGGTATGTCCTCCATACTGAGAACCAAGCTCTGCTCCCAGGCCACGTGCGTCCGCTGTGGCCGAGCGTCTGTGGAGCCCGGGGTCCGTGACGGACGTCAACGCCGCCAGGTTCAGAATTGACCAGCAGAGATGTCGCATGGTCAGGTAAGACAGCATGTGACATAAAATTACAATAGTATGTACCGTCGCAGCGGTAGAAACTAACAGTTTTAGTCCACTAGATAACATATAGCAAAGCCCTTAAAAGGGCAAGATTCTACTGGTTCTTATGATACCTTAATTACTGAGCAGTTTGGCAAGGACTTAGAACTAGTGCCAATTTCTAACGCTGCCGTCGGTACACTTTGTTCAAAACTGTTGTGTCATCATGGTGTTATTAAAAAAAATTAATTCGTGCGTCTTTTCTTTTCATTATTGTCATTGCTCTGATATGACCAAGCTTTTCGTTTTTATTGAGATGAGTTTTTTTGGAGTACAGTGAAGTCCCGTTACTCCGGTGGGTGTCGTCCAGATATAAACGTTTTCGGATTGAGACATTATAAAGTTTCTCTGTAACAGTTACCTCCCAATAATAGGTTACTCCTGCAGCCTGACACATCAATTATTCACGAAGTCCAAAAGTGCTAATATCTCACTACAAGGAAATTGGGTCAACGTTGCCAGCATAGCGATATGCTGTATGAGGGAAAATGTCAGATAGAGCTAGACTGCTACCCTGCCCTTCACCTCCTGGCGGCTGCAGGCGAGGAGCGAAAGCGCTCTAGGGCTCTAGTCGTGCAAACCAGTCTAGGACAGAGCGTGGCTCCCTGTTATGATTGTGCCAAAATAACACAAACGTGTTTAGTATAATAATTTACAGATAGTAATGTTTGAAAAATATTTTCATTAATATTAATGTATTTGGTCCGTACGCATATCATTAAACACATGTGAGACAAAGAAAGGTTCTTTTAAAAGTTTGGTTACATCTTTCCGACTATTACTCAACCCCATGTAATTTTCTCAAACCGAAATAAATCTTGGCAGATTTTGATTCGTCCGGTCATTCCTGACTCTAATCCCGTGTTGTTTTCAGGCGAGGTATTCCTGCACAGCCCATTCTCCCCGGGTACTGCGGCGACTACGACTTCGGATTTCAGCCGGAACTGGAACCAGCGCAACGGACTGACAAAGCAGCCTGTACCGGAAGCTCTGACATCGCCATCTTGAATATATATTTACTCATCGCAACAGTTCTGAATTCAGCACATTTGGCTACATCTAACTGGATGGTAATATATTCCTGACATCCTTTAACGATAAAACTGGGATAAGAAGGAACAGTTTACGCACAATACACTCCGTGAGCTTGTCCTGTGTATTGTAATGGACGCAATACGGGGTGTATTTTGAGATTTGGCTATTCGTTTTTTGTAAACGACCGTGTTGTGATACATTTACAATCAGTATACCTAATGATCCACAAAACGTACGATTGTATATTTAGTCAGTTGCTTAAAGGTGGGGTGCGAACTTCTGCGAATGGGATGCGAATATGTGAAGGGGTGATTTGGGTTGAAAGCCGTTCATTTTATATATCACAGCGTGTCAGCTTGATGCGAGAGGAAAGCCTCAAGTTACTATAACTATTGAGTGAGTGAGTTTGGGTTTACACCGCTTTTAGCAATATTCCAGCAATAGCACGGCGGGGGACACTAGAAATACGCTCCACACATTGTAACCACGTGGAGAATCGAACCTGGGTCTTCGGCGTGACGAGCGAAAGCTACCCCACCGCCCCACGTCGTGTATTGAGCGATCTACAGATCATAGATCAAAGTTTGTAAGTTAGAGACCTGAGACCACTGCACCCCCTGGCCCCACCCACCCACCACGCACCCCTGGACCCACTGAAAAAATGAAAAACAAATGGACATAACAATAAACAAATATCCGAAGATAATCCGTTTTATTTTATGCGACTCATGCCCCGCGCAGCCTCCCCGTCACTGGGACAACACACGGACACGGCGAGCAAGGTGATACAGAGAATATGTTCATCCCAGTTGATAATAAACGTATTCACCACTGTAGCGAATGCGGCTCTGATCCGTTGTTGAATGTTGATCGACCCCGCACTCCGCTGGATCTGCGTATGGATAGAGTCTGCACGGCCAGATCCTGGGATATATACGATATATCCCTCCACTGTATATATGAAGTATTCTGTCTCTGACAAAACATCACAGCACTATGTAACACCTCTTCCTGGTACACGGGATAACAGAGTGAGAAATAGTTTTACAAAAAGTTTTGCGGAATAGCAATCAGATTGAGTGAGTTTTGAAGTGGAACAGAAGTTCATTTCAACATGTTAGAACAAGATGCTTTCGTCCATACATCTAATTCAGGAGAAGCAGCAGAACACACTGTCCTCGTCCTCTTGTCCGCGTCTTTCGGTCTGCGGCTGTAGCCATCAAACAACCCACAAGGGTCGCAGCACGATCAGGTTCAGTTCCCCATAATGCCGCAGTAGTGTCGATGGAGGCACTCAATTTACTCACAGCAAGATGACGCAATCTCATTCACTCACTCACACATTCGCTCACCCAATCTCATGACTACATGTTGGTAAGCATTCGAGCCCACCTATTCCAGACACACCTTGATAAACATCGCCATAGTAGGTCCCACCCTCTCACTCGGACACCATACTGCTAGCACCCACTCACCCTCTCACTCGGACACCATACTGCTAGCACTCACCCTATCACTCACTCGGACACCATACTGCTAGCACTCACCCTCTCACTCGGACACCATACTGCTAGCACTCACCCTCTCACTCGGACACCATACTGCTAGCACTCACCCTCTCACTCGGACACCATACTGCTAGCACTCACTCACTCACTCACTCGGACACCATACTGCTAGCACTCACCCTCTCACTCACTCGGACACCATACTGCTAGCACTCACCCTCTCACTCACTCGGACACCATACTGCTAGCACTCACCCTCTCACTCGGACAACATACTGCTAGCACTCACTCACTCACTCACTCGGACACCATACTGCTAGCACTCACCCACCTTCTCACTCGGACACAATACTGCTAGCACTCACTCACTCACTCACTCGGACACCATACTGCTAGCACTCACCCTCTCACTCGGACACCATACTGCTAGCACTCACCCTCTCACTCGGACACCATACTGCTAGCACTCACTCACTCACTCACTCGGACACCATACTGCTAGCACTCACCCTCTCACTCGGACACCATACTGCTAGCACTCACCCTCTCACTCGGACACCATACTGCTAGCACTCACTCACTCACTCACTCGGACACCATACTGCTAGCACTCACCCTCTCACTCGGACACCATACTGCTAGCACTCACCCTCTCACTCACTCGGACACCATACTGCTAGCACTCACCCTCTCACTCGGACAACATACTGCTAGCACTCACTCACTCACTCACTCGGACACCATACTGCTAGCACTCACCCACCTTCTCACTCGGACACAATACTGCTAGCACTCACTCACTCACTCACTCGGACACCATACTGCTAGCACTCACCCTCTCACTCGGACACCATACTGCTAGCACTCACTCACTCACTCACTCGGACACCATACTGCTAGCACTCAATTTACTCACAGCAAGATGACGCAATCTCATTCACTCACTCACACATTCGCTCACCCAATCTCATGACTACATGTTGGTAAGCATTCGAGCCCACCTATTCCAGACACACCTTGATAAACATCGCCATAGTAGGTCCCACCCTCTCACTCGGACACCATACTGCTAGCACCCACTCACCCTCTCACTCGGACACCATACTGCTAGCACTCACCCTATCACTCACTCGGACACCATACTGCTAGCACTCACCCTCTCACTCGGACACCATACTGCTAGCACTCACCCTCTCACTCGGACACCATACTGCTAGCACTCACCCTCTCACTCGGACACCATACTGCTAGCACTCACTCACTCACTCACTCGGACACCATACTGCTAGCACTCACCCTCTCACTCACTCGGACACCATACTGCTAGCACTCACCCTCTCACTCACTCGGACACCATACTGCTAGCACTCACCCTCTCACTCGGACAACATACTGCTAGCACTCACTCACTCACTCACTCGGACACCATACTGCTAGCACTCACCCACCTTCTCACTCGGACACAATACTGCTAGCACTCACTCACTCACTCACTCGGACACCATACTGCTAGCACTCACCCTCTCACTCGGACACCATACTGCTAGCACTCACCCTCTCACTCGGACACCATACTGCTAGCACTCACTCACTCACTCACTCGGACACCATACTGCTAGCACTCACCCTCTCACTCGGACACCATACTGCTAGCACTCACCCTCTCACTCGGACACCATACTGCTAGCACTCACTCACTCACTCACTCGGACACCATACTGCTAGCACTCACCCTCTCACTCGGACACCATACTGCTAGCACTCACCCTCTCACTCACTCGGACACCATACTGCTAGCACTCACCCTCTCACTCGGACAACATACTGCTAGCACTCACTCACTCACTCACTCGGACACCATACTGCTAGCACTCACCCACCTTCTCACTCGGACACAATACTGCTAGCACTCACTCACTCACTCACTCGGACACCATACTGCTAGCACTCACCCTCTCACTCGGACACCATACTGCTAGCACTCACTCACTCACTCACTCGGACACCATACTGCTAGCACTCACCCTCTCACTCGGACACCATACTGCTAGCACTCACCCTCTCACTCACTCGGACACCATACTGCTAGCACTCACCCTCTCACTCGGACACCATACTGCTAGCACTCACTCACTCACTCGGACACCATACTGCTAGCACTCACTCACTCACTCGGACACCATACTGCTAGCACTCACCCTCTCACTCACTCGGACACCATACTGCTAGCACTCACCCTCTCACTCGGACACCATACTGCTAGCACTCACTCACTAACTCGGACACCATACTGCTAGCACTCACCCTCTCACTCAGACACCATACTGCTAGCACTCACTCACCCTCTCACTCGGACACCATACTGCTAGCACTCACTCACCCTCTCACTCGGACACCATACTGCTAGCACTCACCCTCTCACTCGGACACCATACTGCTAGCACTCACCCTCTCACTCGGACAACATACTGCTAGCACTCACCCTCTCACTCGGACACCATACTGCTAGCACTCACTCACTCACTCGGACACCATACTGCTAGCACTCACTCACTCACTCGGACACCATACTGCTAGCACTCACCCTCTCACTCGGACACCATACTGCTAGCACTCACTCACCCTCTCACTCGGACACCATACTGCTAGCACTCACCCTCTCACTCGGACAACATACTGCTAGCACTCACTCACTCACTCACTCGGACACCATACTGCTAGCACTCACTCACCCTCTCACTCGGACACCATACTGCTAGCACTCACCCTCTCACTCGGACACCATACTGCTAGCACTCACCCTCTCACTCGGACACCATACTGCTAGCACTCACTCACTCACTCACTCGGACACCATACTGCTAGCACTCACTCACCCTCTCACTCGGACACCATACTGCTAGCACTCACCCTCTCACTCGGACACCATACTGCTAGCACTCACTCACTCACTCGGACACCATACTGCTAGCACTCACCCTCTCACTCGGACACCATACTGCTAGCACTCACCCTCTCACTCGGACACCATACTGCTAGCACTCACCCTCTCACTCAGACACCATACTGCTAGCACTCACTCACTCACTCACTCGGACACCATACTGCTAGCACTCACCCTCTCACTCGGACACCATACTGCTAGCACTCACTCACTCACTCACTCGGACACCATACTGCTAGCACTCACCCTCTCACTCGGACACCATACTGCTAGCAGTCACCCTCTCACTCGGACACCATACTGCTAGCACTCACTCGGACACCATACTGCTAGCACTCACCCTCTCACTCAGACACCATACTGCTAGCACTCACCCTCTTACTCGAACACCATACTGCTAGCACTCACCCTCTCACTCGGACAACATACTGCTAGCACTCACTCACTCACTCACTCGGACACCATACTGCTAGCACTCACCCACCTTCTCACTCGGACACAATACTGCTAGCACTCACTCACTCACTCACTCGGACACCATACTGCTAGCACTCACCCTCTCACTCGGACACCATACTGCTAGCACTCACTCACTCACTCACTCGGACACCATACTGCTAGCACTCAATTTACTCACAGCAAGATGACGCAATCTCATTCACTCACTCACACATTCGCTCACCCAATCTCATGACTACATGTTGGTAAGCATTCGAGCCCACCTATTCCAGACACACCTTGATAAACATCGCCATAGTAGGTCCCACCCTCTCACTCGGACACCATACTGCTAGCACCCACTCACCCTCTCACTCGGACACCATACTGCTAGCACTCACCCTATCACTCACTCGGACACCATACTGCTAGCACTCACCCTCTCACTCGGACACCATACTGCTAGCACTCACCCTCTCACTCGGACACCATACTGCTAGCACTCACCCTCTCACTCGGACACCATACTGCTAGCACTCACTCACTCACTCACTCGGACACCATACTGCTAGCACTCACCCTCTCACTCACTCGGACACCATACTGCTAGCACTCACCCTCTCACTCACTCGGACACCATACTGCTAGCACTCACCCTCTCACTCGGACAACATACTGCTAGCACTCACTCACTCACTCACTCGGACACCATACTGCTAGCACTCACTCACCTTCTCACTCGGACACAATACTGCTAGCACTCACTCACTCACTCACTCGGACACCATACTGCTAGCACTCACCCTCTCACTCGGACACCATACTGCTAGCACTCACCCTCTCACTCGGACACCATACTGCTAGCACTCACTCACTCACTCACTCGGACACCATACTGCTAGCACTCACCCTCTCACTCGGACACCATACTGCTAGCACTCACCCTCTCACTCGGACACCATACTGCTAGCACTCACTCACTCACTCACTCGGACACCATACTGCTAGCACTCACCCTCTCACTCGGACACCATACTGCTAGCACTCACCCTCTCACTCACTCGGACACCATACTGCTAGCACTCACCCTCTCACTCGGACAACATACTGCTAGCACTCACTCACTCACTCACTCGGACACCATACTGCTAGCACTCACCCACCTTCTCACTCGGACACAATACTGCTAGCACTCACTCACTCACTCACTCGGACACCATACTGCTAGCACTCACCCTCTCACTCGGACACCATACTGCTAGCACTCACTCACTCACTCACTCGGACACCATACTGCTAGCACTCACCCTCTCACTCGGACACCATACTGCTAGCACTCACCCTCTCACTCACTCGGACACCATACTGCTAGCACTCACCCTCTCACTCGGACACCATACTGCTAGCACTCACTCACTCACTCGGACACCATACTGCTAGCACTCACTCACTCACTCGGACACCATACTGCTAGCACTCACCCTCTCACTCACTCGGACACCATACTGCTAGCACTCACCCTCTCACTCGGACACCATACTGCTAGCACTCACTCACTAACTCGGACACCATACTGCTAGCACTCACCCTCTCACTCAGACACCATACTGCTAGCACTCACTCACCCTCTCACTCGGACACCATACTGCTAGCACTCACTCACCCTCTCACTCGGACACCATACTGCTAGCACTCACCCTCTCACTCGGACACCATACTGCTAGCACTCACCCTCTCACTCGGACAACATACTGCTAGCACTCACCCTCTCACTCGGACACCATACTGCTAGCACTCACTCACTCACTCGGACACCATACTGCTAGCACTCACTCACTCACTCGGACACCATACTGCTAGCACTCACCCTCTCACTCGGACACCATACTGCTAGCACTCACTCACCCTCTCACTCGGACACCATACTGCTAGCACTCACCCTCTCACTCGGACAACATACTGCTAGCACTCACTCACTCACTCACTCGGACACCATACTGCTAGCACTCACTCACCCTCTCACTCGGACACCATACTGCTAGTACTCACCCTCTCACTCGGACACCATACTGCTAGCACTCACCCTCTCACTCGGACACCATACTGCTAGCACTCACTCACTCACTCACTCGGACACCATACTGCTAGCACTCACTCACCCTCTCACTCGGACACCATACTGCTAGCACTCACCCTCTCACTCGGACACCATACTGCTAGCACTCACTCACTCACTCGGACACCATACTGCTAGCACTCACCCTCTCACTCGGACACCATACTGCTAGCACTCACCCTCTCACTCGGACACCATACTGCTAGCACTCACCCTCTCACTCAGACACCATACTGCTAGCACTCACTCACTCACTCACTCGGACACCATACTGCTAGCACTCACCCTCTCACTCGGACACCATACTGCTAGCACTCACTCACTCACTCACTCGGACACCATACTGCTAGCACTCACCCTCTCACTCGGACACCATACTGCTAGCAGTCACCCTCTCACTCGGACACCATACTGCTAGCACTCACTCGGACACCATACTGCTAGCACTCACCCTCTCACTCAGACACCATACTGCTAGCACTCACCCTCTTACTCGAACACCATACTGCTAGCACTCACTCACCCTCTCACTCGGACACCATACTGCTAGCACTCACCCTCTCACTCAGACACCATACTGCTAGCACTCACCCTCTTACTCGAACACCATACTGCTAGCACTCACTCACCCTCTCACTCGGACACCATACTGCTAGCACTCACCCACCCTCTCACTCGGACACCATACTAATAGCACTCACGCACTCAGACCACATTACAGCTAGATAGCGCTAGCTCAATCACTCACTCAGACAACCATACTATGAGATATTATATATATTTCTGTTAACCTAATATGACACCGTACACGGCAACTAAAGACACCATAACGAATTTATTATGCCGAAACCGGTATAAATGACAAAGAGTACATATGTTTCCGATACAACGCTTTAATGTAAACATAAACGTAAACAATGGAATATATTATGCACTTCATGTGAACGTTTAAACAAGTATTATAGCTAAAATGGATACAATTATCATAAAAATGCCCGCATGAGATCAGAAATCTGGAGGTCACTGTAACTTGATAGCAGTCCTCTTTTCCCTAACGACAGGGTGCTATCTGTTCGCTTGTTTGTGACGTCATCCTATATGATGTTCTATGACGTTGCTATGTGTCGTGACCTCCACTGTGAGCCTTTTTTTCTCTACAGTATTTAGTAATAAAGTGGTTTCTTTAAAAGTAAATGTCTCTGCACATCACAAATGATATTAAAACACAAAACAGTGTGGTATAACGAATTTCTGTACCAGAATTCTCATGTGAAATATGCGAGGTGGGTGTTGTAAAATCCCAAATGGCCGTTACTGGCGATATAAGGTCTCATATTAGGTCAGTAACAACCATCTTGGAGTTTTACTGACGGTATAGGATAAATGAAGCCGTCCCACTCACTGGCCCAGCTAGATGACGCCCTCTCTCACACAGCTAGATTACCCCCTCTCACTCGCACAGTTAGATTGCGCCAGTTGACTCACTCATACAACCAGCTTGTATTGATGACGTCAGTTGGCTCACTTAGCTAGATGACGTCAATTGACTCACTCATACAACCAGATCACGCCAGTTGACTCACACAGCTTGTATTGATGACGCCAGTTGATTCACTCACTCACACAGATAGATGACCCCAGTTGACTAACTCAGCTAGATGACGCCAGTTGATTCACTCACACAGATAGATGACGCCAGTTGACTCACTCACACAGGAAGATGACGCCAGTTGACTCACTCACACAGCTAGATGACGCCAGTTGACTCACTCACACAGGTAGATGACGCCAGTTGACTCACTCACACAGGAAGATGACGCCAGTTGACTCACTCACACAGGTAGATGACGCCAGTTGACTCACTCACACAGGTAGATGACGCCAGTTGACTCACACACAGGTAGATGACGCCAGTTGATTCACTCACACAGATAGATGACGCCAGTTGATTCACTCACACAGATAGATGACGCCAGTTGACTCACTCACACAGCTAGTTGACGCCAGTTGATTCACTCACACAGGTAGATGACACCAGTTGACTCACTCACACAGCTAGATGACGCCAGTTGACTCACTCACACAGGTAGATGACGCCAGTTGACTCACTCACACAGATAGATGACGCCAGTTGACTCACTCACACAGATAGATGACGCCAGTTGACTCACTCACACAGGTAGATGACGCCAGTTGATTCACTCACACAGCTAGATGACGCCAGTTGACTCACCCAGCTAGATGACGCCAGTTGACTCACTCACACAGATAGATGACGCCAGTTGACTCACTCACACAGGTAGATGACGCCAGTTGACTCACTCACACAGCTAGATGACGCCAGTTGACTCACTCACACAGCTAGATGACGCCAGTTGATTCACTCACACAGCTAGATGACGCCAGTTGACTCACCCAGCTAGATGACGCCAGTTGACTCACTCACACAGATAGATGACGCCAGTTGACTCACCCAGCTAGATGACGCCAGTTGACTCACTCACACAGCTAGATGACGCCAGTTGATTCACTCACACAGGTAGATGACGCCAGTTGACTCACTCAGCTAGATGACGCCAGTTGACTCACTCACACAGCTAGATGACGCCAGTTGACTTACTCAGCTAGATGACGCCAGTTGATTCACTCACACAGGTAGATGACGTCAGTTGACTCACTCACACAGCTAGATGACGCCAGTTGACTCACTCACACAGGTAGATAACGCCAGTTGACTCACTCATACAACCAGCTAGTATTGATGACGTCATTGACACACTTAGCTAGATGACACCAGTTGATTCACTCACACAGGTAGATGACGTCAGTTGACTCACTCACACAGCTAGATGACGCCAGTTGACTCACTCACACAGGTAGATGACGCCAGTTGACTCACTCACACAGGTAGATGACGCCAGTTGACTCACTCACACAGGTAGATGACGCCAGTTGATTCACTCACACAGCTAGATGACGTCAGTTGACTCACTCACACAGGTAGATGACGCCAGTTGACTCACTCACACAGGAAGATGACGTCATCTCACTCACTCACTCACTCACGCTGTTAGATGACGCCTGCCGCCCTCAGACAGTACTGCGCCAGGACGGGGTCGGTGTTGACGGCGATCGCCATGGCCAGCCGCAGCTGCAGGGGCGACACAGGACCACCACCCGTCACGTGACTAGATCCTGGACAGTCCATTGCGTCACACATGTGATGACGCAGTTCCTGCGCGCGTGCCTCTGGTGTCGTCTGTCGTTTCCATTTAGTTCTGCAAAAGACAAGTTCGAGCAATTACTAACAGATGTCATGAATCACCATGGAACAGCGTTATTGCAGTCACTCTCAACATCAGTCATAGTACAAAATCTTGTCTTTGGATCATATTCACTGTTCTGTCGCCAGCTTTCACCTTGTGTTCTGCATGGTACCTTGGTTCTCTGACAAAGACAGTGTTCTGTCGCTAGCTCTCACCTTGTGTTCTGCATGGTACCTTGGTTCTCTGACAAAGACAGTGTTCTGTCGCCAGCTTTCACCTTGTGTTCTGCATGGTACCTTGGTTCTCTGACAGATTCAGTGTTCAGTCGCCAGCTCTCACCTTGTGTTCTGCATGGTACCTTGGTTCTCTGACAAATTCAGTGTTCAGTCGCCAGCTCTGACCTGGTCCCACTTGCACAAAGCGATCTTAACGCCACGACTATCTTAAGTATGTGTTAAAGTATGAGAGTTACGATCGAAGCACTAAGATGGACCCTTTGTTCAAGTGGGCCCTATTCTGGTACCTCGGTCTCGAGTCGCTCGCTCTCACCTTGTGTTCTGCATGGTACCTTGGTTCTCTGTCAAATTCAGTGTTCTGTCGCTAGCTCTCACCTTGTGTTCTGCATGGTACCTTGGTTCTCTGACAAATTCAGTGTTCTGTCGCTAGCTCTCACCTTGTGTTCTGCATGGTACCTTGGTTCTCTGACAAATTCAGTGTTCTGTCGCTAGCTCTCACCTTGTGTTCTGCATTGTACCTTGGTTCTCTGACAAATTCAGTGTTCTGTCGCTAGCTCTCACCTTGTGTTCTGCATGGTACCTTGGTTCTCTGACAAATTCAGTGTTCTGTCGCTAGCTCTCACCTTGTGTTCTGCATGGTACCTTGGTTCTCTGACAAATTCAGTGTTCTGTCGCTAGCTCTCACCTTGTGTTCTGCATGGTACCTTGGTTCTCTGACAAATTCAGTGTTCTGTCGCTAGCTCTCACCTTGTGTTCTGCATGGTACCTTGGTTCTCTGACAAATTCAGTGTTCTGTCGCTAGCTCTCACCTTGTGTTCTGCATGGTACCTTGGTTCTCTGACAAATTCAGTGTTCTGTCGCTAGCTCTCACCTTGTGTTCTGCATGGTACCTTGGTTCTCTGACAAATTCAGTGTTCTGTCGCTAGCTCTCACCTCCTGTTCTGGTACCAGGTCTTGACTTGGGTCTCCGACAGATCCAGTTTTCTGGAGACTTCCGCTCTGTCGCTGACACTGAGGTATTTCTGACAGCGGAACTTCTTCTCCAAATATTGCAGCTGGGGATTGGTGAACGCCGTCCTCCGGCGACGTTGACATTTGGCTCTGTGCAACGATGCAAACGACAGATCAGTCGTCTGCAGCTCCAGTCTGTCCGACTCCGTTGATGAATCTAAAGTGGGAGAATCTGAAACAGTTCACGTTCGTGACAGTTTATAACAGTCTTGCCAAAGAAAACAACTAACGTGTGTTCAAAAACAACAAACAGGTATGACATTTGTCTCTTGAGCACACTAAAATATCGACTAGCAGAAGTATGAGTAGTTGCACAGTACGATTCGACAGAGAATTTTGAAAATGAGTGAGTGAGGATGGTTTTACACGCTTTTAGCATTATTCCAGCAATATCACAACGGCTTGAGCGTGATTTTGAAAATGAGGAGTCAACCGCTTTTGTGATTCGAATCCTGGTTCGCCCCGATTATGTTTCTAGGTTTGTCAGTGCCCCGTCCGTCCTCGTGGGTTTCACTAAAGTAGTTAACGTCTGAAACCTGCATCACTTCGGGCTTTCCTCCAACATTAAGCTGACACGCCGCGATATAACTGGAATACTGTCAAAAAACAGCGTTAACCCCAACTCTCTTATTTTTGTGCAATTTATAAGGCGTAACGATAAGCTGAACGTCTTCTATACTACGATATCCTGTGACGCGATATCGTGTCAAGGTCAAGTATCGATAAAAATCGATATGTGTAATTGTGACATATAACTTGTAATTAAAGAAATATCGGTCCACTTTTTCATTAATTAACCCAATCTACTAAATGTAAATGTTGAGCTATTTATTCCCTTTCATGATGGAACGTGTCTTCTTGCAGATATACATCGGATCGTATAAATAGAACGATCACACATTAGCTAAACCAATTGAACACAGCTCCGTTCTAAAATTTACAAAACAAAACGTAACAAAACGTATAAAGAATGAAAGAAAAAATAGAATCCTATATATTATTTCAATAATTAATGTTGATTAAAAGGGTATTGTTTTCAAAAGTCTCGAATTAAAGTCACAACAAAGTTGAGATTTTCTTCTGTTTATTAAAACATTAACAAACGGAAAATTAATGTAAATTCACAAAGGTGCTTATTAATGCTTAGAAATAAATAAACAAAACAAAACATCATGCTTCAAAGAATGCCAGTACATGTTCGCCGTTTTGGGGGACGCCCTCCTGTCAACGACTACTACAACAGCCGCGCCATCTGGGGCACTAATTCCTTTTGATTGACATCTCTCGTCTTAACTACCAGATACTTCCGCTTCACTGCACCTCATCACTCCTCCATTTGTTCATCACTTAGCGCTAACGCGGAGTAATACACACGCATTATTGGCCAATCAGGGGATAAGCGTTTCCGAGTGTTTTTAAGATAAGTCCGGATTAGTGAGAAAGTATAGGGGAATGTGATTGTTGACAGTGACGGTAACGTCGACAGCGACTACATGGTTGTGAAGTGGCTTCAGATACAGGGTGTTGATGCTTACAGAGTCATATAATACTTGACCACGCTATGTGTTGACTTTAAACCCTTAAGGACTATATTTGGGTATCTGGTGAGGTCTTAAACGTTAGTATAACGTGGATATACTTTATATGTTTGAATACCCTTCCGATAGTATGAACAACAAATTCTAAATTTGAGTCAAATAGAGAGTGGTGTGAGTGGTTGAAAGAGTGAGTGGGTTTTAGTTGGTTGGGTGGTTGGTGAGTGAGTGAGTGGTTTAGTGAGTGAGTGAGTGAGGGGTCACAGGTTCAAGTTATTTCCTATGAAGGTAAGACAAACGGAGGGAAATCGAAACCAGATCCCTGCAGAATCGTCTGGCCTAACTCTGGCATTCTTGTCTGACACAGATACATAGCCGACGTTCACAGGGTAAAGAGTTTCCCTGTAGCCGGTACAAGCAGTGTTTAACATCACACCCGCGTAACCCTGGGATACCAGGTATTGAGGACAATCGGAGTAACAAGTGTACACGGATTATCAGCCCCGCCTGCGGCGACTTACATCATTCAGTCACAATTCACAGATGAGCTGTAATCCCAGGGTGCACCACGAGCACATGGTCACTGAGGAGGACGTAACGTAACGAAGTTACACCACAGCCAGCCTTGTGTCCTGGCGGGAAGGCAGCGTCAATTAGCGACGTTTAACAAAAATACAAAAAGGATATTTAATAATCTGTTAATATCATGATCCGAGTTGAGCTTCACCCTTCATTGAACGACCCGTGAAGATCCGGGTTAGAATAGGTCTTCAGCAACCCATGCTTGCCGTAAAAGGAGACTATGCTTGTCGTAAGAGGCAACTAACGGGATCGGGTGGTCAGACTCGCTGAGTTGGTTGATGCATGTCATCGATCCCAATTGCGTGGATCAATGATCATGATATAAATCACTGCATTGTCTGGTCTAGACTCGATTATTTACAGACCGCCGTCATATAGCTGGAATATTGCTGAGTGCGGCGTAAAACAACAAACCAACGAAGCAACCTTCATTGAGGTAGAGACTAAAGAAATTCGCGAGAGCCGGGATTTCATCGAAAAAAAATACATTGTCCCCGAAAATGCTTGAAAAAAAAGTTTATTTTTTACATTACACTGTCTACCACATAAAGTACATTGGCTATCCTGTCTTGGGGAAGGGGATTTCGTCCATCACCTGATAGTGAAAACGGACATGACCGCGGTTGTAATCTTACACCAAGTTAGTTTCTGGATGTACTGTGAATGAAGGGTTTACTACAGCTTACATTATGTAGCAATTGTAGGAGTTTTGTGGAGATGGTTGTCACCAAAACATGACGTTCTTCTACACTATTCATATAATTTCCAGTGTCATAGAACAAAATAGGGCGGTGGGATAGCCTAGTGGTTAAAGCGTTCGCTCGTCACGCCGAAGACCCGTGTTCGATTCCCCACATGGGTACCATCTGTGAAGCCCATTTCTGGGATATGGCTAAACGCGGCTTCACTCACTCACTCACTAGAACAGAATAGGGTAAGATGTGATGAGCGTATGGTGTTGTTTTATACACAGAGGAGCCGATGTATGAATGGATTGATGGATTTCTTTTTTTACCCCAGAATTTGCATCCACAGTTTTACACTAAATCTGATATTTCTCCGATGCACGGTACTAGTGGTTACATAAACAGGTGTATTATCAGCACAAGATATATCACTATTACACAAGTAAGAGCTATTGCGATACAACAGATGTAAAGAAGGTATCATCTTATGTATTTGTCAAATTTAAGATATATTCACCGAATATTAGTCTCATGCTTTCCCAAGGCCGCACACAATTCCAGATTGTATTTAAACTGATCCCCAGAACAGTATAAGCATATCATTCTCTTCCAGAAATCAATTTGAACGTAACTTTTAACATCCAGTTTGTCAATGGCAGTGGAGAAGAATTCATTTTGATCATAGATAAAGAAAAAAAGGATAAAAGTCCATGTCACATTCTGACCCTTCTCTAGATGTGATGGATCTAGAAGCTATCTCAGTGAGTATCGGATACAGTATGTAAGAGGAGGATAACCTAGCGCTGATTCCATGATACATGTAGTGTAAGTAAAGTTTGAAAAAATTGTCCTGTAACTGATCAGATCCTGTCGAACAAATTTATTTAGGTAGCATATATAACTGCCGGGCACAAGAAAGTTTACACTTGACAATGGGAACTGCCAACAAATTGCAAACGTTATCAAAACGTCACTAGGTCGAGTGAGTGTGTGAGTGAGTGAGTGAGTATTGTTTTACGCCGCATTTTAGCAATATTCAAGCAATATCACGGCGGGGGACACCAGAAACGGGCTTCACACATTGTACCATGTCGGGAATCGAACCCGGGTCTTTGGCGTAACGAGCGAACGCTTTAACCACTAGGCTAGCCCACCGCCCCACATCCAGTGTTTGGGGATCTGCTCCACCTGGCTATAGCTTTAACCAACAAGCTACCCGACCGCTCCACCCGACCGCTCCACCCGACCGCTCTACCCGACCGCTCCACCCGACCGCTCCACCCGACCGCTCCACCCGACCGCTCCACCCGACCGCTCCACCCGACCGCTCTACCCGACCGCTCTACCCGACCGCACTACCCGACCGCTCTACCCGACCGCTCCATTAGGTCGAAAACAGTCACAGAAACACTGCAAACTTACAGTACGTTCTGTATTGTACCACACATTGAAAAGGAATTTCATTGTTTTTCTCAGATGTCCATTTGTCCCTAGCTGTGAGACATAGCTACACCCTTCCAACATACGTCTTTACTCTTTACATCCCAACTTACGACGAGCTGGCGGGGCGGTCGGGTAGCCTAGTGGTTAAAGCGTTCGCTCGTCACGCAGAAGGCCAGGGTTCGATTCCCGACATGGGTACAGTGTGTGAAGCCCATTTCTGGTGTCCCCCGCCGTGATATTGCTGGAATATTGCTAAAAGCGGCGTAAAACCATACTCACTCAATCACTCACTCACTCACTACGACGAGCTGACACTGATGCAGACAGAATGTTACCGTAAACTGCTTGTGTTTTGTTTCTTTTTCTTGCTTTTAAGAAACGAAATACTTTTCAAAGAGATGTCCCTGCAATTTGATGTCTCCCGAAAACATGCACAGAGTCTGCCAGTACGCCGTCACACAATGCAACGATGGGTATTGTTAACAGATTCTGTCAGGTTAAATGTATTTATTTACACCGAATCTTTTCTAATGAGCCGGTGGCCCCCTTATGATAAACATTCCTACACATTCACCACTATCTCAAAAGCTGCACCACATAGGTCAAATGTCGTTATCAGCCACGAACATCTCAGTTTTTATGACGCAACACTAATTCTCGAGGGAGAAATAATATGTGTGTCCACCCAAATCTTCTGTGACAACATGAACAACGTATGGTAGTATAGATTGTTTGATAGGCATTAGTTACCGGTTGACGGACGACAAGGTAGACACAATTTTATGGATAACAACTTCTTTAATACTGTAAAAAGCGACGTGAGTCATATATGCAATTGTTGTTACTGTTAATCCTCCACCTACTATATATATTCTGTACTAAATCCCTCATTCAGTCTTGCTTGACAACGGTATAAGGATCTATACCGAAAGGTCGTTTTTTACAGTATTAAGGAAGTTGTTATCCATGAAATTGTGTCTACCTTTTATGGCTCTATATTAATTCTCTCACGACGATGTACTGACAAAAAGGCATCAAAGTTGCCAAGGTCCGCTTCCCAAACAAACAAAATATGATGGCACCATATTCATGAAATTGCGAATCATGGTGACGCTGAGAAATCTAAATCTCGGTTAATATTTCCCCTATACACTTGTATATCCTAGTAAGTAATAAGGGGGATTATATCTCTTCAACAACAACGTTTCTACAATTCGGACAACTCGTCATGGGTCGGGAGTTTCAAATTCTTCAGTTTGACAGATACTCTCCATGTGTTGGAACTGGGCCTCTGTCCTCGGCACACGTGACTAGCTCTTGGTAACACACGTAACCCAAACGTCCAACTTCACACCCTGGGACACACATATTCCTAACCCAATGTGTTCATTGTTCCGAGTTTGCAAATATTAACAAAAGATAAAAAAAAGAACTATTTGAGGTCACTAAAATTATTTATCATGCATTTTCTAAAATACGAAATCAACTTCTAAAAAAGTATTCTTGAAAGCTACGAGACCGCTGTTGGAGGCGAAAGAATACACGCTGGTTAAGTAACAAAAATGTTTGACGAGTTAAATGAGAAATTTACAGTTTATAACGGAACATGTTCAGAGAACAGAGAATAAGAAACGGCAAGAAGTGATATTAACTCATGGCCATCTGTCATTATTTTGCCTTGTCAGTGGGGAACTAACGTAAAAAGGTCGTCAACAGTTTGTGTACGGGCGAGACACTTACGATAAAGGGAGACAATTTACGGGGAGGTAACTCTTGTATGACAAGGGTCAGTTCCGTCAAAGTGTTATGCTCACTGCAATGCAAATATCACTTTACTCAACTTCAGAAAACACAGTCTTTCACACTGAAGTATATAATAACCGGGTATCTTATAGAGTTGTACCCATTTTTAACTAATCAGAGTGCAGCTCATACTCACATTTGTTTAAGTGATTAACTATTCCAAGGAGTTTCATCGATCAGGCTCAGTGACTTGGTTGATTGCGTACTCACGACGGCGCGAGTCGTCTTGATATCAGTCACTAGTTAGTCAGGTCCAGATTTGGTTACTTAACGTACGCCGTCATATTGCTGGAATTCTTCTGAGTGCAGTGTTAAACAACAAACAAACACAGAACAGAACTCACCGTGGTGATTCCCCTCCTGGCCTCCTGCTTGGGGCTTCTCGGTAACAGACAGGATGTCAGCGATCAGAAACGACTTGCTCATTGTTGACGTTGCAGGACGTAGTGGCCTCCGTTGTGCACGACGTTGACAGGAGTGTGTTGTCAATTGGTTAAGAGTCACGCAGCACAGAATCTCTCTAACTGCGGCCATATTCAACATGTTGCCGGTAAATGATTACTTTTTCACCTGGGTGAGTTCATAACGACGGCAAAAATGAGCAATTTGTGTTCGTTTAGCTCGTTAATGTTGTACAGCACCCATCGCGGCGAGCTGATTCGCCTAGCCCCACCACACACGCGGGCCAGTGGTGAATGATGAAACCACAGCACGACCCAAATGATCACAGAAGACGGTTTCTCATATATCAACTTTCGGATTCTTTTTATTTAAACATTTTCAAATAGTTATTTTTGTGTGTTTTCTGTTTTTGTTTTTGTTTGTTATGTTCGTTGTTGTTGATTTTTTGGGGAGTGGGTTGACTTTTTTATAGAATTTTTGAGTAACTTTTTCATTTGATAATAATTAAAGGCGTAAAGTTGAATAATTACATAATGTTTGAGCTACCTTGCTTTGATTATTCTATTTGACAGCTGGTGGGTCCTCAAAACAAGGAATTACAATCGTGGCCTTATACTTTTAAGGAATATCTAAAAGATTCAAATTTTCATTTACACAAATGTGTGCGTCATATCAAATTGTGGGTGCTGCAGCCGGGCGATCTGCACGTGGGCTTTCCGAGGCGCCGACAGGTACCACCATGTACCACTGCATGGTTGTCCTGGATATTTACATATTGGTTGTCATGGAGATTATATGTACATGTAAACTATTAAATTCCATAGGTTTTCAAGGATATGACATGTACACCTGCTTCATTAAACACTAGGTAGTCATATGTACACCTGCTTCATCAAACACTTGGTTGTCATGGATACAACATACAAACCTGCTTCATCAAACACCCGGTTGTCATGGATATTACATGAAAACCTGCTTCGTCAAACACTTGGTTGTCATGGATACAACATACAAACCTGCTTCATCAAACACTTGGTTGCCATTGATGTTACATGTTCACCTGCTTCATCAAACACTTGGTTGTCCTGGATATTACATGTACATCTGCTTCATCAAACACTTGGTTGTCATGGATACAACATACAAACCTGCTTCATCAAACACCCGGTTGTCATGGATATTACATGTACACCTGCTTCATCAAACACTTGGTTGTCATGGATACAACATACAAACCTGCTTCATCAAACACCCGGTTGTCATGGATATTACATGTACACCTGCTTCGTCAAACACTTGGTTGTCATGGATACAACATACAAACCTGCTTCATCAAACGCCCGGTTGTCATGGATATTACATGTACACCTGCTTCATCAAACACTTGGTTGTCATGGATATTACACGTACACCTGCTTCATCAAACACTTGGTTGTCATGGATATTACATGGACACCTGCTTCATCAAACACTTGGTTGTCATGGATATTACATGGACACCTGCTTCATCAAACACTTGGTTGTCATGGATATTACATGTACACCTGCTTCATCAAACACTCGGTTGCCACTGATGTTACATGTACACCTGCTTCATCAAACACTTGGTTGCCATGGAGATTACATAATAACCTACATCATCAGATAACATTGGCTGCGGCAGTGGGTTCATCCTTATCGCATGGCGTTATTCAAGTGTACTGTTTAAGAAATAAATATGACCTGACATCTGCTGAATATTAGATGATGATGGTTAGGCCCGGATTTGTTGCAGTTATACTACTCAAAAGTTAATCCACTATAGCTAATCAGTCATGACATGGATTATAGTAAGACAGAAGAACCGTGCGTTCTGTAACTTCTTTTGAGTAGTATATATTGGGAGGTCAATTAGATCATGATAGAATATAATTATAAAGTGTTTTCTGTTTTCTCATAACGTGTACTGTTGTAGTTGTTTATCATCCAAAACTGGCTCCCACAGGAGATATCGCTTGGGTGAGATCAAGCGATATCTGCATTGTAGATATCACTGCAATGAAATTGCATCCCATTGCTTTGCAGACCATTGTGACGTCACTGGTTACCATGGCGTCACTATCAAATGACATCAATAATGGCTCTGCTACTGAAGCTGTTAGCAGCACTTTTTACACTTAAGACACTGTTTATTACTGTCTACAAACTGAAGTTGGAAGAATGATGTTGGATGATAAATAAAATCTCGCCCTCGTGTCTCTTGATATCAAATATATCACTCGTTGGTAAAAGTTTTCAAAAGGTTTTTTTCCACTTTTTCAGCTATAATTGATATCAAAAGACATTCGGTTGAGATTCTCTATATATTACCCACGTGGTGAAAATACAGGTGGCAAGATACTAAATCCGTACGTCACACGTGTGTCGTACAAGGATGACCTTGTTTTATTCGTTTTGGTTGGATAACTGTGACCCCTGTCACACCGGGACTACTTTTTTATTCATTAAAATTCACGAGACGTCATTCACGTTTGTAACTACAAGGCAGAACTGAATCTAATGACAGCGACAGACATTAGACATTTACAAACACTTTATTAAACCAAACAAGAAAGTCACAAATCATATTCGGTCTATAGAAGTTATGCATAGAGCTTCTTTAATCGAGCTATATCCATTCACAATTTACGACTACCGATCAATAGATCGAGGGTGCCCACGAGCGTGACGCCCCCGACCACTTTCGCAACTTTCAATTTGATTTAAAGTAAAACGATAAGCGTTTTGAAGTGAAGTCAGTTTAAACTATCTGGACAGATATCTAGACTTACTTGGGATGATCCGGTTGTGCCATCAGTGTCCCCTTCGAAGCGTATTTTGTGGCGCTGTTTCGGGAGTTGTTTGTTCACGACTGCACGACCAGGTCACTCAAAGTGAACATTTCCGATACAAATCATTCGAAAACTCCGTAGAAGTGTGCCTGACTTCTGATTATGTGGCCCAAAATATCCCAAATGTGAACAATAACATTCCCTATCTCTAGCGTAAAACGCTGTGAGTAGATCACGGTTGTCTTTTCTTATTCCGGTGGTGACTTTGCCCTTCGATCGTTCGAAGCTGTCACTGACATGCAAGCAGACTTGGGTTTGTTGATTTTCACGTCTTCAGTATAGGGTCGTACAGTTAACATGAATGTCTTTGACGAGCACTCTGATTTCTCTCTTCCACAATGGTTCGGACGGGTTAATATCACACGGAGTGTATACTGTATTAAGTGTTATATATTGTCAGTCTAACGTGACGTCATGCTCTAAGTTTGTAACATACATCCTTTGGAGTATATTATCTTGTTTTGAAAAATTTGTCTGCAAGAAAGTAGTATTGCTGGGCATCAACATCTAGCCCCCTAGGCAGCAGCATTGTTCTGATGTTTAAAGAAAATCAATGTAGTCGCATTATGCTGGACTATGTTGTTCTCTTAGTTGGTGTATATCACCGTCTATATCGATGGGAAGTGAAGGTGAAGTGACTTGGTTAAAATTACCCAACTGTAGATGGCGCCTAACTAGTTATGTATCAAATGCACTGTAGCTTGATATTTGAACAGTTAACCCCCCCCCCCCCCCCCCCTCAGCAATGCAGACGTAGTTGAAGCTACACTCTTGTAACAAAACCTACTCATGTTGTAACTTATGCCCAGTTCAAAATACGTACACAATCATTTATGTTAGACTGCTTGAGGACAAACACTGAACGGTTTATATTGACACTGGGCACACTCCCTTCTGCCAAAGCTTTTCTGGACATAAAGTTAGATGGAAACTATGGAACCATCCAGGAGTCCTACAGTGAACCATACCTACATTTTAAGTCCAATATTTTGCCCTGGAAACGAAAAGTAATAAACAGCTAAATATGATACAAAAGTACGCTAGTGTGAATTAATAATGTCTTTTTCACGCTGAAAAGCACCTAGTTTTCGACTCGTCGCTGTATGGTATCAAAACTAAAGATAAAAATATTGAACTTTTTATTGAGTGTCGCATACATATATATACTATAACGATTATCGTCCGTAAGCCCTTTGGTGCATCATATAAGTTCATTTCGTTAAAAATATTGACATTAAAATCAGCCAATGCTCCTGATTACTTCGACTGTGGTGAAAGAGCAGTTATCATACTGGACACAAGACTCGGACATAACTGTAATAACCTCAATGTTGATTTATACAGAGTAAACCTATCTGAGCAAATCTCATGCTTTTGCTATTTTCCGTGTTGAAATGAATTCCTTGATTGTACAAATTACTCAGTATACAGACAAACTGTTGAAATAAATAGGAAATGGAGGCCTCTTAAAAAACCCAACAACATTGGAATAAGGAATCACCATGCACTCTAAACCCAATTGTCCGACTTCTGGCCACAACACATGGATGTAACACTTTCAGAACGCGTCCATGTGTTGTGGAAATAACCAGAACACTGATGTTCTCGGCCCAGAACAGAAGCGTTCTACAAACAAGTTTTAACGTTTCCACGTGTTCTGACGATGTAACACTTCAGAACACTGGTTAGGCTTTCGAGGCCGACATTCAGAACACTACCGTTTCAGTCAGAAACCTGTCAGTCGGTATATTGCCAGTGAAATCGTCCGGATTTACACATTTTCCAATTCGACAAATCATGGGCACATAATAATGTTCCTCTGTGTGTCTACAGTTCAAGACGACTATGCTTGCGGTAAGAGGCGACTAACGGGATCGGGTGGTCAGGCTCGCTGACTTGGTTGATGCATGTCATGGTATCCGAGTTGCGTGGATCGATGCTCATGGTGTCAATCAGTGGATTGTCTGGTCCAGACTCGAAAATGTACAGACCGCAGTAGCAGTTACCAGGATAGCAAGTTTCAGGACAAATGAGGTTACACTGTATTTAGAGCGGCTGAATTCGGTGACAATGAGACATCTTGCTCGTTTAGTGTGTACATTATAAAATACAATACTATTTTAAGAACCAAATGACGAGCTATTTCCTTTTTAAAAGGTACGGAATTATCTCGTCAGAATGAGTGAGTGAGTACGGTTTTACGCCGCTTTAAGCAATATTCCAGCAATATCACGGCGGGGGACACCGGAAATAGCTTTACAGATTGTACCCATGTCGGGAATCGAATCCGGGCCTTCGGCGTGACGAGCGAACGCTTTAACCACTAGGCTACCCGACCGCCCCTATCTCGTTAGAAAAAAATATGATATAAACAAATATACTAATAGAAATGCATACGAGTGGTAAGTTATATCAAGTAAGGAAGAGAATCAGGTGAATGAAGGAGAAAGCATATACTCCGAAAGGTTGTGTTCCTCATTATAAAGAAGTTGACATCCATATATTCTCTTCCTTATGTGAATCACTTCTAAATGCCTTTCAAAGACCTGATTATATCAAGTAGAATTTATGTAACTAAACAACAGAAAGGCGTGAGGACTGGTTAAAGTTGTACATGCGTATGTAAAGGGTATGTCACGATTTTGAACTTGGGTCTCCACGGCTTTTGACTGTACCGGCGGAGTTGCGCCCCCTTGGGTATATCGCCCGCTAGGTGACTTTTGTTATGGGTCAGAGGTCGCAACCATAGTTACGGACGCCATTATTCATACACAAGTAGGTTTAACGCAGATACGGCCATCTCGGTGACATTCAAGAGGATACTCGCTTTTCACATAGTCGCCTTTCATACCCAGAACTATGGCAGCGTCCTTCGATACCCCCTACACCTTCACGGCGACCGGTGACCTGGGCATCCAGCGGGATACCATGCTTAATAACGAACTTCTGCTGAGGGTAAGTTTACGTAGCAACCACACAGTGCCATGTTTGGCATGTTGATCGATCTTGTTGCTGATGTTGAATGTATCAAAATAATGTCACTATTTATTGTAATCCAGTTTGCCGGTTTTATAAAATAAAACACAAAACAGCCATCTATGTTATCAAAATAAATAGTCCGATTCGCCAAACTGTTATACTAACTCCTAACTTTAAGCCTATTCAGCTAAAATAGGCCTATTTAATTGTTCCCGAGACCCGTGTCCTTTTCACAAAACGATCGTAGCTTTACGACTGCCAAAACTCACATACTCACATTTTTATTCAAGGATCCAAGGGCTAAGGATAGAGTCACACAACTAGCCTAGCTCTAAGCATTTTCTGATACTAAATAATTTCTCTTGAGATATATCTATATTTATGACACTATTGTGTCGCGAGCAGATTCTGCACTGGGTACAGTGTGTTGAATCATAGATAAAATAAGAATAATTCAATAGAGACATAATACAATTGATAACCAAGAATGATGTTCTGTCAGAACAGAACACATTCTTTTTGTGTGACCAGATAACCGTGATAGTGTGAAAACTTGTTATTGTCATAAGTAATAATCCCACCATGATACATAGTCCTCATAATGATAGCATATAGCAGAACCCTTAAAAATGGCAAATTTCTACTAGTCCTTATGATACCTTAAATATTGAGCTTTTGGCAAGGACTATAGGACTAGTGCCAATTTCTATCGCTGTACAGCTTTGTGAGTTACATTGCAAAACATTGGGCAAACTGACTAGGCCTACATGTGATCATTTAATGTGAAGGTTTAAAATTTCCAACAGACATAATAGCTCAAACTTAAAAGTCATTCTTTTAGTGTTATTATATAGACTATTGATGAACTTACTATAATGAACAAAATTGTACTACCGGTAATTGTTTGATAGGCATTACTTCACTAGACTCTGGCTTTGGACCAGTGGATAGAGTCACAGAAGAATATGAGCAAAATAACCCCAGAAGTAACAAAAGTAACTGCAAGAATGCAGTATGCCGGACACCTTCCACCATTTTGTTAAGGGATGTGCACAAGCTCATTCCTTAGTAACAGTTTCTAAGTTTTTCAGTCGCCATTTTTGTCGCCTCGCTAAAATAACAGGGGGTTTGGGGGCTTCCCCCCAACTCAACGGCTGTAATGAAATGCTTCCATAAGTAATGAAATGTTTAATTAAAAAGTAGATACAAAATACGTGTTCGCATGCCATTATGGAACTTCTATTTTCAAGTACTTTTTTAATGTTGAAGTCCAATTTTCGAGGTTTATGCATCGCTTTGATACAAGTAGGGCCGTTTTTTCTGCTTATTTTGAGCTTTATCACCCTATTTTTTCAAATAGTGATTCTGTTGTGTGCGGCTTTAATAGTAGAATCAAATAAACATTTTGGATAGGTGTCCTGTATATTGCATGTGTACCCTGACTTATACCTGATAGAGATATAGGTCAAATGTTTACCCCTGCATCTACACCTGGCAGTTGATCTATATCTGTTATGATTTTGTATTTTATGGATTGTCTATTTTATTCCCAGGACCAGCTGGGCAGACCCAAGAGACGTGGCTACCTCTCTGCAGATGGTTTCACCTTTGGTCGGCCAAATGAAAGACGCGACAACAGTGCTGGCGATGGTGAGAAACACAGTGACACCAGGGAATCAGATCACACGTATATGCCCCTTTCTAAGGACGAATAACTGATCCAAGAATATCAGCAGTGTTGAACAAATCAGGGGCTTCGTCCTCCCAATCCCTCCCCTTAGAATCCTAATTGTAAAGGACAGATAGTAACAGATTTATTTTAAATCAATTTTGATATTTTACACACAAAAATATGTTTCTTTGCTAATTCTATGCAAATAATGGATATCTTCAGTTGATTATACCCCAACACATTATGAAGAATCAAAGTTTCTTGACATTCTCAAGTTATCCAAAAAGCACAACCACAGTGATTATCAATGGAAATTGAAATGCCATGTATTTTTTGTAATGCATGACCTGTTTCTATGGCAACAGCTCTGCGTGGATGGAGTGGCACCACCTCATCCTTGCCCTTCCACCATCAGGAGAAGAAGGCAGAGAGAGACTTCATGTCCTTGAACCGTGCTGCAGTACAGGCGGGGCTAGTCACAGCACCAGAACACTACGAGTTCCGAGCTACTCATGATGTGAGGCGGCGTGCTTCGGGGGAGGAGAAGAAAAGGACGCGGGTCCGACGAATCCCCCCAACCATGGTGTTTGGCATCTCTACAAGGTAGGAGTTTTGATGACACTGAGATGGTTTCTGTAATAAGCTGCCATCTCAACAGAGTTGCCTCTCTTGGTTATACCAGGATCTTATTCTTGTGGGTTCAAATGAAACTGTTGGCATCAGACCAATACTTGTGCAGTGCACAATATTATGCATGAAAGTCAAAGGGTCCTTATCATTATTATAATTTAAGTGTTGAAAAATAAGTGGTGCCTATGATATTCAAACACTGCTTGTTAGTTTCACATGCCTCCTGTATTAAGCTGTTCAAAGTGGTGTTAATGTTCCGTCTCACCCCTGGAGGGGATCTGGCGGTTTAGATAATCCCTGGTCGGGAGCTCAAAGAAACAATAAACTCGAGTTACTGGCTTAACTTTGGTTGTATTTTGTGTTCTCAACTCTTGTACAGGGTAAATGGCTGAAACAAACAAAACAGCCAATAACTACAATGTCTATATTCCATATTGCATATTCACGTGAAACGGAATGTCGAGACGTGAGAGTCTATATCTCATATTTGACAAGAGCATATGCACAGTGGTAGTACAGTAATGACATTACTCACACTATGATTGCCTACGGGTTGCAAGGTTTATCGCCTAACGAAACCGGGTGAGAACCCGAACACATGGCCTACTCAGAGACCATTTTGCACGTGACCACAAGAAAAGATAACTCCACGCAGAAGAGTGAGCATGCATCCCGCTAAAAAGGAGTGAGTGAATACCACTAAAAATAACTTGTTACGGATCAACGGAACAGTTAAATTTATCTCACTCACTTGAATGATGGATGTGTTAAAGTCATACAGTCTATATACCCAATAAAATCTAATTTGCTACCCCATCTTGTCCCCCTCAGACCGTCAACACCCATCTTTGACCTGTTGGAGCACAAGTACCAGGATCGGTGGCAGCAACAGCGCCGCCAGCAGGAGCTAGCCAAGAAGCAGGAGGACACTAAGGTGAATTACAGCCTGGTGTGGGGAGGTGCTGTGTGTTAAACCTGTAGGTCAGTGAATACACTACAGTCCCTCATGGCTGGCCTTGGAAGGGGAGGTTCTTTATGTGTCAAACCTGTAGGCCAGTGAATACACTACAGTCCCTCATGGCTGGCCAGGTGTGGGGAGGTTCTGTATGTGTTAAACCTGTAGGCCAGTGAATACACTACAGTCCCTCATGGCTGGCCAGGTGTGGGGAGGTTCTGTATGTGTTAAACCTGTAGGCCAGTGAATACACTACAGTCCCTCATGGCCGGCCTGGTGTGGGGAGGTGCTGTGTGTTAAACCTGTAGGCCAGTGAATACACTACAGTCCCTCATGGCTGGCCTGGTGTGGGGAGGTGCTGTGTGTTAAACCTGTAGGCCAGTGAATACACTACAGTCCCTCATGGCTGGCCTTGGAATGGGAGGTTCGGTATGTGTTAAACCTGTAGGCCAGTGAATACACTACAGCCCCTCATGGCTGGCCTTGGAATGGGAGGTTCTGTATGTGTTAAACCTGTAGGCCAGTGAATACACTACAGTCCCTCATGGCCGGCCTGGTGTGGGGAGGTTCTGTGTGTGTTAAACCTGTAGGCCAGTGAATACACTACAGTCCCTCATGGCTGGCCTGGTGTGGGGAGGTTCTGTATGTGTCAAACCTGTAGGCCAGTGAATACACTACAGTCCCTCATGGCTGGCCTGGTGTGGGGAGGTGCTGTATGTGTCAAACCTGTAGGCCAGTGAATACACTACAGTCACTCTTGGCTGGCCTGGTGTTGGGAGGTTCTGTGTGTGTCAAACCTGTAGGCCAGTGAATACTCTACAGTCCCTCATGGCTGGCCTGGTGTGGGGAGGTTCTGTATGTGTCAAACCTGTAGGCCAGTGAATACTCTACAGTCCCCCATGGCTGGCCTGGTGTTGGGAGGTTCTGTATGTGTCAAACCTGTAGGCCAGTGAATACACTACAGTCCCTCATGGCTGGCCTGGTGTGGGGAGGTGCTGTGTGTTAAACCTGTAGGCCAGTGAATACTCTACAGTCCCCCATGGCTGGCCTGGTGTTGGGAGGTTCTGTATGTGTCAAACCTGTAGGCCAGTGAATACACTACAGTCCCTCATGGCTGGCCTGGTGTGGGGAGGTTCTGTATGTGTCAAACCTGTAGGCCAGTGAATACACTACAGTCCCTCATGGCTGGCCTTGGAAGGGGAGGTCCTGTGTGTGTCAAGTTAGATTGTGAAATGCTCTCATTGCTTTTCGGATTCAAATGTTTATTCCGTTTGAAGTGATGTCATGAAGATTACAGTTGTTGCATGGCGTTGGGAGTTTGGAGACGTGTAGATTTGTTTGTGTTCACCATGTGATCCAGGACTTAATCCATCAAGTTTCATTTGTCTAACTGAAAGTAAGCATGATATATTTCTGTGTTCCACTTGTTTCTATGAGTGAGATGAACCATCTAGAATTATGCAAGGTTGTTTTTGATAAGGTTTATTTCGGGACATACTCCTCTGTATTTGACTGTATTTGAATATATATTCCATATATATATATTCCATCTGACACAACTGTTACATGAATAAGGAAAATATTTCCACTCTGGGTTTCAAGGAACACAAGATAATGTATTACACTGTCATTCTGACATATCAATGCTATTCTGCACATCTACAATAAAGCATTGATTTTATCAATCAGAGGAGAAGTCACACTGCCCCGCCTCTATGTGTAAGTTGTCTTACAGCTATGTCTGACTTCCTTGTAAAGTGTAGTACATGTAGCCGTGCATGCTCTCTGCACATGTTCTAGTTAGATCATTCATTGAAGCCTGCAGTCAGTTATGCTTCAGAGCTTATCAAATATAGATATCTTAAAATTCACTTTGTATGCAAAGCTAACAATTGTACCAGCAGTCGTAGTATAGTTACAATTTGCTGATGTAGCATTCTAAACAATAGTCACTCGCTCACTTGTAAATATCTGTATATAGTGGCTTATAGCTTGCACTGGTCAGTCCGACACACACCTGTGTCCACCCCTTATAACCACCCGGACAAAGTAGATATACTTGCTGTCTGAGTAGATAGATACATCTTACATTCGAAATTAATTATTGTGCACTAGAGTTATCTCCCTTCCTCATGTTCACAGTTATCCCTCTTCTCACTCAACATTTCGGGCTATTTATGACGGGCAAACACATCTTCCTCTTCAGAATAAGGATGTCTCCTGCCTCACATGTATCAGACTTTCAGATTAGTCGTTTTCTTTGGCCAAAGTTTTCAAAAATAGCCTGTTGGGTTTAATTGTTTTGTGATAAAAAAGACAAATGTCTGTAGAATGAAAATGTGCATTCACAGGATGCTGACTTTTGGGTAGTATTCCCATGGCAACATAACGTGATGTTTGTAAACTCTCAGAAATATACTGATGGGCTTGTCAGCTGTACCGGGGTCCATCATATATGCGGAGTTGCTATAACAATGGGTGGTTTTAAGCCCGATAGAGGCAGACTCAATACCATTGAAAGAATAAAATGAAGCTGAATACATCAACTTTGTACAATATATTACAATTTGACATCTTTTTCTATCAAATCCTGCTGAAATATAATTTTCTAATTCATAAACATAGTTGCACTAACAATGAGTACTTTCATGATACTTAGTTTAGTTTAGACTAACATGTTAATTTTGTCGTAGTTGATATCTGTAATCATCAGTTATAACAATGTTCAGCGTTAGAAATTGGCACTAGTCCTATAGTCCTTGTCAAACTACCTAATAGTTAAGGTATCATGAGGACTTGTAGAAATTTGTCCTTGGATGGATTTTGCTATTTTTCATCATTATAAGGGATAGTGGACTAAAAGTGTTAGTTTCTATCACTGAATGTCGTAGCTGATATCTGTAGTCATCAGTAATAACAATGTCCGATATGATGGAGATGACGAGATCTAGACACTGTTAAACAGGAAGTGAGTATGTGCACAGTTGTTGACAATTCCTTTCGTCCTTCGATGGGTCACCTTCATTGATGAGGTTGTGTCCATTATCAGACACAATGTCACCCGAGTCACAACTAGGACAGTAAATTATGTGTTTGTTGAAACTTTTCAGCTCAAAAGCTACATGTTTTTCACATGATTTTCTGTAGATTTTTGTTCTGATGTATATGGAATATTATCAGCTGAAGTTATGAATGGAAGGAATTTTTTATAAAGATGTACCCCAGCTACATGGGAAGATGCTCATAATATCAGCCTCTGGTTCCCTAGACCAGACTTGATTAATCAGTATTTACAGGCATCTGTGATATACAGCAGCTGAAATATTCTAGGCACACAACGACAAAGAGATAACGCCAGACTGTGTGTCCAGGTGAAGCTGGTCTTTGTGACAATGCCCTCGATGCTGACATGTTGCTGAAGAGGGACTAGGATCTGCTTTGTCAGACATTATAACAGCGTTACAATATAAGTTGTCAACCGATCTCGTGGGGTATCTACTGTGATATACCCTGAGTGTGAGTCTGTGTACCCCGAGCCGGCATCGGCTCACACAAAGGTACATCACAACATATGCCCTGAGGGAATCAATTTATATTACCAACATTCATTCATACAGATCCGAATATATACGCTAATATGATGCATTACAACCCAATACATACGGATAAACATCTGTTCATTTCAAATATATTTTGAGAGATGAACAAGTTACCTAAGGTGTGTTCAAATTGATTTCTCAGTGAGCTACATATTTATATCCCACCTGTTATATTCACTATGGTACTGTTCCATCCACAGAAGCAGCGTTCAGGAGCAGTGTACAGCACCAGAGCCTCACTCCTGAAGACGTACCAGAACCCTGTCGACCCCGCCCCACTCTGGCAGATGCCCAGGTTTGCCAGGAATGTAAGTACACAGATCGAGGGGTTTTCTTATTGAAAAAGATTATTAGTTTTAACGAACAAATATTTGCACATCATAATGAACATTCCCTCATTCTTCAGTAAATAATGTGTTAAAATATGGCACAGTGAAAGTTTGGAGAAGCTCACTGTCGTGCACCCTTTCCCTAACAACTGCCTCCATAACTCCAACACTAACGTCTGTGATCCCCTGAGGAAATGTACAAAACACAGGACCGAATAAGAGCCACCTTCTGTGACAGGAAACCATCCACCATGCAGGGCCCTATCAAGTGGGAATACACCATGTTGGAGAAGGGGTGGAGGGTCCATTTAAACTACGGAAATACTAGCATATGATTTAAGAAACAATTTGCCTTGTAAGCTCAAAGAGTGTGGTGGAGTGGATGGGGGTGACGTGAGGTGGTGTGTATTCTCAAAAGGTGTGGTGGGGTTAGGGTAGGGTGTGGTGGGGTTAGGGTAGGGTGTTGTGGGGTTAGGGTAGGGTTTGGTGGTGTGCGTACCCTGCACTCCTCTCTGGATCCATGCATGTAACCTACCTTCATGTTCTTTGTCCCAGGCTCAGCCCCACCTCCAAACGTTCCGCTCTGCAAGGAACCGTGACGAAGCGATTGCTCACTTCGAACATGATGGAATCTCCAGGAAGGGTACCCTCGGACACGGGGTATACGAAACCGCCAAGTCCTAGACAATCGTTGTATATTTTGTGATATAGCATGGACTGCGTCAGTTACTTGTGATGTTTCATACATGCCCATCAGTATTCTGTGTGGCGCCGGATATTACATGTGGCCATTTCAGCTGGGATTGTTTGTTGAGTTCTACATACTATTTATTTTGTTATGCGTTTCAAGATGTATCGGTGCTTTCACTAAGCATTGCATGTTTGTCAGTATGTTTAGAATTTCTAACAGTCCAAGGTATATAAGTGTGGTTTAAGTCACATGTTCTTTGTTGAGGTATGTTCATGTATTTTAATGATAATACAAAGACATGTTGATGTTTCGTTTTCGATTCAACATGTCTGCAATTGTTTTTTTATATAAGTCCGATAAGTTTTTTAAAAGACAATACAGTTTGGAATTGTATAACTGATGACAAGTTTGATTGTTAAACTTAAACTGTTACACCAAGACACTGTTACACTTTACACTAAGATAATCGCAGTTACACGGAGTCATTGTTACAGTTGCACTAAGATCTTGTTAGTGTCTCCCAGCTTCTTTGTCATCTGTCAAGCTGGCCAGCATAATGTATTTGATATTTTCATCTAGAATATTTCCTGTAGCCGGATAATCTGACACAGACACATCTCCAGGCCGTGCTGATTGGTTAGCCTGCAACACACAACCTTCATCTGTAAATACCTTCACCCTTATCTTCATCCTACACTTCATCAAAGTCTGTCAGCAGTGGGTAAACTCAATCTGTCTCCCATGTCGTCAATTCTGCAGGTATCGCGGACAACGCTAGTCGTAAACAATAGCCACCCTTTTCACACAGTTGTATATTAGAAATACCTTGTAGAAACATCAGGAAAGCTGGGTCTATCGGTACAATGTGTTCCATAACCATGGTGATCATGATCTCGTTCCAATCAAATTTTTTAACTGAACTCTTTTTCCAATGTCTCAAGACCTTATAGGGACTCTCAGAGGTAGATTATTAAACTGTGATATTTATAGAAATGCTTTTTTATATCAATCTTAACCTGTTTGTCAAGATTGTCATGTTGTTCCAGTCACATCTATATTCATAATTTTTTAAATGTTTATTGTGGTCGGGCACGGGTGTACACTGTCTCATTTACTGGTTTTGATATCCTTGTTGTCACATTCCGGGTTGTCAGCGACGCCACTGTGAATCACCATGGTTTTATAGGCCACGCTGCTTTATACATGTACAGAGACTATTTGTTGTAGTGAATCTAGATCTGTTTATGAATAAATCTGTATATATTTCATTTTTTTCTCTTGTTGTTTTTAACATGTTTCATGTTTTGTAGATTTTGGTATTGAGTCAGATACGATACATGTTGCACTATATAGGGTGTCCATCGGTTCAAAGTTAAGGACCAGATAACTTGTTATCCAAAATGTCATAAAGATATTTCTCAAAATAATGATAGGTGATGTTATGCATGATATGCAACTGGAATATTGCTGACTGCAGTGTTAAACAACCATTTGATACAAAGAGAATCTCACCCGAGTGTCTTTTGATATCAAATATAAGGGTAGGCTAAGGGTAGTCATTACTCTGTTGGTCATTAGTCTGCTGGTCATTAGTCTGCTGGTCATTAGTCTGCTGGTCACTATCTGCTGGTCACTAGTCTGCTGGTCATTAATCTGCTGGTCACTAGTCTGCTGGTCATTAGTCTGCTGGTCACTATCTGCTGGTCACTAGTCTGCAGGTCATTAATCTGCTGGTCACTAGTCTGCTGGTCATTAGTCTGCTGGTCATTAGTCTGCTGGTCACTAGTCTGCAGGTCATTAATTTGCTGGTCACTAGTCTGCAGGTCATTAATCTGCTGGTCACTAGTATGCTGGTCATTAGTCTGCTGGTCATTAGTCTGCTGGTCACTAGTCTGCAGGTCATTAATTTGCTGGTCACTAGTCTGCAGGTCATTAATCTGCTGGTCACTAGTATGCTGGTCATTAGTCTGCTGGTCACTAGTCTGCAGGTCATTAATCTGCTGGTCACTAGTCTGCAGGTCATTAATCTGCTGGTCATTTGTCTGCAGGTCATTAATCTGCAGGTCATTAATCTGCTGGTCATTAGTCTGCTGGTCACTAGTCTGCTGGTCATTAGTCTGCAGGTCATTAATCTGCTGGTCACTAGTCTGCTGGTCATTAATCTGCTGGTCACTAGTCTGCTGGTAGACATATCAGTGGTGGCCACATGATGATAATTATGTATTGATTATAATCGGTAAGATATGAACAACAATAATATTAACTTTCAAAATAACATTTGGTAATAGTTTATTCTGAAAATAGGTAATGTATATAATAGTATAGTACTTGACAGTATCGCAATATATATATTCTAAATTTGATGAGCTATTCAAATTCATGTTATACGTATGGAACATTAAAAATCACGGAATATTCCAAAGTGAACACATACATCAGTGAAAATACACATCACAAGTATACCCTGAAAACAGGAACACCTTTCAGCACTATGTTCTGACCTCGTTGTTCAATAATCTATCATTTTTTATTGTGAAGTTCATATGACCGTGAAACTGACGCTTATATTCGAGTGTATGAATGACACATTTTGACGTTCATACGTTGTTTACAAGACTGTATTCTTGAAATGACGTAAACACTGATGGACCACTTCAGTGGCAAACGCCTGCGAATACCCATGCATAAATCGCTTAGACCCTTTAATCTTGAACTCAGCATGCTACGACCCATCATAGGGTGAATTTATTTGCTTTCATTGAAGAATAACAATCACAAATGGTACAAAATGGCGTAAAACACACCTCTGAAAATTATTTCCGTCACTCTTCGTTTTTCTGCAGTTAACGAAAAATAAAATTCAATTTTGATGCCATGACAGCCAATCAGAGTCATGGAAAATAGTACACCAGACACCTTGTGATTATACAGCAGTAAATGGCAAAGACACAGAGTGAAGTCAATCTGAGAACAATCATAATGATTATCTTCCCTAGCATGTGGTTACAAATTGGGGCCTGCAACTACAAGACAGACTCGTTACGTTTAGGAGTCACTGTCCTGCCTGGGTGTTGGGAGTAAACTTTAGTTGAGATGCTGAGGACAAACAATGAAGTGTTGTGAAGAATCCCTGTGTTAGTAGAGCGTGTTGAGTGTATGGCGTGAGATACAGCACATGCCATGTCACTTCCTGTATACTGTAGTCTACCTAATAAGCACCCTGGTGCTCCGGGGGTTGACAAAGGGGTGCTTATTACAACCATACACATGAAGGTCAATTTGTTGCCAGGGATCATGGGATACAGAACAAACTTCGTTCACACGATAATGAAACTGGTATGTAAATGTTCAGTCTTAGTAGGGGTTGCTTTAAAGATTATCTACGGGTTGATCTAGTAGTTGCTGAGGGGGCACTTAATTATTAGATCACAGCGCAGGTCTTCATTCTGCGGGCACTGTTGAATCAGTGTTTAGTGAGTTGGGTGATCAAGTCGTCATGCTGTGGAAACTGTTGAATCAGTGTTTAGTGAGTCGAGTGATCAAGTCATCATGCTGTGGAAACTGTTGAATCAGTGTTTAGTGAGTCGAGTGATCAAGTCATCATGCTGTGGAAACTGTTGAATCAGTGTTTAGTGAGTCGAGTGATCAGGTCTTCATGCTGCGGGAATTGTTGAATCAGTGTTTAGTGAGTCGGGTGATCAGGTCTTCATGCTGGGGAAACTGTTGAATCATCTCAGACTGTTTCCCTTCTAACCAGTCTTTGAACTCGAATCCTGCAATACAACATTAACAGTGCCAGATGTCATTCAATGTGTTTATACGCTATTGTTTGTGAGTGACTGCATGAGTGAGTGACTGCATCATGTCACGCATTCCAGGTACCCACCACACATTTCAAACTGGAACTTTCCCGATGACAACATACAAAAAAATAAAGAGGCCATCATGCATTAAATACACTTAGGGCAACCTAGAATATATTGGTATATATCTGTCTTAAGTAGGGAAAATTGACTTGAAAATATGAAAACAATGACAATGTCTGGAGTACAATTGGCAAAACTGAGTTTGATGACAATGACGTCATAGTGCAGTGACGTAACCCAACATGACAGTGCTGTGGCATGACAAAATGACATCATAGTGCAGTGACGTAACCCAACGTCACAGTGCTGTGGCATGACACAATGACGTCACGTACCTGGCATGACAGTAGCGCTGTACAAGACATACTCGCGGTCCACCAGCTCACAGGCGTACCACATCTCGTGAGGGACCAGAACTTGGTAGGCGCACTCTGGGTTCTTCAATACATCGCCGAGCAGCACACAGCTGTGCTTGCCATCCTTGTCCAGGAAGTGTACCTTCAATAGACATGTCAGCAGGACATCACTAGGGTGTTAGTTCAAGGGGTATTCATGCAAATGCTGGGATTTATCTAGACCTGGTCAGAGGCCGATATTCTGTCTGTAGCAAATGTCAGTAAAAATATCCTACTCCATATTAATATATCTTTGAAAGGCATTTAGAAGTGATACACTTAAAGAAGAGAATTTGTGGATGCTTACTCCTTCATCATTCACCAGATGAAGGAGTTAGCATGTACTCCAAAAACGTTGTGTTCCTCTTTATAAAGATGTTGACATCCATAAATTCTCTTCCTCATATTAATATAGTTCTAACAAATGTGATGGCTTGGTTGTACTCAAAAGGACATATAAAGAGTGGGAGTGAGTGAGTTGGGTTTAACGCCACTTTGAACAATATTCCAGTTATGTCACGGCGTGTCAGGTTAATGTGGGAGGAAAGCCCGAAGTGCCCGACGTTTACCACTTTGGTGAAACCCATGAGCACAGGTATGGTGCTGACAAACCTAGAAACATAATCGGAGCGAACCGGGATCAGAACCCCAATCATAGGTTACTGGCGTACCCAAGGGACGCAACTCTGCACAGCGAATTGCGGCGCCTTAGACGACTGGGCCACCTGGGCCCCAACATATAAAGAGGAAGAGGCTTTAATACTTAATTTTACATGAATGCATTCAATACAATGTCAAAATACACCCTCAAAATACACCGTTAAAATACACTGTTAAAATACACCGTTAAAATACCCCTAAAATTAAGAAAATAAGAACTGGACAGTAGGCACACAGCTTTTGCTGGTTTCACAAATTAAAATCACTTGAAAACAGATTCTCTGAAACAGTATTTCACATACTGGTATGCCAAATAAAAAACTAATTTTGGAAAACCATCTTTCATTATTCCAACCAATTCTATAAGCCTATATACGAGTAATTAAGGACTTTTATTTTTCCCTTTGACTTTCCAGTTAAAAAGAAACCTTTTCATTCAGTTTTTATTTTCTTATGAATAAATTTAATTTTTCTTTTCCTTGGGCCCAAGTTTAAATGTCTGTTTACCTTGGCCGTTCCACAAATGAGTGAAAAGGGGACATGCAGTTTAACTTGGCCGTTCCACAAGTGAGTGAAAAGAGGACATGCAGTTTACCTTGGCCGTTCCACAAATGAGTGAAAAGAGGACATGCAGTTTACCTTGGCCGTTCCACAAGTGAGTGAAAAGAGGACATGCAGTTTACCTTGGCCGTTCCACAAGGGAGTGAAAAGAGGACATGCAGTTTACCTTGGCCGTTCCACAAATGAGTGAAAAGGGGACATGCAGTTTACCTTGGCCGTTCAACAAGAGATTGAAAAGAGGACATGCAGTTTACCTTGGCCGTTCCACAAGAGAGTGAAAAGAGGACATGCAGTTTACCTTGGCCGTTCCACAAGTAAGTGAAAAGAGGACATGCAGTTTACCTTGGCCGTTCCACAAGTGAGTGAAAAGAGGACATGCAGTTTACCTTGGCCGTTCCACAAATGAGTGAAAAGGGGACATGCAGTTTACCTTGGCCGTTCCACAAGTGAGTGAAAAGAGGACATGCAGTTTACCTTGGCCGTTCCACAAATGAGTGAAAAGGGGACATGCAGTTTACCTTGGCCGTTCCACAAGAGAGTGAAAAGAGGACATGCAGTTTACCTTGGCCGTTCCACAAGAGAATGAAAAGAGGACATGCAGTTTACCTTGGCCGTTCCACAAATGAGTGACAAGAGAACACGATGTACTTTACCTTGGCCGTTCCACAAGTAAGTGACAAGAGGACATGATGTACTTTACCTTGGCCGTTCCACAAGTGAGTGAAAAGAGGACATGCAGTTTATCTTGGCCGTTCCACGAGTGAAAAGAGGACATGCAGTTTACCTTGGTCGTTCCACAAGTGAGTGAAAAGAGGACCAGATGTACTTTACCTTGGCCGTTCCACAAGTGAGTGAAAAGAGGACATGCAGTTTACCTTGGCCGTTCCACAAGTGAGTGAAAAGAGGACATGCAGTTAACTTGGCCATTCCACAAGTAAGTGAAAAGAGGACATGCAGTTAACTTGGCCGTTCAACAAGTGAGTGAAAATAGGACATGCAGTTAACTTGGCCGTTCGACAAGTAAGTGAAAAGAGGACATGCAGTTAACTTGGCTGTTCCATAAGTAAGTGAAAAGAGGACATGCAGTTTACCTTGGCCGTTCCACAAGTGAGTGAAAAGAGGACATGCAGCTTACCTTGGCCGTTCCTCAAGTAAGTGAAAAAAGGACATGATGTACTTTACCTTGGCCGTTCCACAAGTAAGTGAAAAGAGGACATGATGTACTTTACCTTGGCCGTTCCACAAGTAAGTGAAAAGAGGACATGATGTACTTTACCTTGGCCGTTCCACAAGTAAGTGAAAAGAGGACATGATGTGCGTGACCTTGGCCGTTCCACAAGTAAGTGAAAAGAGGACATGATGTGCGTTACCTTGGCCGTTCCACAAGTAAGTGAAAAGAGGACATGCAGTTTACCTTGGCCGTTCCACAAGTGAGTGAAAAGAGGACATGCAGTTTACCTTGGCCGTTCCACAAATGAGTGAAAAGGGGACATGCAGTTTACCTTGGCCGTTCCACAAGAGAGTGAAAAGAGGACATGCAGTTTACCTTGGCCGTTCCACAAGAGAATGAAAAGAGGACATGCAGTTTACCTTGGCCGTTCCACAAGTAAGTGAAAAGAGGACATGCAGTTTACCTTGGCCATTCCACAAGTGAGTGAAAAGAGGACATGCAGTTTACCTTGGCCGTTCCACAAATGAGTGAAAAGGGGACATGCAGTTTACCTTGGCAGTTCCACAAGTGAGTGAAAAGAGGACATGCAGTTTACCTTGGCCGTTCCACAAATGAGTGAAAAGGGGACATGCAGTTTACCTTGGCCGTTCCACAAGAGAGTGAAAAGAGGACATGCAGTTTAACTTGGCCGTTCCACAAGAGAATGAAAAGAGGACATGCAGTTTACCTTGGCCGTTCCACAAGAGAATGAAAAGAGGACATGCAGTTTACCTTGGCCGTTCCACAAGTGAGTGAAAAGAGGACATGCAGTTTACCTTGGCCGTTCCACAAATGAGTGACAAGAGAACACGATGTACTTTACCTTGGCCGTTCCACAAGTAAGTGGCAATAGGACATGATGTACTTTACCTTGGCCGTTCCACAAGTGAGTGAAAAGAGGACATGATGTACTTTACCTTGGCCGTTCCACAAATGAGTGAAAAGAGGACATGCAGTTTACCTTGGCCGTTCCACAAGTGAGTGAAAAGAGGACATGCAGTTAACTTGGCCGTTCCACAAGTAAGTGAAAAGAGGACATGCAGTTAACTTGGCCGTTCGACAAGTAAGTGAAAAGAGGACATGCAGTTAACTTGGCCGTTCGACAAGTAAGTGAAAAGAGGACATGCAGTTAACTTGGCTGTTCCATAAGTAAGTGAAAAGAGGACATGCAGTTTACCTTGGCCGTTCCACAAGAGAATGAAAAGAGGACATGCAGTTTACCTTGGCCATCCACAAGTAAGTGACAAGAGGACATGATGTACTTTACCTTGGCCGTTCCACAAGTGAGTGAAAAGAGGACATGATGTACTTTACCTTGGCCGTTCCACAAGTGAGTGAAAAGAGGACATGCAGTTTACCTTGGCCGTTCCACAAGTGAGTGAAAAGAGGACATGCAGTTAACTTGGCCGTTCCACAAGTAAGTGAAAAGAGGACATGCAGTTAACTTGGCCGTTCGACAAGTAAGTGAAAAGAGGACATGCAGATAACTTGGCTGTTCCATAAGTAAGTGAAAAGAGGACATGCAGTTTACCTTGGCCGTTCCACAAGTGAGTGAAAAGAGGACATGCAGCTTACCTTGGCCGTTCCTCAAGTAAGTGAAAAAAGGACATGATGTTCTTTACCTTGGCCGTTCCACAAGTATGTGAAAAGAGGACATGATGTACTTTACCTTGGCCGTTCCACAAGTAAGTGAAAAGAGGACATGATGTACTTTACCTTGGCCGTTCCACAAGTAAGTGAAAAGAGGACATGATGTGCGTTACCTTGGCCGTTCCACAAGTAAGTGAAAAGAGGACATGCAGTTTACCTTGGCCGTTCCACAAGTAAGTGAAAAGAGGACATGATGTGTGTTACCTTGGCCGTTCCACAAGTAAGTGAAAAGAGGACATGATGTACTTTACCTTGGCCGTTCCACAAGTAAGTGAAAAGAGGACATGATGTACTTTACCTTGGCCGTTCCACAAGTAAGTGAAAAGAGGACATGATGTGCGTTACCTTGGCCGTTCCACAAGTAAGTGAAAAGAGGACATGCAGTTTACCTTGGCCGTTCCACAAGTAAGTGAAAAGAGGACATGATGTGCGTTACCTTGGCGGTGCCCCCTGCATGCCAGTAGAAGAACTCGTCTGACAGCACCTTGTGCCAGGAGATGAAGTTGGGGGCTTTCAGCATGTAGTAGATGTTGGTGCCGACGTTACGAGGGCCGCCATGACTGCGGAACATTTGGTTAATAACAACTGTACTCACATATGCATCATATACTCCACCGACAATTTACACAATATGCTAGTTCCCGAAAACTATCTCCATATACTCCACCAACACGATACACGAGTTCCTGACAACTATCTCCATATATTCCCCGACAATTTACACAATCCACTAGTTCCCGACAACTATCTCCATATACTCCACCGACAATTTACACAATATGCTAGTTCCCAACAACTCTCTCCATAAACTCCACCAACACAATACACTAGTTCCTGACAACTATCTCCATATATTCATCGACAATTTACACAGTACGCTTGTTCCTGACATCTATTTCAATATACTCCACAGACACAATACACTAGTTCCTGACAACTATCTCCATATATTCCCCGACAATTTACACAATACGCTTGTTCCTGACATCTATTTCAATATACTCCACAGACACGATACACTAGTTCCTGACAACTATCTCCATATATTCCCCGCCAATTTACACAATCCGCTAGTTCCCGACAACTATCTCCATATACTCGACCGACAATTTACACAATACGCTAGTTCCCGACAACTATCTCCATAAACTCCACCAACACAATACACTAGTTCCTGACAACTATCTCCATATATTCCCCGACAATTTTCACAATACGCTTGTTCCTGACATCTATTTCAATATACTCCACAGACACAATACACTTGTTCCTGACAATTATCTCCATATATTCCCCGACAATTTACACAATGCGCTAGTTCCCGACAACTATCTCCATATACTCCACCGACAATTTACACAATACGCTAGTTCCCGACAACTATCTCCATAAACTCCACCAACACAATACACTAGTTCCTGACAACTATCTCCATATATTCCACCGACAATTTACACAATACGCTTGTTCCTGACATCTTTTTCAATATACTCCACAGACACAATACACTAGTTCCTGACAACTATCTCCATAATTTCCCCGACAATTTACACAATATGCTTGTTCCTGACATCTATTTCAATATACTCCACAGACACGATACACTAGTTCCTGACAACTATCTCCATATATTCCCCGCCAATTTACACAATCCGCTAGTTCCCGACAACTATCTCCATATACTCGACCGACAATTTACACAATACGCTAGTTCCCGACAACTATCTCCATAAACTCCACCAACACAATACACTAGTTCCTGACAACTATCTCCATATATTCCCCGACAATTTTCACAATACGCTTGTTCCTGACATCTATTTCAATATACTCCACAGACACAATACACTTGTTCCTGACAATTATCTCCATATATTCCCCGACAATTTACACAATACACTAGTTCCCGACAACTATCTCCATATACTCCACCGACAATTTACACAATGCGCTAGTTCCTGACAACTATCTCCATATACTCCACCGACAATTTACACAATACGCTTGTTCCTGACATCTATTTCAATATACTCCACAGACACAATACACTAGTTCCTGACAACTATCTCCATATATTCCCTGACAATTTATACAATGTGCTAGTTCCTCACATATCTTTAAATATACTCCACCAACACAAAACACTAGTTCCTGACTATTATCTCAATATACTCCACCACAAACATAAACCATATACTGTCTCCTGATAGCCATCTCTATATACTCTGCCAACAACATCCCCTCTACACTGTTTACCGACAACTATCTACATACTTTCCTGTATGCAACTTAATTATCTTAAAGTTCTACATCTGTTCCACAATAAACTTACGCTGTTTCCTCTGTGAAAGTGACCATTCTTTCCCCTCTCCACATCTCCCGGAATGCTCCCCCCTCGGGGTGCGGGATCAGATGTAACTGGTCAGTCAGCTGCTTGATCTCGGGATCACTCATCTTGAAATTGCTGACCTCAACAGAAAAGAATCCATTGCAATCCATGGGTCCAGTTTATATCTAATGTCAGGTTACTAATTACAATTTTATCAACCAATCCGTTCTAATTTGTTTTTCCTGTATAAATTAAACCTTAATAAGTCGTAAGAGGCAACTAACAGGATCGGGTGGTCAGACTCGCTGACTTGGTTGATGCAGAGACCATTGGTCTCTGGTTGATGCATGTCATAATATCCCAATTGCGAGGATCACTGCTCATGATGTTAATCACTGGATTGTCTGGTACAGACCGCCGTCATATAGCTGGAATATTGCTGAGTGTGGCGTTAAACAAACAAAAAATATGATAAATTTCATAAATTATATATGGTCTTATGGTTTGTTATTTCCAAACGGTTGCAGACTCATTAACCTAACACCCATTTCTCCGACTTCTCTCGACTTTTTTCAACACTTTTGCACCAGGGACCTAGGTGTAAATAATTTATTTAGGTCAGTGTCGCACACTTATCACATGACCCCTTTCGAGAAGACCCTAGTTCAGAACAACGGAGAATGATGAATTATCTGCCCCGAGGGGATTAACTGTGTGTCCAGCACCTTGACAAGGTCAGAAAAACCCTTGTCAAGCTGAAAAAGTTTTACTCCATGAATTGATTGTCGCTCTTCAATCAGGCCAGGTCGATATATGACTACCCATTCTTGGCTATACCTATTTAGGTCAGTGTTTTATGACCTCAAAATGAATAATTTAGAGTAACGCCAATGTTCCCATGTCATTGTAATTCACATAAAATTATCTGGCTGCTAGAAACCTTATTACAGCTCTTGTCATGCACAAAAAACAGTTAAACCCTCGACAATGAGGGTATGCTGTTTACCTGCACGCGTAGTCGGCGATTCTGTGGTTGATGCTTACAATGAATCTGATTGGTCGCTTAAAATTGCTCAGCTAATCAAAACGTTTGTTACTTGGCAGCCCATGTAACAGGTCTATTCGTGTACATAAAGAGTACATATTCCACAGTGTATACGATATCGTGTAAATAACAGACAATGTATCACAATTTACACGATATCGTGTAAATAACAGACAATTTATCACAATATGCACGACATCGTGTAAATAACAGAACTTTAACCGTAATATGCACGATATCGTGGGAATAACAGCACACGATATATATATATGTTTGCGGTTTATAGGCCTAGTATCTACACAGATCAACACATCGATCTCGGCATTTGCGCAACTGTTAGAACCCACAACACTGGTTTTTAATGATACTCGTTGATAAAATCGAATATAATAAATAATACATGCAGTCATCTACTAGTATATCTATATATATACAAATAAATATTTATTCATTTACACATCTTATTTACTGGGTATATTTTACATTATATTAAATGATTATTTATATGCCTTGTTAAAATGTAGACATTAATTGCGCAAAAAATCGTTTTTGCTTTTTCCACGGCGATAGATGTGTGACAACCCTGTCATATATTCCTCAGTACGCAATTTGTAGCGATCCCCTGATGACAATAACCTACAATACTGTATACGTATGCTAAGAAATAAATACCTAAATAACATATCAGAGTTGCCCTATTCAATTCTAATAAGAACGGTTTATGTATTCCTATATCTGATGACTGATTATTGGTTCAAAGTTCCAAATACAAATATTTAATATTGTTCTCAATTGAATTTTTTACATATTGGTGTCCTATTAAATCAAAATGCGATATTTTCGCATGCAAATTACGATCAGTCAAACATTTTGTCCATCTTTGGTGTTAAAATGATTAATGTTATTTTTTTTGTTTAAAACACATGTAATGTTGCTTCCGTTGAATCTATAAATGGCAGGGGTAATTACAGACGCATTTGCATGTATATGAATATTTTAGGTCCGTTTAGTCACTATTTGTCACATACTTTTTGTCAAATGAAGATGTTTGTTACTGGGGGTGGGGGATCCTAACATGTTTTTTGGTAACGAGGGTCGGTGCCCATGGGGGTAGGGGGTGTAACTAGAATTGTGTCCCAAACGATAACATATATAGGTAAAAGGTTTGCTGTCTTTGTGTTGGTGTGGGTGTACAATCTGTTCATATTATTTCTTATTCATACTGATTTACACAAGTTTTCGGTCAACACACTGGTGCACTATTACATCTCAACTAACGAGCTTACCATGTCATCATGTTCTGACGGAGAAAAACTGTCAGTTTAAGACGATTGGCGTAGTATATATTAACAAAATTAAGAAAAGGAAAAATCACACAAGACATATATTAACTAAGGAATTATTTGTTAATTATATGTAAGAAGTGATTCGTTGAAATGGTTTAATGAGTATTTTGTAATTGCGTTAATCCAAACACGTATACACAATCAACAATCTTTTAAAATATCTGTTTTTGACACGCTGAAGAAAGTCCCAAAGTACTTCTGTAAATCATTCACACGTCTTCAAACTGCATGCAACATATAATTCAACAAGTGCTTCCTGCGCCTGTGCTGGAAGTAAGCGTGTTTGTCACTGTAAGCAAGCGTGTCTGTATATCTAAAAAAAACAACCAACTTTTGTTGGTTGGTAGACACAGGTGTTTGGTTGATTGTCAACTGATATGACATATTAAGATATATGTTGTTTATTATGACGATATTTTGACAGAATTCTCACAGCTGAAATATTTGCAAAAATTCAGCGTTAGTTTCGAGGATTAACAAATGACTTTTACAGAGTCAATTGTTTTATACTGATAATAGTAACATTCCGTGCTAATAAAATCCATATACGAAAAGTAATGGAACGTTTTTTTAGGGCTACTTGAGTGTGCAGGGTGACTGACTGGTAGTCAGCTGATACTTGTTATGGTGTATTGTTTGTTGTTGAATTCTGCTATTTTAACCTGCCATACTTAGCGGGTTCAACCAACCATTCACTTTCAGTTTCAACGACAAACTGTAATAACCAGACTGCCTGTTAACTGACATCACAATTTTGCAATCTTTCATCATTTATATTGTTTAAGGCCTGAAGATCATTAGTGTATTCGAATTATTTTTGGAAAATATTTCCGGTATTCGTCTTGGAATTCGCCAAAATCTTGATGATGATAAATGTGAATACATCGAGAGATTGAATAATGGGTTTATGTAAATAACGACACTTGGTCATCAATGGTTGTCTTTCGTAAAACGAATTCGGGATACCTTTTCTGTTGTCATCAGACCCTCCATTTTAGTTGACAACCGTCCACACACCCTGTTTTTCAGACTCGCTTACCCCCAGTGAAGTTGTGATCAGGCAACAACAATTATATTCACTGCTTGTTCGTCGGATACGCCGCATCTTATATTATGTTTTATTATTTTGTACATCTGACTGCCAAAAATGGCCGAAAGGTGTTATGGTGATCGGTCAATGCGGTGAGGAACAATTAATGGATTTGTTGTGGCCCAACAGTTTCTTCTTTGACCCATGCAGTGGAAAACATAATTATAACAGAAAACTTATAGAAGTTGAACAAGCAGTCCAAACCACAATGGAATTTATTTACACTCCCAACATGATAATCGTTGCTTCACTTCAGCAATTCGGCTTCAATCGATGAAATATATGCACAAAGAACTTAGTTAAGTACCCGCCTATTTTAGAAATTAAAAGTGTTAGCGTTAATAGCATTGTTGAAACAAATAATACCCGAATAAGTAATATACATTACCACTGATAAACATACATAATAACACAATTTGCACATAAGGTTCAGAACTAGGGCTATGAATGCAGGGGTACCATATTTTAGACTAAAATATGTATGGTTCTACAGAAAAAAACACATGATCAAACATAGGCCCCAATGAATAAATGCATCATTTAAGGTTGTCAGATAATGTTCCGTTAACAAGAAGTCATTTGTAGCTCACATTTACTAAACTCCCGCATGTTACATTAAATGTTGCATATTTTGCTCCCCATGTCTGAATAACATTTGTCAGAAAGTTGCCTTATTTCGATAATCTTGCATTGGATTTCAATTACATTTGCTCGACCATGTTCTTTATATTGCACTGATTGTCAAAGACTCCCAAATGTAACCAGGAGATGAATGGTTTGACTCCTTAACACCTTATAATATTTGCAAGGTGACATTTTGAAAGTATTGCAAGTTTGGGGAGCTGCAACATATCGGTTATGCACTTAATTCGGAAATGTATTTACAACAAATCATCTGTAGACGTAAAAAAATCATTTAAAGACAATAGCCCGGGTTTGACAAGAAAAGGAAAAATATCCTCTGTTTTCTCCAACTAAGTTGCAGTTGAAAATCAGATTAGTTAAAGTAAGCATTGCTGTTTGCTGTAATGTTACGCGAGTATCAGATTACATATTGATATTGTAATGTTTCTCCGTGATGGTATTACACCATTATTATAATTCAGTCTGCAATATACTACTACTCGATCTACTGGGTAAATATCTATAAACGTATCTGCTTGACTACATGAGATAAACAAGGTATTCGTTGAGAAAAGACAAATATCCTTCAATATGAACTTACATGCCAGCGAGATATTCCATGTTATGATATAACTGACAGTCAGATATTCCACGTCTGTGAATTAATCAGGCTACACTGGTGGTATCGTCACTATTCAGGGTGAAAACATCATGTATCGGCACTTGTCACGGCGAAGGAACAATACGACGACGTGTGTAGAGGACGTTACAGACGTGGGCACTAAGTGTTACGAATAACATAACAGCCGATGACGTCATTGGGGTTTAGTCGACACTAATTTGGGCTAATTTGGTAGAATTATTATGCAAGAATTATGTATCGAATATAAAGTCTTTCTTGACGAATACCATGATTATCCCATCGATTGAATAGAAAGAGATCTCTACATCGATCCTCAGTTCAACATTCAAGTTGGTGTCTCATTATTTCATCGCACATAATGTGCAGAGAAAACGGCCTTTTGGTTTTTCTTGACACAGGCATCGTGGCACCATCTGTCACGGTCATCACTCAAGATCCACTGAGTTCTTCTTCTCTTCCTAATGCTTGGCAGCAAACAGAAAGGCAGATCACAAGCTTCATCTTTGTTGTCCTTCATGTTATCAAAAACTGTGCGGGCGACATATCTCCTGCCAGCGTTGCAGTGTACTTGTCTTGTTATCCTCACATCCAGACCTTTCATAATGGCTATCAATAAACACATATATACATGTTCAGGACTATATATTTCCTGTTATTCCTGTCAGCATGTATTTACAACGTGCAAGCGATTGATAAAATACTAGTTTAGGACCCAACGAAATTATAACGAGCCGTGCACCATGCATTGTAAATTTCAGCTTGCGATGAAGTTTGGCGCACGTGCAACAGCGGCAGGGAACGCATTCCTCGTGCATCACGCACGGGCGACTCACGCAGTGGAAATACAGACGACAAAGCTTTCTGGTTTATTTCTCAAATAAATTCCACAAGAGAATGTTTTGTCAAAGTGTAAAAGGAGGGATGTGTTTTAAGTAGGGGACAATCCTTGAGTGTTACTCGGACATTCCCCTCGTCTTACTCTCATTCTGAGCGGCATTGCTCAGCTTGAAATTCTTTCAGACTCAAAAGGGTAATCTCCTTTGACTTAAATACACGATAATGGGTAGATGACACCGTCTTTCCAATAGTCGACAATCCATGTATGTTGAGCAATACTCCAGGAGCTCCAGTCTTTGGCGTCTACAATTCACAAGTTTTGAGGTTCGATCGAGCATGCTCTTCCTGTGACGACTTCAGAGCGGGTCATGTGACTTGCTCAGAGGCTGTTCGTGAAGGGCACAACGTGCAATGCTTCAGTAAAGCTTTCCTTTCTTGTAGACGCAAATTTAACCATCAGTGACAAATTTTATATCCGATGCAATTCCCAAATTTGACTTGTACCATACGTTCCTGTGTTGTTTTTAGGTGAATAAATTGACTTGTCTTTGCATGTGTTTGTGACAAGTACCTCGGTGGGGGAAGAATACTTTCACTGGAAGTGCATGTAACTTGCTTATGTACCTAGAGGTCGCAATGCATGTGGCACGTATTTTCTCCAACCCGGAAAGGTATAAATCAACGGGAAGTGTTCTTTGTTTAAAGTAGCTGGAGACATAGGACTTCGTGTTTGAAAGTTATCTTCCATTAGACATGATTGTTTTTACAAACCGGAAGTGCATATAAATTTTTTCATTAATGTTGTAAGAGGCATAAGCTTTTCTGTTTCAAAGTTGTACTGCATTTAACATTTGTTTTCCAAAAACCGGAAGTGATGTCATTAAACCTGAAGTGCTTATATATTTTAACGCTGTACGGAATTGGGCCTGATGACCGCACCAAAAGTAATTGTTTGTATACTGTAATACTTTGTTCGCTCGTTGTTTTCGAACAAAATAATTATGAACATAATTTTGTAGTACAGTATGATTACAAGGATGTCCTGATTTGGACGATATCAAATAACAAATACATTTCTGCCATTGTTAGTGCCGCGTGTCTTACAATAAAAGCTAAATTTCTTTTATCATCACAAGAGAGGAAACTTTCAAATTTCATATTTGTGGGAAGGCCCTGGCCCCCGCTACAGACATTATCGCACATCGTCTCCCATAACCAGGTGAAATCGGCATCTGGTGGGGTGTGGTTAGAGCGGTCGTAACACAAGCGGAATAAAGACACCTCATTGAGCACACGTTGTTTGTGTTTATTTTGAACACTTTGTAGTCGTAGTATACACAACATACAAAACACGCTACATTTCATCACACATGTGACATGGATACCAACAAAGGCGTTAATCCAATTCTTGGCAGATTTCTGTGGCACGTGAAGAAATGTTCATTTTAAAATTAAATTAAAGAGTAATTCGGTAATGGTGGCAGTGGTGCCACCTGGCGTCACTCCGAGGAAATTTGAGTTTAGACAGATCCACCAACACGAACATATTTATCGCTGTATAAATAAATTGCAAGTGATTTCTGTGGCATTTCATTGAGTAACCAAGCAAATCTTTTTCCGTTTGTTTTTCCATAATTCGTCCATTAACGAACTGCTGTTTCCAGAATGGTCAATAAAGGAATGGGCATTGTATTGTCTACATTTTGTTATACTACGAAAACATTACTTTAAAACACTTGTATTTTTTCTTTTCTCCAAAAGAACCTTTCCTCTTCTGCTGTGGAATCAAGGACACTGACTTGGTTCAGTTTGATCTAGACTTGCCCTGGCTTTAAGTAAAACAAATAAGATATATATTCCAGTCTTGGCTCAGGACTGCCATACAGTTGTGTGCACTTCAGTATTGTAATCAAGGAATGATATAATGGAGAAAATAGTTTGTCGTGGACTGTGTGTAATGTTTCAGATTTTCATGGCAGCAACTGAGCTGTATAACATCAGTGAACAATGCATCTGAACATCCCCATGTTAGAGATGGATCACCTTGTTATAGTGAGTGAGTTGGGTTTAACTCCTCTTTGAACAGTATTTCAGTTATTTGCGTCACTCTTGATCACAAGGCCACCAGCGCCCCCAGTAACCTCCCAATTGTCAGATGGTTTATACCGGGATGAGGTAAGGTTGAGTGCCCTGGCAATTGTAACCTGTTTACCTTAGTGTTTTTGTTGTTTGTTGTTGATCCACGCAATTTGGATACGATAACATGCATCAACCAAGTCACGGAACCTGACCACCCGATCCCGTTAGTCGCCGCCTACAACAAGCATAGTCACCTTTTGCGGTAAGCATGGGTTGCTGAAGACCTATTCTACCTGGATCTGTTATAAAGAAGTGGAGATATAATACACTTGGTCCTCAAGGACAATCACAGCTGTGTGTCATGAAGCTCCTCCTTTGGCGAAGCTCCTGCTTGATAGTCCACCAAAATATGATTTTCTGTAGAATTTCTATATTCTGTGACTAGTAGAAGCAGAACATAACAAATATTCAGGTTCTGATCAATGACATTTTATTCTGGTGGACATGAAATATTTACAGGAGAGACAGAAAGAAACACATCCAATCATTTATGTCATCTCCAGCAGCCTGGCGCTCAGAACCAAACAAGACATAGAAACTGTAACCAGTGACGACAGGAGAATAGACAGCCAAGAGCTACATAGAGACAGATGCAGATGCAGCATGTTGTATAACATCCTATGTACATAGAAGACAGGTCATAGTGAGACACCCTCACTGAGACTGGGGGTAATGGAACAACATCATACCATACATATTCAGCAGCCAAGTGGGTTAAGGGGCCACTGACAACAGATTCAAGACATCTTCCCGAGGCAAGGGAGGTAACTCACAGTGAAGCTGGACTTTTATAGTCAGTTAACTCCCTTGCCTCGATGTGAAAGAGTTAGATGGCTTGTGGACATGGATGAAACATCTAAAATATTGTCTTTTAATATGTATTTCAGAAACACATGACCCACAAAATTAATGGAATCGGATTTTGGAAGAATATTGTTTTGCATGGAGTATCATGTACTCACACTGAGACGTGCAATCTCAAGTATGACACATGGAGATAGATGTAATTGTTAAATGTGAAATAATAAACCTGGCAACAGTGAACACTACAGTGTGACACAATGATATACGCGACATTCTACAGCATCGCTTATAATTACATGTTAAGTACATACACCATGAAATAACTTACATTATGAAAATACACTCTGTGATTATAACAACTAGGATTATGGCATATTTCAACTTCATAAATACATATTACATAACAAAGCCTTGTATTACTATTCATGTACTCTTCCTCCGCTATATTGCATCAATAACACCCAGGGACCATCTCAAAGTTCAAGACAGTTATTTTGATTTTTCTCTCATTACGTGCTTTGTATACATTCTGAAACAAATTATGCATCACTACATTTGAGATGTCCCCTGAGTTGACAAGAGCTGTTTGTGGTTACCATGTAGTATCTATGGTATTCTGCTACATGTTGGCTATCACAGCATCCGCAGGTTCAACCAAGGTATGTACAATAACACGGAAATACAGGCCTCGAACACATTCTCTGAGAACTGAACATCAGAATCTATGAGGTTGTAATGATTCAGCGATGATACGGTACTTTGTGATAAAATGTAATGATACAAGTAGTCGACATGATTGTGTCACAAGGTCATGTATGGATACAAACATCATCAATATGTATGATGGAGACACAATGTCATTAACATGTAATCAAAGATACTATTTTCCAAAGCCACTCTAATTATAACTGATTCAAACTGACTTTGTTTAATGTGGACCTTCATTTATTCTCATGGAACAAACCTAAATAGAAGTGTTGAAATTCATGTGTTGTATTGCATCGTATCACACCGCTATCAATGTAATAAACATTATTGTTACAGCCTTAACCCTGACCATCAACATACAGTAGGAAGTGATGAATAAACATGAGTACATGGGCTCACTACTAAAACAAGAGGCATGGATCACGTCCTAGACACATTACAAAGCTTGGATGATGACAATGATGAGGATGGGGATATGGAATAATGTGCTCTTATATCTACTCACACCATGCAAGTTCAGAACCAGAACCCATGCAGTTGAGGCCGTTGAAATAAAACCATCAATATACCATGCAATTGTTTCCATAGAAACATAACTATCACATATCTTTCAGCAGTTAATATTCATTAGCTTGTGGCAAAATTACCTCAAATACAATAAACTCTACAAAAATATGGTAACTGTTGCTGTTCTTGTCAGTGAGTATGCTGTAATACTTTCTGTTGGAAGACTGACGCTGGAAGATGGGATTCAGCTTTGTAGTTTAAAGTATGGGACACTGGAAGATGGGATTCAGCTTTGTAGTTTAAAGTATGGGACACTGGAAGATGGGATTCAGATTTGTAGTTTAATGTATGGGACACTGGAAGATGGGATTCAGCTTTGTAGTTTAAAGTATGGGACACTGGAAGATGGGATTCAGCTTTGTAGTTAAAAGTATGGGACACTGGAAGATGGGATTCAGCTTTGTAGTTTAAAGTATGGGACACTGGAAGATGGGATTCAGCTTTGTAGTTTAATGTATGGGACACTGGAAGATGGGATTCAGCTTTGTAGTTTAAAGTATGGGACACTGGAAGATGGGATTCAGCTTTGTAGTTTAAAGTATGGGACACTGGAAGATGGGATTCAGCACAGTACTTCGTCAAAATTTCACAGTTATGCTACCTGTTGCATAAGGGTGACAATCAGACACGAGCAGGAAAATATTATGTTGTTGTCTCTGATCACACCAAAATGTGCGAGATGCTTTGTGTTTCAACTTCTTGACCTAAGACTGACTTGCGGCACATTCCCTAATATCAGGGATCACTGCATCAAGTGCCTTGTGGAAAATGTATGGAAGACCAAGAATCCTTTGAATACAATAAAACACAACATCCCAAAAGCCTCTGATCATTCTGTAACACAATGGCAAGTCCTTCCTTAGTCGATACAGGGGAGATAACTCCACATACGAATAATACATCGTCATGTGGACTAAACTTCACCTCACTCACTCAATAAAATATTCATTATATGTTTGATTAGATCTTGTGAAACGATCAACTAAAAAAATATTGTAATTATGAATTTTCACTGTATTAAGCAATGAATTTATCAATTCTACAAAATTTACCTCGAATGAAGAGAAAAACAATACACTATTGCATTAAAACAGTTATCATCCGCCCCACGAAAGCAAAACAAAGGAAAAACACTGCATCCTGTTAGTGTGTTAGTGGGCTGGGTATACAGTGTATATCACCCTCCTGGTAACACTCGTTACTCCCCACAAGCTGGATGTAACAACAGATTCTGGTGATGGAGCACTATAAAACACTTAAGGGTGACTAATAGTCTTAATGTTGGCTATTTACATTTAAACAGTGTGTGATATTTGGCAGTGACACTCCAACGACAGATTCTGAAGACACACTCGTACACATGGCCATGATGATATAAAACAGGGAGAAGCAAACACAATCTGTGATAAGTGAAATTTAAAAATGTGCTCAGGAACAATGTATTAAAATGCTGACAAAACTATGATGGTTACGATGAAGAAGAGTTAAAACATTGAGGTTTTGAAATAACTGGAAAGAATAAATCAAAATTAATTCACATTTGCTTTTTGGTCCCTTCATAACAACAACTTTAATCAACAGTTCAATAACAGTGTTAGCAATATTTACAACACATGATGTCTTCCCACAACGGCCAACACAGGAATATCCTGGTGCCAACATGAGTGTGTTGCCCTCTACAAGAGGCCCACCACCATGGTGAATCAAGACACAGATCGCGACTAAATCAATGAAAAAGCTGTTTCCCCAACAAACTTTGTACCTGCTGAGAGGATTATTTCATATATTTAAAATTAACCACAAACGAGATGCCTTCGTGCACTTGATATGCTTTTAAATATCAACCAATGGAAGGTTTTGTGATGGATGATGTATGTATAAATGGATGTGGAAACTTTCCAAAGATAATGCTGTCAACTACTAATTCTAATCCAAGATACAGATACTTTGCCCCAGTCAGATGCCCGAGTAAACAGATGAATGAGAAATCTTAGCAATGTTCAGAAGACTTGTCCCTTGTATTTACAGCAGCCATTGTTGACTGGGGCCATGTGATGAGCTCCGTAGTTGTCTGTGACAGAAACAAGTCAAGTAATGCTTGTGATGAACTACTGTTCATAGGGACACCAAATACCAAAGATGACGTCAGGGGTTTGTATGATGTCATCGTGGTTCGGGTTTTGTACGATGTCATCGTAGGTCGGGGATTTGTGTGACGTCATTGTGGGTCAGGTTGAGTACCTAGGTTGAAGGAGTGGTATCATCTTTTAGTGGTGGGTATCTTGAAACCGGACTCTCTTGCCGATTTCTCCATGTTGGAACCTGCTTTGTGCAGCACCTTGTAGGTCTTGGACACTGCAACACAACAGGAAGAACAACGTCAACACCTGACACAGACTTAATGACTTCTGCAATACCAGAAGAAATACTGAAGACAGCAGCTGTTACGAAACAGATCTCAATATATATATCTGTCTGATAATAAATATTCATACAGTAGCACAATGTGCTTGTTAAAACTGTAGGAGATGCCGTATCTATTCACAATAAGGGAGAATACTGCATTAGGTGCAATTACCACTTTCTCCCAATAACCGCCCTTGTCACCTCAATAGCACATACAAGCAAAAATTGATGGTGGCAGGTGCTTGCTGCTGACCTAGCAGAAACCATGACAGTCCTGAGCTGTAAACATGGATAATAATCTCAAATACTCTGATCAAGATTGAAATAGTATTATGAAATAAATCAGAAAACAATTAGATTCCTAGTCCCTCCTGATGATGTACCTGCAGTCCTCAATACTTGACAAGGCTGTGATATACCGCTTCTGTATCACCCACGAATACACATCATATACAGCTGTCTTAAGTGTTGTTGCTATAGTAACCAATGGATAGAGCTACAGCATGATACCAGTGCTCAATAAACGCTCCATTTACATATGTAATTTTGTGTGCCATCAACTCAACACACCGCTTCAACATCATGAAATGGTCGGGTTCACATGAGTTCATGTATATAGTACGATTCCGTGATTCATAAACAGACTTCGTTCATTAGCATTGTTTCCTGACCCGAAACAGACACACGTCACCATTGCAGTGTGGTCCGTACATCCTCATGGGTGAAGGAGGAAGGTAATGTGAAACCCTGTGAGGTATTTAACGATCGACCTACACTTTCAATAAGAACCTTACAAGCAAATCACAGAAGAGAAACAAACAATTAAATGGTTAGTATTGTATTGGCTGCCACCAGAACACCAGAGTACATTATCACATCTACTGACATCAGCATACCTCTGGCATGAAATAAACATGAGTAAGGCAAAGAGTATGATACAAAACACATCTAGAAACAGAAAACATATAATCCACACAAAGATGTAGAGCAGCAAGGGCTTGTGTTGTCAGCACCGGGCTCCCAAGTCTTCACAACAGAGAGAGAGTACATCACACACACCTCCTGTCACACAGAGAGTACATCACACACACCTCCTGTCACAGAGAGTACATCACACACACCTCCTGTCACACAGAGAGTACATCATACACACCTCCTGTCACACAGAGAGTACATCATACACACCTCCTGTCACACAGAGAGAACATCATACACACCTCCTGTCACACAGAGAGTACATCACACACACCTCCTGCCACACAGAGAGTACATCACACACACCTCCTGTCACACAGAGAGTACATCACACACACCTCCTGCCACACAGAGTACATCACACACACCTCCTGTCACACAGAGAGTACATCATACACACCTCCTGTCACACAGAGAGTACATCATACACACCTCCTGTCACACAGAGAGAACATCATACACACCTCCTGTCACACAGAGAGTACATCACACACACCTCCTGCCACACAGAGAGTACATCACACACACCTCCTGTCACACAGAGAGTACATCACACACACCTCCTGTCACACAGAGAGTACATCATACACACCTCCTGTCACACAGAGAGTACATCACACACACCTCCTGTCACACAGAGAGTACATCATACACACCTCCTGTCACACAGAGAGAACATCATACACACCTCCTGTCACACAGAGAGTACATCATACACACCTCCTGTCACACAGAGAGTACATCACACACCTCCTGTCACACAGAGAGTACATCACACACACCTCCTGTCACACAGAGAGTACATCACACACACCTCCTGTCACACAGAGAGTACATCATACACACCTCCTGCCACACAGAGAGTACATCACACACACCTCCTGTCACACAGAGAGTACATCACACACACCTCCTGTCACACAGAGAGTACATCACACACACCTCCTGTCACACAGAGAGTACATCACACACACCTCCTGTCACACAGAGAGTACATCACACACACCTCCTGTCACACAGAGAGTACATCATACACACCTCCTGTCACACAGAGTACATCATACACACCTCCTGTCACACAGAGAGTACATCATACACACCTCCTGTCACACAGAGAGTACATCACACACACCTCCTGTCACACAGAGAGTACATCATACACACCTCCTGTCACACAGAGAGTACATCATACACACCTCCTGTCACACAGAGAGTACATCATACACACCTCCTGTCACACAGAGAGTACATCATACACACCTCCTGTCACACAGAGAGTACATCATACACACCTCCTGTCACACAGAGAGTACATCATACACACCTCCTGCCACACAGAGACGATGTGGAATGTGCGGGTAGCTCCATCATATTATCAGTGTTCCCGCTGGCTTTTGAAACTGACTGTCCTTGGAGAATGGCATCTCTAAAAATTACCAGTTCCCCTAATTTTTGTCAGTCCCAACTTTCAACAAATGAAGAAACCTATGAAATTTACCTGGTTTTAATTCTTTCATCATGTTCAGTGCAATGACGTCATCTCTGAAGTAACTTAATTAGATCTAAGCGTCATTCAGACAAACTTCAGTCACAATTTTCTCCTTTTTTCCCCAATAGTTCAAGATGAAGATGCTACAAACGGATATTTAACCTCGAAGCAAAGCGAAATGCTACTTGCACTCAAAATAGACAAGAGGAAACCCTGGTAAAAGACAAGCTGACTCCTTAAAAAAATATTCTTATATGAATATCGCTGATGTTTTGCTCAACAATAATGATTTATAAGGTACTTTATTTGCTGGTCCACAGGGTAATTACCGGTAAACGGGAACACTGATATTATACATCCATACTACTACTGTGACAAACACGCTTGACCCACTTGCTACCACAGCTTCATACTGAGTCCCACTATGATGCTGAAAATATTCAAACTACTGTCATGGGTAAGAGATGGAAATGTAACTTCCGAAACGAAGCTATGGTGGCAAATGTGTCCTGGGTATTCATCATAATATAATGGAGATAAAACCCACCTGAGTAGGGAGGATGAATACAGAGGCCAAAGCCTTTTTATGAGATGTAATTAGCTGTCTTACAATTTTGCAATGACCATGAACTTTCAAGATCTGATTTAGTTGGTTAATTTGTCTAAATGGAGGTATAATGGCCTGGTCACATCTACTGCAGCTCCATCTCCACATGCCTTAATGTGACAGAAGGTTTCCTGTGTTCAGTAGGAGGTGGAATACATAACACACACAAGACAGACGGATGGACAACCTGATAGACTGACAGACAGATGGACACAGACAAGGTTTGCACCTAGAGGTCCTCCACCCACCGGTGTTTGTCCAGCAGGGACCGATCTGTGGAACACATGCACAAACACACACATTACTACGCCTACATGCACATGACTACACAAGTCGGCTGACTGGTCTGTGAAACATACACACATTACTACACCTATAGCAGTCTTGTATACAACAACACAAGTTGGCCGACTGGTCTGTGAAACATATACACATTACTACACCTAAAGCAGTCTTGTATACACCAACACAAGTCGGCTGACCGGTCTGTGAAACATATACACATTACTACATCTATAGCAGTCTTGTATACACCAACACAAGTTGGCTGACTGGTCTGTGAAACATACACACGCATTAATATGTTATTTGACTTGTTCAACATTGTCCCTCTTCCTATCTACTCACATTGTTTATACAGCACTTGTTCTACGTTCTGCCTATCTTCTCACATTGTTTATACAGCACTTATTCTACGTTCTGCCTATCTACTCACATTGTTTTATACAACACTTGTTCTACGTTCTGCCTATCTACTCAAATTGTTTATACAACACTTGTTCTACCTATCTACTCACATTGTTTATACAGCTCTTGTTCTACATTCTCCCTATCTACTCACATTGTTTATACAGCACTTGTTCTACGTTCTGCCTATCTACTCACATTGTTTATACAGCACTTGTTCTATTTTCTCCCTATCTACTCACATTGTTTATACAGCACTTGTTCTACGTTCTGCCTATCTACTCACATTGTTTATACATTACTTATTCTATGTTCTCCCTATCTACTCACATTGTTTATACAGCACTTGTTCTACGTTCTGCCTATCTACTCACATTGTTTCTACATTACTTATTCTATGTTCTCCCTATCTACTCACATTGTTTCTACAGCTCTTGTTCTACATTCTCCCTATCTACTCACATTGTTTATACAGCACTTGTTCTACGTTCTGCCTATCTACTCACATTGTTTATACAGCACTTGTTCTATTTTCTCCCTATCTACTCACATTGTTTATACAGCACTTGTTCTACGTTCTGCCTATCTACTCACATTGTTTATACATTACTTATTCTACGTTCTGCCTATCTACTCACATTGTTTCTACAACACTTGTTCTACGTTGTGCCTATCTACTCACATTGTTTATACAGCACTTGTTCTACGTTCTCCCTCTGCCTGTTGGTAGCCTGGAGTCGGTGGTCAGCCTCGCGGACCTGGTGTTTCAGAAGGTCGTACTTGGAGCGCAGGTGGACCAGGTTACGCTTTAAGTCCTCGTTCTGGGGCAGAAATTGAACAGTGCACCAAACACATTTAACACCTATCCCGACCCTTGAGCCACCCAACAATCTTGTGAGCCACCGGCCACACCAAGACTCACCCAGCCATCCCCCCACCCAGTCACCCTGTAAGCCACCGGCCACACCAAGACTCACCCAGCCACCCCTGGACTCACCCAGTCACCCTGTGATCCACCGGCCACCCAAAGACTCACCCAGCCACCCTGGGAAGAATTCAGTTTCCTTGAACCACCCAACTAACCAACCTGTGTATCACCCAGTTAATCTGTGAACCATGCCACCCCATTGCCCCGGAACCACCAACTTAAACATCCCAGCTTCCTGTGAACCACCCCACTGAAACATCCCAGCTTCCTGTGGCCCCGACTGAAACATCCCAGCTTCCTGTGAACCACCCGACTGAAACATCCCAGCTTCCTGTGAACCACCCCACTGAAACATCCCATCTTCCTGTGAACCCCTACTGAAACATGACAGCCACCCCACTGAAAAACCCCATCTTCCTGTGAACCACCCCACTGAAACATCCCATCTTCCTGTGAACCACCCACTGACTCCCAGCTTCCTGTGAACCTCCAACTTAATCATCCCAGCTTCCTGTGAACCCCCCCATCTTCCCATGAACCCCGACTGAAACATGACAGCTTCCTGTGAACCACCCCGCTGCCTAGGAACCCCCCACTGAAACATCCCAGCTTCCTGTGAACCCCCCACTGAAACATCCCAGCTTCCTGTGAACCCCCCACTGAAACATCCCATCTTCCTGTGAACCCCTACTGAAACATGACAGCCACCCCACTGAAAAACCCCATCTTCCTGTGAACCACCCCACTGAAACATCCCATCTTCCTGTGAACCACCCACTGACTCCCAGCTTCCTGTGAACCTCCAACTTAATCATCCCAGCTTCCTGTGAACCCCCCCATCTTCCCATGAACCCCGACTGAAACATGACAGCTTCCTGTGAACCACCCCGCTGCCTAGGAACCCCCCACTGAAACATCCCAGCTTCCTGTGAACCCCCCACTGAAACATCCCAGCTTCCTGTGAACCCCCCACTGAAACATCCCAGCTTCCTGTGAACCCCCCACTGAAGCATGACAGCTTCCTGTAACCCCCCACTGAAACACCCCATCTTCCTGTGAACCACCCCACTGAAACATCCCAGCTTCCTGTGAACCATCCACTGAAACATCCCAGCTTCCTGTGAACCACCCCACTGAAACATCCCAGCTTCCTGTGAACCACCCACTGAAACATCCCAGCTTCCTGTGAACCACCCACTGAAACATCCCAGCTTCCTGTGAACCACCCCACTGAAACATCCAATCTTCCCATAAACCCCGACTGAAACACGACAGCTTCCTGTGAACCATCCCCGCTGCTTAGGAACCCCCCACTGAAACATCCCATCTTCCTGTGAACCCCCCACTGAAACATCCCAGCTTCCTGTGAATCCCCCACTGAAACACCCCATCTTCCTGTGAACCACCCCACTGCCCTTTAACACACCTGTGAACCACCCAACCAACCTGTGAAATCCCCTAGTACTGAAGCACTACTACCCATAATTGAAACAGTATGTATATTCTAGAATATTACAAGAAGCAACTCACCTCAGAGGCCATCTTTGGGTCGAAGAATTCCCCCAGCTCGTTGATGGGCGGCAGCTGTGAGACCCAGAATGAGGACACCAGTCTCTGCTCCTGCTCCAGACAGATGCGGAGGTTCTCCGCCGACATGCCCAGCTCCTTCAGGGTGCTGTACTCCACACTCTGGGGACAGAACATAGCATCAATTATCAGTGCTGGGGACAGTTAACCTGGCTGCCATTAGCGCTGGGGACAGACAACATGGCTGCCATTAGCGCTGGGGACAGACAACATGGCTGCCATTAGCGCTGGGGACAGACAACATGGCTGCCATTAGAGCCGGGGACAGACAACATGGCTGCCATTACAGCTGGGGATAGACAACATGGCTGCCATTAGCGCTGGGGACAGACAACATGGCTGCCATTAGCGCTGGGGACAGACAACATGGCTGCCATTAGCGCTGGGGACAGACAACATGGCTGCCATTAGAGCCGGGGACAAACAACATGGCTGCCATTAGAGCTGGGGATAGACAACATGGCTGCCATTAGAGCTGGGGACAGACAACATTGCTGCCATTAGAGACGGGGACAGACAACATTGCTGACATTAGAGCTGGGGACAGACAACATGGCTGCCATTAGATCTGGGGATAGAAGACATGGCTGCCATTAGAGCCGGGGACAGACAACATGGCTGCCATTAGAGCTGGGGATAGAAGACATGGCTGCCATTAGAGCCGGGGACAGACAATATGGCCGCCATTAGAGCCATGGACAGAACATAGCATCAGTTATCAGTGTTGGGGACAGACAACATGGCTGACATCAGAGCTGGGGACAGACAACATGGCTGCCATCAGAGCTGGGGACAGACAATGGCTGCCATTACTGTCTGTGACAGTCACTGTCTTGTAAAAGTCCATGCAAGACGACTGGCGAGTCTGTACATGTTGTATGACAGATGACCTCATCAACTTTAATGTTAAGTAACTTGTTTGTCATGACAAAATTTAACTTCTTCACACTTCCGAGGGACCCAGCTGCGAGTCAGCCGTCAGTCAAGTGGTGCACAAGCCTACTCAGTTGACTCCTGCACACATCTCGACTGACAAACACATAGCAGCGCCTGGGACAGACAACATGGCCGCCACGTCCTCGCATACAGAGGAGCTGACTGCATCAAGCCAGTAGCAGGATATCACAAGAAATCATGTTGGATCATTGCTGAGGCAACTGGTTGATGAGAGACAAAAGGTATTTTTTAGTCTTGCTTTAATATGATCTAGAATGATATGCAATGCTAAGAAACTAAGTATGTTATGGCATGGAAGTTACAATAGTAACGCTTACAGAACTTTGAACCAGGTAATTATTTATGTTGACATTTACGACAAGTGACTGACACACAAGATCAAGACAAGGAGACACGACATCATTGATAATATCTATGTCCCATCAACGTGACCCAGTAATGAAGTTGGGTAGGGGTAGGTTGGCAGTGATAATGTTTGTTTGTTGTCTAATGCCTCACTCAGCAATAATACATCTATATGATGGCAATAATAGATCTAAATGATGGCAGCCTGTAAATAATTGAGTCTGGACCATACAATCCCGTGATTGCTATTGTTATCAATGACCTACGCAGTTTGGGTATGTTGACATGCTATCAACCAAGTCACCTAGCCTGGCCATCCAATCCATTAAAAGATTAACTAAATACAAGACATGTTAATTTAGGGAGCATGCACGTATAGAGAAATATGACATAAGATAAGGCAACTTTTCAGTTATAGTTGTTTTGCAGGGCAGGGATGATTGACCGAAATAAAAGCTTTCTATAGTTTATAGTCTGACATGTTATTCAATCTACTGATTGTCACCAAGTTACCAAGCTAAATACATGCTTGTAGCTTTCTACGAAGCCTTGTTAGTCAGGAAGATATGAGGGAGTGAGAGAGCAGCCCTGGACTCAAACCTTCCATCCAGATCTACAAGTGGGCATCTCAGTTCAACGTATTAACACCATTATCCAGAGACTCCCAATACTCCATACATGAACAAGTGTCTGTATCAGTCCACTTCCTTATAAAGCTTTTGAATTCTTCATTACCAGTAAGAAATATAGATAATGTATCATCTTATTTTCCATTTCCAAACATAAGGGATTAATTTGTCACATACCCCAAATGAAGTTATCGCATTAGTTCTTCATTTGATTCATTTGAACGAGAGTTTGAGAAAATACAACAATCATACCACCATAACCATTAAACTATCTATGCTACTGTCACCAAAGTTAGTGTACTCGTATGTTCGACTGTGACGCCTTAATCAGCAGAGCGACAAGGGTTCAGGTTCCACATCACTGGCAAAGCTACAGCATTGTCCTGCCATGGGTTCACTGTACCGATGTTGGGATTCAAACCCCAGTCAACAGTGTAACAAGCAAACAACTTCACCATTTGACTACCTTGATGAGGCAGACTTTTGATGATGGAACAACAACGTCAAGCAAGCATCCTTACATCCATGGCTTACATACTGACTTTGTGACTGACTGCAAGATTGATGTGTTGAACTGTCCTGAGTTAAATCAAAATTGTAATCAAAATCTAAATGTATTTTCTAAAATACATAGGCAATAAATAGAGGATGCACAGATTCAGGCAAGATGTAAAACTGCTTATACAGCACTAATATCAGCTCCAGGTGAAGGACCCTGCAGGGTAGCAGACTACAGTAGGACAGTACAGGCTGCACAATGGAGGATAGACTATACATGCATAACCCCCCGATCTAACTAGCATCACAGGATTAATGCCACATTGTATGCCACTATTTCAGTCCTATCACAGAGGTCTTCTTATAAGGGAGACGAGACAAGCGAGCTTGGATGTTTTTGTTGACAAAGCATCACCTTCACAGGTAAAAACTCCACAGCAACTTCTGATTTTGCGATCAACATCTTGTACAACGACTGTACGAGTCTACATGTTAGGGTGAATGAATGTTGTTTTACGTCACTTCACAATATTCCAGCGATCTCACAACAATCTATAAATAATCTAGTTTTGGACCAGGCAAACCACGGAATAAAAATATCACCGATCACCGATCAACGCTCCACGCCACTGTGCTGTGGCGACATACCATCACCCAGGTCACAGATTCTCACCACCTAGTTCCCAGGTTAGCATGAGGGACCTATTCTGCTTCAGTTACCATGGTTACGGGGTAAATTGTGAAATTTGGTTAGACATTTGCCCACTGATGAACATACATGGAGGGAGGTTACAGGACATATTTCTATGACAACTGACAATGTGTGAGCATGCAACAAAGTAGGATTGCCTGTTTCTATGACAACTAATATGTTTGACATGCAATATACAAGCACAGGCAAAGACATTGAGATTTACCTTCAGTAGCTGACGAGGGAAGGAAGAAAACACCTCGTGAACATCATTAAACAAACAGTTTCACAAATAAAATAAAATACTTCAGGAAGCCAAAAACACACTTTCTTTCAAAGCAAATATCAAAAAATGATTCCCAAAACCAAACTGCTAAAGATTCTTTAAAATATTAAGATATAAAAAAATTAAAAATTAACAACTTTTATCAAAATGTTTCCATTAAAATTCCAAATGAGACAAAAAATATTCTGTATAAGATTCATGACATGTTTATCAAAATGACTGTCACCCAACAATACCCACAATACATTACTGTCAAGCCATATGATGGAGAGTTTACAAAGTAAATGGCTAAGACAATGACCGGTTTCTGACATGCCAAAGGGACGCAACTCTTCACAGCAAATTACAAGACCATACACAACTGGGCCACCTGTACCCCCAAATGTTTGTAAATGATTAACGTAGCACTCAGCAATATTCCAGCTATATGGCATCAGCCCAAATAATCAAGTCTGGACCAGACAATCCAGTGAATGACATTATCAGCAACCCCAACCCCATCAGGGTACAATGAATTGCAACCAAGCAAGTCATCGAGTTTGTTTGTTTGTTTAACGCCATACTCAGCAATATTCCAGCTATATGACGGCGGTCTGTAAATAATCGAGTCTGGACCAGACAATCCAGTGATTGACATCATGAGCATCAATCCCGGCAATTGTGATATGATGACATGCATCAACCAAGTCAGCGAGCCTGACCACCGGATCCTTTTAGTCGCCTCTTAACTCTTTCAACACCAGTCACCCATTTCCCGATAACAGCGACTGTCCGCTCAGTAAAATGAAGAAATACCCCCGTGTTCGAGGTTTCGTATGAATAACACGTTCGTCGAAGAATGGCATATGACACATCGCTGGAAAGCTTATTCCTTCATCTACACGCTCGTAACATCGACTGGTTTTTTTCCGTAGTTATTAACAAGCGATTTCATTGGATTAAAATTGGTTTCTAATGACGCTTTCTTGCTGAAATCTGCTACAAGTTTCGTGATTGGTCAATTTTGAGCACGTGACCTAAGGCAGCCAATCAAATTACAGCTGTGATACCAAGCTCGTGTTCGATAAATTACAGAAGTTTGCGAAAGAATTTTGTTAAATCGTGTTATTCTGAACGTTTTGAGCAGGAAATCGCGATATATATTAAAAATATGGAACTTCGTGAATGTATCGTGCTAGGTTACGAGCTGTGACAAAGATTTTTCATGCATATATTTTTGCATTAAACATCGTGTCCGAGCCGAGAATTCAAGGCGACGAAAGCCGAGATGTCATTTGACTTACATTACACGCGATCGCACGAAAAGATGAAAATAATAACTTAGATGTAAGTTTGATTACTTTTAGATATATTTTTGTTGATTTTATATATTACTTTGTATAATATATTTAAAGATTTGTTTAAAACGTCTTTATTTTCCTCTTTGACGTGTTCGATGTGGACCCGTTGTCGAAATGTGTGTCCGAGAATTTTATTTTCAATAACATCGCGGGAAATAGTGAATAATTTTTTAATTTAACGATAAAAAATGTTAAATTGAAATGGAATATGTATTTCAGACATTGTGAAATGTGATAGATTTAATAAATGAATGATATTACAGGTAGGTCCATAAAAATATAGTACTATTTTGACGTGACTACGGCTTGGCCGGATAACCGGCCTGCGGTGTCTGGGGACTCGATGCTTCTTGGCCGGATAACCGGCCTACGGTGTTGAAAGAGTTAAGACAAGCATGGGTTGCTGAAGTCCAATTCTATCTTCACGGGTCAAGTCACTGAGCCTGACCACACAATCATCCATGGTGCACACAGGGTGCTGGGGACCAGTTCTAGCCCCGCCCACACTTCACGGGTCAAGTCACTGAGCCTGACCACACAATCATCCATGGTGCACACAGGGTGCTGGGGACCGGTTCTAGCCCCACCCACACTTCACGGGTCAAGTCACTGAGCCTGACCACACAATCATCCATGGTGCACACAGGGAGCTGGGGACCAGTTCTAGCCCCACCCACACTTCACAGGTCAAGTCACTGAGCCTGACCACACAATCATCCATGGTGCACACAGGGAGCTGGGGACCAGTTCTAGCCCCACCCACACTTCACGGGTCAAGTCACTGAGCCTGACCACACAATCATCCATGGTGCACACAGGGTGCTGGGGACCGGTTCTAGCCCCACCCACACTTCACGGGTCAAGTCACTGAGCCTGACCACACAATCATCCATGGTGCACACAGGGAGCTGGGGACCAGTTCTAGCCCCACCCACACTTCACGGGTCAAGTCACTGAGCCTGACCACACAATCATCCATGGTGCACACAGGGTGCTGGGGACCGGTTCTAGCCCCACCCACACTTCACGGGTCAAGTCACTGAGCCTGACCACACAATCATCCATGGTGCACACAGGGTGCTGGGGACCGATTCTAGCCCCACCCACACTTCACGGGTCAAGTCACTGAGCCTGACCACACAATCATCCATGGTGCACACAGGGAGCTGGGGACCAGTTCTAGCCCCACCCACACTTCACAGGTCAAGTCACTGAGCCTGACCACACAATCATCCATGGTGCACACAGGGAGCTGGGGACCAGTTCTAGCCCCACCCACACTTCACGGGTCAAGTCACTGAGCCTGACCACACAATCATCCATGGTGCACACAGGGTGCTGGGGACCGGTTCTAGCCCCACCCACACTTCACGGGTCAAGTCACTGAGCCTGACCACACAATCATCCATGGTGCACACAGGGAGCTGGGGACCAGTTCTAGCCCCACCCACACTTCACAAGTCAAGTCACTGAGCCTGACCACACAATCATCCATGGTGCACACAGGGTGCTGGGGACCGGTTCTAGCCCCACCCACACTTCACGGGTCAAGTCACTGAGCCTGACCACACAATCATCCATGGTGCACACAGGGAGCTGGGGACCAGTTCTAGCCCCACCCACACTTCACGGGTCAAGTCACTGAGCCTGACCACACAATCATCCATGGTGCACACAGGGTGCTGGGGACCGGTTCTAGCCCCACCCACACTTCACGGGTCAAGTCACTGAGCCTGACCACACAATCATCCATGGTGCACACAGGGAGCTGGGGACCAGTTCTAGCCCCACCCACACTTCACGGGTCAAGTCACTGAGCCTGACCACACAATCATCCATGGTGCACACAGGGTGCTGGGGACCGGTTCTAGCCCCGGGTCAAGTCACTGAGCCTGACCACACAATCATCCATGGTGCACACAGGGTGCTGGGGACCAGTTCTAGCCCCGGCTCTATGGCTCCCCAGCACCCACACTTCACGGCTAAGACAAGGTATGACAGCAGCTGACCTCGGTGGTGGACAAGCCCTTGAGAGTCTTGAGTCGGTCCGACACTCGGGCCTGCATGCTGCACAGAGTCGCCACACTCTCCCCGTTCTCCTTCCGCAGCTTCTCAAAGTCATCCAGCTTCCCGATGGCGAACAGACGCCGGATGTCGGAGTCTACCCTCACAATTGGGAAGTCTGTCGGGGACAGAACACAAACTCAGATCACAATCTCAAACAAGATTCAGCACCAATGATATTTTAAAATATACACAGCTAATGTCACCCAAGTGTCTTTTAATATCAAATATATCAACACAGCGCTAAGAGGTGATAAAAGTTTAGAAGTCTGAGGCTTGCCCTTATTGAGTGTTGATATGTTTGACAACAAAAGACATGAGGGTAAACTTTTTATCACCCCAAAAATGGTGGTATTTCTTGTGACACAAATCAATGGAGGATTCAGATTCAAGGCACGATGTCAAGACATGTAATAAAGAGTAAAGATGTTCAATCCTGTGCGGATATCGCCACCATACCACCATGCTGGCTGAGTGCTGACACCAACATCTACATGAAGACATCATTAACAGGACTCATATAAGTATGGAGGCTACTTGTCCAAGTACAACCTACTTCAAGTCTGATTCATAAACAGTAAACTACGGTTATAACAAACTCAAAGGGACTACTAATTTTAGTTCATTATAACTGTAGTTCGTTATAAGCATATATACGGCATAACTACAGCAAATAGTCGGGACCAAAAAAGTAAGTTCATTATATCCGTCAGTTCGTTATAAGCATGTTCGTTATAACTGTGGTTTACTGTACTGATTCATATACTGAATTACATACAGATTACATCTCATAAATTCATATCTTGTGTACATAGAATATCTGTGTTATCTACAGGTTTGGTCTTAATTAGGATCACATCAATGCTTCATATATACTGAAACAACGAAAACACATAATCAACTTAAAAAAAGATGTCTTTTTGTGTTCAACCCAGTGTTCGAAATAATTTTAAAACTCAACAAGACAAACAGGCAGGTGACCCATAAATGTTGCCTGCCTATCTTCAAATTACCTGCCCACATCCAGAGATCATAAATATTGAAAAATTGCTTAAAATAAGAGAAGAATCGCGTCTTGATTCACTTGAAATAATGCAAACAATTACTTGAGAATCTACAAGGAGTAATAATAAAACTGAATATGTAAGTATTAACAACCTACTTTGATTTTTGAATCCATTTTCCAAATATCACAAAAAATTGAATGTTTTTTCAAAATGTCTCAGTATAAATATATCATGAACAGAATGCCGACAAGGAGGAAGACATGATTATAAATCCATGTTTGGCCTAATGAACCTTTCATGACGTCACCAGGTTGGCTGTCCACCCAGTACTTGATGTTCTCCATTGACGCCAGGTGGCGCCGCTCAGGGAGGTGGGCGAGGTCGTCCGGCAGTGACATCAGACTGGTGCCATGTGACATGGCGGCAGGGGGGACTGGGAGGGACTGGGACATGTGGGCGTCCTTGCAGGGAGAGCCCCCTGTCTTGTCGGCATGGTGGTGCGAGTCGGTGGTGCTGGTGATGTCACTGTACACGTGGTCTGTCCACAGTTAGAGAGAGAGAGACACACGGGTTAGAGTGAGTGAGTGAGTGAGTGAGTGAGTGAGTGGCACAGAGATGGAGGGTGGTACATCATAAGTTGTAGCAGGATCACGAGGGGTAAATGGAAGTTTTATGCGTCCCTCGGTAGTCGTTATATCACGACCGGGTGGCGAGTGGTATAAAACCTAACAAAGAACACATAAAACCCCATGAACCCCGAGTGATCCTGCTACAACCTATTTATCTTACCGACATGTTTTAATATGACATTGTAAAAGAATTCAAACAAATAAAAAATTGATAGAAAACAGCTGTTCGATTGAGCTGAGGTTAACTTTTGCCATGTCACATGACTTCAATTGACTTAGAAAAAGAGTGCAGCTTTTTGCTTTGAAGCGGGGTATAAGGGATTTATTCTGCCTCTCAGAAATCCACGTGCAGCCTGACTTGCTTGTGGAGGGGTATAAGGGATTTATTCGCCCGCTGAGAAATTTATCCCCCTCCAAGGAGGTTGGAGAAGCTGTGCAAGTACAATGTCAAAGGAATGTCAATATCAGGCGAGTCGATTGAAAAATTGGTGAGAATCATAATTGAGAATTCTTTTCATGCCATACATGATTGGGCAACCATCATCTCAATATATACTGCCACATGTTGGTTATCACACCTCATAGAATATACCAAGATAGTGTCAGCAATATTGAGTCAGTGATTAGCTGCATGTTTCGTGTGAGCAGTTCTCCACATCAAGTTAGGAAAGAACATCAGGTTCTTTTCAAGAAAGTTGCCCATTCCCATGGAAACAAGCTAAGAATGAGTGACCACTGCACACAAGGGAGATAATCTGCACTCACCTGCGTCTTCATGGAGTCCTGCCTGGCGGGTGATCACGCTGTATTTATACTCTTTTTCAGATCGGTACTTTCGAATGTAGGTGTCCTTCGTCTTTGAGTCCGACTTCCTCTCTGGTCTCAATGTGGACTCGGGGCTGGGTCGCCCGTCAGGTGCATCAGTGGCTGAAATAACGTCACCAGTTATACACCATCCGTCTCAATGTAGTAAACTCTACAGCTCACAACAGAACATTCTAACGGTTCGATGTATCGCCCTCAGTGAGTGAGTGAGTGAATATGGTTTTACGCTGCTTTTAGCAATATTCCAGCAATATCACAGCGGGGACACCAGAAATGGGCTTCACACATTGTACCCATGTCGGGAATCGAACCCGGGTCTTTGGCGTGACGAGCGAACGCTTTAACCACTAGGCTACCCGACCGCCCCGTCGCCCTCAGTACTGACACATATAACTGAAGACTGATGAGGGGGCACCTGCAGCTTGTGTTCTCAATGTCTCCATGAATCTAGCTGCTCACATCCAACACTGCTGGTATTCATGTATACTTACACAACCCAACCTGTCAGTGTCCTCAAGAGTAGCAGGAGAACAACCCTAAGGACTCAGGAGTCAGAGTTCATTACAGTTATACGTCCATTAACCATCTAAGGTGTAAGCTGGCACTCTGTTTGTTTGTTTAAAGCTGCAATATTTCAGTTATATGATGGCGGTCTGTAAGTAATCGAGTCTGGACCAGGTAATCATGAACTGACATCATGAATCACTGAGCTATGCAATTGGGACACGATAAAATGCATCAATAAAGTCAGGGAGCCTGACCAGGGATAGGTTTCTGAAGACCAATTCTAACCCGGATCTTCACAGGGAATGTAAGATGACAACTCACTGTGGGAACCCGTGGGGCTGTTGTTGCGCTGCTGCTGCTGTTGCTGTTGCAACTGTTGTCGGAGGATCTCCTCCAGTTTGGTGCGCAGTGTGTCGTTGGCGTCAATGCTTCGTTCCAGCTGGACCCTCAGCCTGCGGATCTCCGTCAGCAGCTCCCGGATGCAGGACTTCTCGTCATTCTCTGTGGGCGACACACGGACATGTTACCCAGTGGTCATTGTGCAGAGTGGGTGAGTTAAACCACCGAGACAAACCGTGACTGCATTATCAACATTTAAGTGAGTGAGTATGATATTACACCACCTTTAGCAATATCACGTCAGGGGACACCAGAATTGGGCTTCACACATTTTGCCCATGTGGGGGAATCGAACCTGGGTCCTTGCACGTAACGAGCTAACACATTAACCACTAGGCTAATCTTGTCAAGAGATACCTTAGTCATCTACTATATTCCAGGAAGGACATTAGTTACATTACATAGCCCCACTTCTCCCTCATCCAACTTCTTCCAACCCAAACTGCAGACGCATCGTGCAGAGAATCTCGTGGCAAAGTGGCGGACTTACCTTGTTCACCCCCCTGCAGTTTCTCGTACACGCTCAGCTCGAGTCGGAGTGTCTTGTTGAGCTCCGCCTTCTCCTCCTCTCGATCTCGCATGTCTCCCACCTCCAGGTTCAGCCTGCAGCACAAACAGACTACTTCACAGTCTGCTACATCAACCATACACACTCCCACATGCATCGAAAAGCTGTGCTTACCTTGTTACATACAGACAGACAGACAGACAGACAGACAGACTAGGTACTTCACAGTCTGCTACATCAACCATACACACTCCCACATGCATCAAAAAGCTGTGCTTACCTTGTTACATACAGACAGACAGACTAGGTACTTCACAGTCTGCTACATCAACCATACACACTCCCACATGCATCAAAAAGCTGTGCTTACCTTGTTACATACAGACAGACTAGGTACTTCACAGTCTGCTACATCAACCATACACACTCCCACATGCATCGAAAAGCTGTGCTTACCTTGTTACATACAGACAGACAGACAGACAGACAGACTAGGTACTTCACAGTCTGCTACATCAACCATACACACTCCCACATGCATCGAAAAGCTGTGCTTACTTTGTTACAGACAGACAGACATAAACACATACGTACATACATTCATACATAAATACATACGCCGCTTTTAACAATATTCCAGCAATATCACTTCACACATTGTACCCATGCTGGGAATCAAACCAGGGTCTTTGGCGTGACAAGTGAACACTTAACCACTAGGTTACCCGACCGCCCCTCAGACAGACAGACAAACAGTATGTAAGGCCATATGACCCATAGTACAGTTCAGTTTTAACAAAAACATGAAAATCAACATGATCTTGAACATAGCACAGTATATTCACCTCAGTCTAAATACATGTTTTAAATACATTGCAAAAGATTTGATAACATATTCATTGTTGGAATTCAACAAATTGATCATAAATTGATTGTCTTTGTGTTGAATATCGAAATAAAATAGAAAAATCTGAAAGTTTAATATTTTTCATATACAAAAAGAACATGGAACTCATCATGGTTACTATTTCAGTAAAGACAACATAGAACATATGATCATGAGCAGGCACTACACAGGAAGTACCCGATACCAAGACATCCGGACCACTCACCTCTTGATCTCCTTTGAAGCTTTCTTCAACATGGCCTCCATCTTCTCCTTCTTCAGCTGCAGCCTCTGACACGTCTGTTCCCGCTCGTCGATGGTCTGCCCGCGCTCCGATATCGTCTTCTCCCTCTCTAGGATCGTTTTCTCCTTCTCCACAACCTCCTTCTTGTGTCTCGCTACCACGAATTGCGTCTCTTCCACGTTGTGTCTCATACTTTCAATAAGCTTGTCCTTCTCCGCAACCTCCTTTTTATGTCTGGCCACAATTGACTCCGTCTCTTCCAAGTTGTATCTCATACTTTCTATCACCTTGTCCTTCTGGGCGACCTCCTTTTTATGTCTCGCCACGACCAACTGCGTCTCTTCCAAGTTGTGTCTCATCTTCTCTATCACGTTCTCCTTCTCGGCCATCTCCCGCCGCTGTCGCTCGATGATGACCCGTGTGTCCTGGATCACCTTCTCGCGCTCGTCGATGATGTAGATCTTCTCGGTGGCGTCGGTGTGCGAGGTGGCCAGCTTCTGCTGCAGCTGTTGGATGGTACGCTCCAGCTCGTGCAGCTTCCGGTCACAGTCATGGTGCATGTAACCTGGGAAGGAACACACGGTTAGGTTCAAAATACCCACTTCCAGGACGATGTGACTACACAAAATGTCATTTCAATGTTATTATTTGCATACAAAAAACATCACGACCAGTCTACCTTAATAGATGGATATTATTTTATCCTAACACTCATGCCCCTGTCATTCCCTGAGTGAGTGAGTGAGTGAGTGAGTGAGTGAGTGAGTGAGTGAGTGAGTGAGTGAGTGAGTGAGTGAGTGAGTGAGTGAGTGAGTGAGTGAGTGAGTGAGTGGCCTGTACACTTTGGATCAGGCAAACCAGTGACTGATGGCAATGACACGTCACAGAGCCAGATCACAGTATCCTCTTTAGTTATCTAAGCATCTCAACAATGTCCCTCACCTTCCTCATCCAATAACCACCCTCTACCTACTGCATCCCTACTGCTCCCAACCCCAACCCCAAACCCACATCCCCTGTCTCCCCCCTACCCTCCACAGACACCTGCACCCACCTCTGTCTGACCTCCGCACCCACACCCCTTACTGACTTCCCAACCCACACCAATCACCTGTCTCCCCCCTCCCCTCCACAGACACATGCACCCACCCCTTCCTGACCTCCCAACCCCCACATCACCTGTATCCTCCCCTCCCCTCCCCTCCACACCCCCCTCCCACAAGGGTCACCCACCTCCAGCCTTCTCCAGACGACTAAGCAGCTCCTCCCTCATCCTGTCGCTGTGCTCCAGGCCCTGCTCCAGCTTCTGCCTCATGGCTCGGATCTCAATCAGATGCTCTCGCAGGGACAGCGAGTCTACATCCGTCTTCACAGGAGACCTTGCCTCCCCTTGAGACTTCTGTGGGGTGTTCTGGATGCCAAAAGACTTACACAAAGTCTCATATATACTCAGTTCATCTTTGAGAGTTTTGTTGAGATCTTCCATGGCACCTAACCGAGCCTGTAGTTGTCCCACATCATTGAGCGGTGTCTGACTGCGCTCCCTGGAACTCAACCGCTCACTGTCGTAATCAGACATCTTGAATGTAGTCGTTGTCGTAGACTTTTTACTGGTTGTTCCCGAACTGTCCATGAAGTCCCTCGCCTCCTCTGTCCGGTCCTCCAGAGACGGGTTGAGGGTCATATCGCAGAACCTCAGTCCAGACTGGTTGGAATACATGGGGAAGTCTACACTATCTCTCTCAGTCACCTTTCTCTGGAATGATAATTTCTCCGGACTAATATTTTTGGGTGAATTAAACACGGATATATCTCTCCCAGCTGAGTGGACAGACGACAGCTCATTAGCTGCTCCACTCGCTGTCCGGTGTCGCATCCTCTCAAGGACATCATCTTTCTCCAGCCCCACGGTGTCTCGACGATCGTCACTACCAGTTCGGTGCCTCATCCTCTCCAAGTCCTCCTCGCCATGGAGCTCCAGCCCAAGTGTGTCTCGCCGATCGTCACTCCCAGTTCGATGCCTCATCCTCTCCAAATCACCCTCACCACGGAGCTCCAGCCCAAGTGTGTCTCGCCGATCGTCACTCCCAGTTCGGTGCCTCATCCTCTCCAAATCACCCTCGCCACGGAGCTCCAGCCCCAGTGTGTCTCGCCGATCACCACTGCCTGTCCTCTGCCTCAGCTGCTCAACACAAGAGTCGCCACCAGAGTCCCGTAGTGGCCGCCCATAGTTCTCGTCTGTCTGCTTGTGTATGTCTGCTATATCATCAGACTCCATGCTGCCACTTTTACAGAGCCCAGGGGGGACCCGAGACAGAGGCGGGAAGGAGGTTTGTGGGAGGCCGTCGCACGGACTGCTGGAGTCAAGGGTCTCAGTGCCTCCCAGTTTCCGAACAGCCGGACAAGGTGCACGTTTCTGAGACAAGGGGCTTCCGTCCGCTTCGCCAATGCGAAGTTTCCCAGCAGCCTCTAGTTCCTGCTGGAACCTCTCGGAGATCTGCTGAAGCTGACGAACTTCGGCTGTCTTGGAATGCAGGTTGTTCTGGTACCTAGGGTGATGAACACAAACAAAACTGATTGACTGAATGATCGATTATTAGAAGATCAAAGTAGCACCATCAGGTTGGTTGGTTGGTTTGTTGTTTAACGCCGCACTCAGCAATATTCCAGCTATATGACAGCGGTCTGTAAATAATCAAGTCTGGACCAGACAATCCAGTGATTAATATCATGAGCATCGATCCATGCAATTGGGATCGATGACATGTATCAACCAAGTCAGCGAGCCTGACCACCTGATCCTGTTAGTCGCCTTTTATGACAAGCATAGTCACCTTTTACGGCAAGTATGGGTTGCTGAAGACCTATTCTCTCCCGGCGTCTTCACGGGCCAGCACCATCAGGGGAGGGTGTGTCTGCCTAAGAGGCAGACAGAGACAAGGAGACATTGGCTGACAAAACATGTGGCTACAAAGGATTTATAATGCAAAATCTGGGTATTCAAGGTAATGAAAGACTCCTAGATTGAAACACATCACAATACCAGAGTACGAAACTAGGACTTGCCCAAACTTGAGAATCAGAGTGAGTGAGTATGGTTTTACACGCTTTTAGCAATATTCCAGCAATATCAAGGCAGGAGACACCAGAAATGGGTTTCACACATTGTACCCATAGAACCCAGGTCTTCGGCGTGACGAGCGAATGCTCCAACCATTAGGCTACCCCACCACCCCTTGAGAATCAGAAACTACCACAGTGTATGTAACATGGTCATAGTCTCCTCACACTAGTCAGAGGGGACTAGTCAGCTTATGTCAGTCACAAGGAACTAGTCAGCTTATGCCAGTCACAAGGAACTAGTCAGCTTATGTCAGTCACAAGGAACTAGTCAGCTTATGCCAGTCACAAGGAACTAGTCAGCTTATGTCAGTCACAAGGAACTAGTCAGCTTATGCCAGTCACAAGGAACTAGTCAGCTTATGTCAGTCACAAGGAACTAGTCAGCTTATGCCAGTCACAAGGAACTAGTCAGCTTATGTCAGTCACAAGGAACTAGTCAGCTTATGCTAGTCACAAGGAACTAGTCAGCTTATGTCAGTCACAAGGAACTAGTCAGCTTATGCCAGTCACAGGGGACAAGTCAGCTTATGCCAGTCACAAGGAACTAGTCAGCTTATGCCAGTCACAGGGGACAAGTCAGCTTATGCCAGTCACAAGGAACTAGTCAGCTTATGCCAGTCACAGGGGACAAGTCAGCTTATGCCAGTCACAAGGAACTAGTCAGCTTATGCCAGTCACAGGGGACAAGTCAGCTTATGCCAGTCACAAGGAACTAGTCAGCTTATGCCAGTCACAGGGGACAAGTCAGCTTATGCCAGTCACAAGGAACTAGTCAGCTTATGCCAGTCACAGGGGACAAGTCAGCTTATGCCAGTCACAAGGAACTAGTCAGCTTATGCCAGTCACAGGGGACAAGTCAGCTTATGCCAGTCACAAGGAACTAGTCAGCTTATGCCAGTCACAAGGAACTAGTCAGCTTATGCCAGTCACAGGGGACAAGTCAGCTTATGCCAGTCACAAGGAACTAGTCAGCTTATGTCAGTCACAAGGAACTAGTCAGCTTATGTAAGTCACAGTGAACCTTGTCAGGTTATGCCAGTCACAAGGAACTAGTCAGCTTATGCCAGTCACAGTGAACCTTGTCAGGTTATGCCAGTCATAGTGAACCATGTCACCTTATGCCAGTCACAGTGAACCTTGTCAGCTAGCCAATCATTCAAAACCAACAAGCACCTGCTGATTGGAGAAACCCCAAACTTGTGTTTTCCAAGTAGCTTGCATTGGAATTGGAACACAATGAATGGATTTCGTACAATATAGCTTTCCTTACACACAGTTTTGTGTAGACAAGTAGCTGAAGTTGCAGACTGATGGAATAAGATTTTAGTGACCACATTGATGTGCACGTGCCACTGTCATGGTCCCTCATCACATGGTATAGAGCGGCACAGTTTCACTTGTCAGAGCTAATGTTACTGTAAGGGGTTAGACACTGATAAAAGTCCATCTTTCCGTCTGTGTACTCACATGTCCTGCAGCTGTACAAGTTGCTGTCGCAGATGTTGGTTGCTGTGGAGAGCTTCCTGGTACTTGCCGTGGAGGAAGGAGTCCGACATACTGGTGGCCACACCACCTCGCACAGGGTGGGGCTCCAGCAGTGATACTGAGGTGGGGGAAGAAATCATAACATATTCATAAATATGAGAGATATTTCACCAACTCCCTGACAACATACCCATCTACGCACACTTCATCCACTCCCTAACAACACACCCATCTACGCATCCTTCATCCACTCCCTGACAACACACCCATCTACGCACACTTCATCCACTCCCTAACAACACACCCATCTACGCATCCTTCATCCACTCCCTAACAACACACCCATCTACGCATCCTTCATCCACTCCCTGACAACACACCCATCTACGCACACTTCATCCACTCCCTGACAACACACCCATCTACGCATCCTTCATCCACTCCCTAACAACACACCCATCTACGCACACTTCATCCACTCCCTGACAACACACCCATCTACGCACACTTCATCCACTCCCTAACAACACACCCATCTACGCATCCTTCATCCACTCCCTAACAACACACCCATCTACGCACACTTCATCCACTCCCTGACAACACACCCATCTACGCACACTTCATCCACTCCCTAACAACACACCCATCTACGCATCCTTCATCCACTCCCTAACAACACACCCAACTACGCATCCTTCATCCACTCCCTGACAACACACCCATCTACGCATCCTTCATCCACTCCCTGACAACACCCCCATCTACGCACACTTCACCAACTCCCTGACAACACACCTGACAACACACCCATCTACGCACACTTCATCCACTCCCTGACAACACCCCCATCTACACACACTTCATCCACTCCCTGACAACACCCCCATCTACGCATCATTCATACACTCCCCGACAACACACCCATCTACGCATCCTTCATCCACTCCCTGACAACACACCCATCTACGCATCCTTCATCCACTCCCTGACAACACCCCCATCTACGCACACTTCATCCACTCCCTGACAACACACCCATCTACGCACACTTCATCCACTCCCTAACAACACACCCATCTACGCACACTTCATCCACTCCCTAACAACACACCCATCTACGCATCCTTCATCCACTCCCTAACAACACACCCATCTACGCATCCTTCATCCACTCCCTGACAAGACACCCATCTACGCATCCTTCATCCACTCCCTGACAAGACACCCTCCCCAGCACACCTCATTACAAGAGTAATTCTTCATACCGACTCATATCACACAGAATCCTGACACAGTAGCAAACATTGAAAAAAATATACAAACAGGAGATGAAACATAAAAGCAACATCATGAATATAAAAGTCATAACTGTTCAAGGCCAAAAATCACAGTAATCATGTGGGGATGTGCAACTGACGCACAGAGGCATGAGAACAAAAGTCTTCCCTAGGATTACAGTCAGTGAGATGAAATGTACTCGAAAAGAATTTGGACAAAACTGTGTATGATTAATAGATCAGTTTCTATACAACAAATGTTGGCCTGCATTCTATGAAACATCTACATGCTTGCCCCCGAAACAGCCCTCTATAACATTACTTACTGTCAGAGTTTGTAGTCCTCAAGACATCCAGACTTTGATTGAGCTTGGACCGAATGCTGTTGATGTCAGCCAGTCCAACATCGGAGTTGTGTCCACTTTGGTCCTGCACCATTAGCTCCGACAGGAAGTGGCTCAGCTCCTCCAGCTCGTCCCTGAGCAGCGTGTTGACATTCTGACTGTCCTGCAGCTGCTTACGGAGCGATGCGATCTCATGCTTGTAGTCATCCCCTGGGTAAGCCTTCAAGGCTGGAATGTTGTCACCCAGTTGAGAAGAGGGATGGTTTCCCATGTTTGACATCGGAGATGAACCCCGATCAGCGAGGCTGGGCTGTCGGTTGCGATCACTGTCAAGACCTTTGCCTGGTTGTGAGTTTTGTAATTCCTTTAACCTCAACTGCAGATCCGAATTGAGCTTCTTGCTTTCCTGGAGCTCAGACTCCAGACTCCAGACTTGTCTCTGAAGCTTCTCCAGACTTCCAGACATCTGACACAGCTGAGTGATGTTGTCTGTCGACTGAGTGCGGAACTTCCCCAGCGAAGGAGACAAGGACCGCCTGGCCGGACTGGCAAGTCTCTCGCTGCTGCTGCCTAATGCACTGATGCTGTTGTATCTGTGACTCAGCCCCAGGGACTTTTCCAGCTTCTCCTGCATGTCCTTGATCTGATGCTTCAACTCAAACACATTGTCCGTGTTGCCATAGTCCTTTATAGACTCCAGGCTTAGGTTCCTCACAGGACTCAAACCATCCTGACAGTTTCTAGAAGCAAGGTTCTCAACTGAGCCTCTCCATGACTTGTTCCCAGACAGCCGGGTGAGGCAGGTCTCGCTCTGTGACCGGGAATCCTGCAGGGGCACAATACCTGCATCCTTCAGCAGTCCCCGGTAGTACTTCACTTTCTGAGACTGGTACCTGACCGTTTCCTCCGTGGCAGCCAGAGTCTTCTCCAGCTGCTTGATGTGGTCGGTGGCATCCTGGAGCTGCCTCTGCAGGATCACAGGATGATTCTCGTGGGTGGCGTTAGACATCACTGGTTGTAGGTTCTTCGGCCGAGGAATCTGAGAGCCCTTTCTACATTGGTTCTTGGCTGACTGGCTGCTGCTGCTACTGTGGGATATCCCCGATCCCATACCACTGGAGTTTGACGCTCCATCAATAATTCCTAATCCAGAAGGACAAGCATCATCATTCCAACTAGGAATCCTGGAAGATTTCACTCCATTTGTATCAAATGTCACTTTCTTCTGCTCTGCTATAACCTTTCTGGAATTTTCAAGCTCAGATTTCAATGCCTCAAGCTCCCTTGCCATATCAATGATCAAACTTGGGTTGAACCCTGCTGGGTAGTCATCTGTCTGACTACTGATGTTAATCTGCTTCTTGAGAAGTTCATTAGCATGGACAACCTCCTTCAGTTGTGCCCTCAGTTTGTGCATCTCATTTTGAAGGTCATGCATGTAGGGCAAATCCCGGGAATCAACCCGAGTGTCCTGATCCAGGCCTAGATGAGATCGGAGTACCTCATTCTCCTTGTCCCTCCTGTCCAATGATGACCTCAGCTCATCTATCTGCTGCTGCATCTGCTGGAAGTCGGCGACGGTTGGGTCGGCCTCATTGCGTCCTGGGATCTCGCGCGTCTCGCACTCCCCGAACACCTGCCCCTGGAGGTCATGGTTCTGTTTCAGGGCACCCACCAAATCCTCCTGCAGCTGCTGAACCAACTTTCGCAACATTGATGACGACATTTTGGACAAAGACTCTGAATCAATACCAGAAGCTCCTGTGGTTGGTATGACTCCGGTTGGGGACACAGAATTGTTCAACGAGGCAATGGGTGATGTTTGAACATCGTTGTAGGATAACGGAGATCGGTGGACTGGTAGGTTGCTCTCTGACCCTGATGATAACCTTCTGGTTCCCGGAGACAAGGTCCTGTTGGGGGCTAACGGTGAAGTTTGAACACTCTGATATGTTGCATGTGGTGATGTCAATGTAGATTTGTTCTGTGTGCTGAAAGGACAATGAGGTGATGTCTGAACACTGCGATAGTCTGGCCAGGGGGATGTCCCTACACACTGGCTGATGCCGGGACCCAAGCTTGTCTGCCCTTCTGGCAGGAGATCCCTTCCTGTTGTTGAAGTCTGCACATCATTGTTGTCTATGTCTGGAGAAGCGGACACTGCCTGGTCATGCTTGCTGACTCGGCGGAATGGTGATGAGTGAGTGTCTGTTAGATCATGGTAACCACTCTCCCCAGGACTAGGCCCGTTGCGGACAGGCGATGTCTGGGCATCCACAAACTGTGACCTTGACCTCAGAGAACTACCACCATCATCCCAGATGGGGCTGGGATGCCTGTTGTCGGTGTGGTGCCGTTCTTCAGTAGTTGATGATGTATAGCGATGGTCTAAAAACAATGGGGAACCAATGACATATAGCCATAAGACAACATGAGAAACTACAGCAATAACTGATATGTTTTTTTTGTTTTTAACGGCACAGTCAGCAATATTCTAGCCATATCACTGCAGCCTGTGTAGAACCAGTGATAGATATTATGAGCAATGTTCTACGCCAATGGGGGACGATCACCCAACGAAAGAAGCTGATCGATTCATTTTAACTGCCACCTTTTCTAACTCCAGCGACAGTAACACTGTACACTAGCACTGCCTCTGCAACCTACCTGTGGTGGAGTGTCCAGGAGCTGGTGCTGGCGCTGGTCCGGTGATCTGGTGCTCGAGGACGACACGGAGGTTGTTGTTCCTCTCAACCCCCTCCTGCAACTGCTGCCTCAAGGCTTGCACTGCCCCCAGCTCCGTCAGGAACGCCCCGGACCGGTCGGGCTGCACATCACTGTAACCACGGTAAGAATAATGATGATGATGATAACTGATCAGTTTGTAATATGTCAAATACAAATACTGATGCATGCTCACAGCATTACATTAAGGTTACCCAAGTCAATGGATCTGTGAGATTTCATATTCCTTTCTCAGCTCCATGGGGAGTCTACAAGTCAAGGTGCCTCATGTTTCCCCCACCTTTTGAGAGGGATGATCACCTTCCACATGCTGCTGTAGTTTCAAAGGGTAATATCATGTCAAGCTTGACTTGGTCTCAAAATGTACTTACATTATGTCCAGAAGCTCAAAGAAAACTTTTCTTTTCTTTTAAAGATTCTAGATGATGTCTTTCCTTAGAAAGTATATCTTAATAGCCTTGATGATAGTGGAACATATTGTCCTCAAAATGAGAACACATCACTGTACGGCACAGCTACATCTGGTGAACTGGGAGGGAGTGAATGAGTGAATGCTGCATTCAACAGTTATTAAGTTGAATCACAGTGTGTCAGCTTGATGTGGGAGAAAGCCTAAAGTGATGCAGATCTTAGACATTGACCACTTTGGTTAAACCCTCGAGGATGAATCACACAAATTGGAAAAGAACATCCCTGCAAATGTTTTCCATGACCGAGGTCAGTGAGTGTGAAATCAGCTTAACATACCACCCCCAACCTTCAAACAAACACGCTAATGAGGAAGGGCCAGGGATTAAATGGAGGTGGAAGAAGTCAAACATCAGCTGGCTTAATCTGGTACTGACTCTCATCACACACTGGCTGCCGACCCTCCTCACACACTGGGTGCTGACTCTCTCCACAAGCTGGGTGCCGACTCTCCTCACACACTGGCTGCCGACCCTCGTCACACACTGGGTGCCGACTCTCCTCACACACTGGCTGCCGACTCTCGTCCCACACTGGCTGCCGACCCTCGTCACACACTGGCTGCCGACCCTCCTCACACACTGGGTGCCGACCCTCCTCACACACTGGCTGCCGACCCTCCTCACACACTGGCTGCCGACCCTCGTCACACACTGGCTGCCGACCCTCCTCACACACTGGCTGCCGACTCTCCTCACACTGGCTGCCGACTCTCCTCACACACTGGCTGCCGACTCTCCTCACACACTGGCTGCCGACTCTCTTCACACACTGGCTGCCGACTCTCCTCACACACTGGGTGCCGACCCTTGTCACACACTGGGTGCCGACTCTCGTCACACACTGGCTGCTGACTCTCCTCACACACTGGCTGCCGACCCTCCTCACACACTGGCTGCCGACCCTCGTCACACACTGGCTGCCGACTCTCCTCACACACTGGCTGCCGACCCTTGTCACACACTGGCTGCTGACTCTCTTCACACACTGGGTGCCGACTCTCCTCACACACTGGGTGCCGACCCTCCTCACACACTGGCTGCTGACTCTCTTCACACACTGGGTGCCGACTCTCCTCACACACTGGGTGCCGACCCTTGTCACACTCTGGCTGCTGACTCTCTTCACACACTGGGTGCCGACTCTCCTCACACACTGGCTGCCGACCCTCGTCACACACTGGCTGCTGACTCTCTTCACACACTGGGTGCCGACTCTCCTCACACACTGGCTGCCGACCCTCCTCACACACTGGCTGCCGACCCTCGTCACACACTGGCTGCCGACTCTCCTCACACACTGGCTGCTGACCCTCGTCACACACTGGCTGCCGACCCTCGTCACACACTGGCTGCCGACCCTCCTCACACACTGGCTGCCGACTCTCCTCACACACTGGCTGCCGACTCTCCTCACACACTGGCTGCCGACCCTCGTCACACACTGGCTGCCGACCCTCCTCACACACTGGCTGCTGACTCTCCTCACACACTGGCTGCCGACTCTCATCACACACTGGCTGCCGACTCTCCTCACACTGGCTGCCGACTCTCCTCACACACTGGCTGCCGACTCTCCTCACACACTGGCTGATGACTCTCTTCACACACTGGCTGCCGACTCTCCTCACACACTGGGTGCCGACCCTCGTCACACACTGGGTGCCGACTCTCGTCACACACTGGGTGCCGACTCTCGTCACACACTGGCTGCTGACTCTCCTCACACACTGGGTGCCGACCCTCCTCACACACTGGGTGCAGACCCTCCTCACACACTGGCTGCTGACTCTCCTCACACACTGGCTGCCGACCCTCCTCACACACTGGCTGCCGACCCTCGTCACACACTGGCTGCCGACTCTCCTCACACACTGGCTGCCGACCCGGTCACACACTGGCTGCTGACTCTCTTCACACACTGGGTGCCGACTCTCCTCACACACTGGGTGCCGACCCTCGTCACACACTGGCTGCTGACTCTCCTCACACACTGACTGCCGACTTTCCTCACACACTGGCTGCCGACCCTCGTCACACACTGGCTGCTGACTCTCTTCACACACTGGGTGCCGACTCTCCTCACACACTGGGTGCCGACCCTCGTCACACACTGGCTGCCGACTCTCCTCACACTGGCTGCCGACTCTCGTCACACCCTGGGTGCCGACTCTCCTCACACACTGGCTGCTGACTCTCCTCACACACTGGCTGCCGACCCTCTTCACACACTGGCTGCCGACTCTCCTCACACACTGGCTGCGGACTCTCGTCACACACTGGCTGCTGACTCTCCTCACACACTGGGTGCCGACCCTCCTCACACACTGGGTGCAGACCCTCCTCACACACTGGCTGCTGACTCTCCTCACACACTGGCTGCCGACCCTCCTCACACACTGGCTGCCGACCCTCGTCACACACTGGCTGCCGACTCTCCTCACACACTGGCTGCCGACCCAGTCACACACTGGCTGCTGACTCTCTTCACACACTGGGTGCCGACTCTCCTCACACACTGGGTGCCGACCCTCGTCACACACTGGCTGCTGACTCTCCTCACACACTGACTGCCGACTTTCCTCACACACTGGCTGCCGACCCTCGTCACACACTGGCTGCTGACTCTCTTCACACACTGGGTGCCGACTCTCCTCACACACTGGGTGCCGACCCTCGTCACACACTGGCTGCCGACTCTCCTCACACTGGCTGCCGACTCTCGTCACACCCTGGGTGCCGACTCTCCTCACACACTGGCTGCTGACTCTCCTCACACACTGGCTGCCGACCCTCTTCACACACTGGCTGCCGACTCTCCTCACACACTGGCTGCGGACTCTCCTCACACACTGGCTGCCGGCTCTCCTCACACACTGGGTGCAGACCCTCCTCACACACTGGCTGCCGACTCTCCTCACACACTGGGTGCCGACTCTCCTCACACACTGGGTGCCGACTCTCCTCACACACTGGGTGCCGACTCTCCTCACACACTGGCTGCCGACCCTCCTCACACACTGGCTGCCGACTCTCCTCACACACTGGGTGCCGACCCTCCTCACACACTGGGTGCCGACTCTCCTCACACACTGGGTGCCGACTCTCCTCACACACTGGGTGCCGACTCTCTTCACACACTGGCTGCCCACTCTCCTCACACACTGGCTGCCATCCCTCCACACGCTGGCTGCCATCCCTCCTCACACACTGGGTGCCAACCCTCCTCACACACTGACCTTACATGAAAAGCAGATTAAGCCCTACCTTACGTATTCCTGTATATATTTATGATGCATGTTTTTTACTATTTCTACAACATAAGCTGCTGAGTTAAGTTTGGGTCCCACTAAATCCTGAGTATCTGGGGACACCCTGAATACTAAATTCATAACATTATGCTTATGGCAAGAACCTCCTGACTTTTTTCCTAATTTTCAAAAGTGAAAAAGCATTTAATAAAATATTTACCCCAAAAGTAAACAGATATTGTCTTTGTAGTTGCCTCTTTTTACTTTTTGAATCCATCCAAGAGAGAGCATTAAGGCAAACAAATATAAATTCAAACAATGTTTTTACTCTGGTTTGTTGAAGCTTCATAATAAAATAGCACCCTTGTGATATGAACTGACAAAAGGCTCTGCCCTTGTCCAATCACATACCACATAACTTGCTGGAGTTGCCTTCAGACAGGTTGTAAATTACAGACCTGTATCCACAATAAGTCCCCAGATTGTCAGAGTTAATTACCATGATCAGGTAAAGCCAACACAAGCACCTGCTTACAGCTACAATGGCCCCCATCAGAGCGGGATGCCGGCATCGTGACGGACAGGTTGTGACACTGAGGAACACTATGGCTGGCTACCAGCTTATTGTGAGATACATCTCCACAGATTACCCCAGCCAGTTCTCTGCATATCCTACAATTTATATCAAGTTCTTGAGGCCCATAAAGTCCCAAAGTCAATCCCAGCTCTGAAGTCCCCCTTGTTTGTGAGTGAAGTCGGTGACAGATTACGTCTAATGGCTACACTATATTGTTCACTGGGCTAGGATTACCAACCAAATTGTCCATTCTTCAACACAACGGTGGCTGTAAGTGCTCTATGAATATAATTAACTTCTTGACATGAATGTATTGGGTTAAGGGACACGCTGTGGATCATCAACATTTTCAAGGCTTTTATAAAAATTGGTTTACAGATTCAGATAATCCTAGCATAGAGATAAATGGAAAAATAGTATTCTGAAGAGCATTATTCATCCAAATGTTTGTGTTCCAGATACACAAGTAAATAGAAAGGCCTATGAGACAAGCTGAATGATCACAGTTCATATTCAGAAAAATATTGGACAAAACACACAAATAAACCTGAAATGTCGATGATATTTTCCCACCTACTCTATAAACCACCACATACAAAAGCTAAGATCCACAACAGTCCAGAGAACTCATCACTGACCCCTGTCCACAACCCACTCTCCCCAAAGATCAGCAACAGACCTGTGCACTCATCCCTGATACTTGTCCACAACCCACTCTCCCTAAAGATACACAACAGACCGGTGCACTGATCCCTGACACTTGTCCACAACCCACTCTCCCTAAAGATCCACAACAGACCGGTGCACTCATCCCTGACCCTTGTCCACAACCCACTCTTCCCAAAGATCAGCGACAGACCTGTACACATCGCTGACCCTTGTCCACAACCCACTCTCCCTAAAGATCCACAACAGACCGGTGCACTCATCCCTGACCCCTGTTCACAACCCACTCTCCCTAAAGATCCACAACAGACCTGTGCACTCATTCCTCACCCCTGTCCACAACCCACTCTCCCCAAAGATCAACAACGGACTGGTGCACTCATCCCTGACCCTTGTCCACAACCCACTCTCCCTAAAGATCCACAACAGACCTGTGCACTCATCCCTGACCCCTGCCCACAACCCACTCTCCCTAAAGATCCACAACAGACCTGTGCACTCATCCCTGATACTTGTCATCAACCCACTCTCCCTAGAGATACACAACAGACCTGTGCACTCATTCCTCACCCCTGTCCACAGCCCACTCTCCCTAGAGATCCACAAGAGACCTGTGCACTCATCTCTGATACTTGTCCACAACCCACTCTCCCTAAAGATCCACAACAGACTGGTGCACTCATCCCTGACCCCTGCCCACAACCCACTCTCCCTAAAGATCCATAACAGACCGGTGCACTCATCCCTGATACTTGTCCACAACCCCCTCTCCCTAGAGATCCACAACAGACCTGTGCACTCATCCCACAAACATCTTCTTCAGTCTGTTGAATTGCTGTGCATTGTGTTGACCAGTATTTGTATTTATCGTGGTACAATCAATTTACAGGCATGTGGGAGTAAGACCCTCCAACACGCCATCAGGAACATGCAGTCCACAGAGGTATGTAGGAGGATCTGCCTGGCTTAATGGTGATCCATGCACCAGCTTATCTCTTTCTCACATGACACAGCCCCCCCAGAAGTCGGTGATCATAAACCACCCAAAAGATCAGCATCACCCCCAACTGGTGGCACTCCAACCCTGACACAAGATCACAAGGTTACCCTCCACACCTGGAGACAACAAGTGGCCCGCCGAACCCCCACCCCCTACCCAATAGTCTCTGTCCACTCACTCACTCACTCACAGACACACTATAGTCTCTGTCCAATCACTCACTCACTCACAGACACACTATAGTCTCTATCCACTCACTCACTCACCCACTCACAGACACACTAGTCTCTGTCCACTCACTCACTCACAGACACACTATAGCCTCTGTCCACTCACTCACTCACAGACACACTATAGCCTCTGTCCACTCACTCACTCACAGACACACTATAGCCTCTGTCCACTCACTCACTCACAGACACACTATAGCCTCTGTCCACTCACTCACTCACAGACACACTATAGCCTCTGTCCACTCACTCACTCACAGACACACTATAGTCTCTGTCCACTCACTCACTCACAGACACACTATAGCCTCTGTCCACTCACTCACTCACAGACACACTATAGCCTCTGTCCACTCACTCACTCACTCACAGACACACTATAGTCTCTATCCACTCACTCACTCACCCACTCACAGACACACTAGTCTCTGTCCACTCACTCACTCACAGACACACTAGTCTCTGTCCACTCACTCACTCACAGACACACTATAGTCTCTATCCACTCACTCACTCACCCACTCACAGACACACTAGTCTCTGTCCACTCACTCACTCACAGACACACTATAGTCTCTATCCACTCACTCACTCACCCACTCACAGACACACTAGTCTCTGTCCACTCACTCACTCACAGACACACTATAGTCTCTGTCCACTCACTCACTCACAGACACACTATAGTCTCTGTCCACTCACTCACTCACTCACAGACACACTATAGCCTCTGTCCACTCACTCACTCACTCACAGACACACTATAGCCTCTGTCCAATCACTCACTCACTCACAGACACACTATAGTCTCTGTCCACTCACTCACTCACAGACACACTATAGTCTCTATCCACTCACTCACTCACCCACTCACAGACACACTAGTCTCTGTCCACTCACTCACTCACAGACACACTATAGTCTCTGTCCACTCACTCACTCACCCACTCACAGACACACTATAGTCTCTATCCACTCACTCACTCACCCACTCACAGACACACTATAGTCTCTATCCACTCACTCACTCACTCACTCACAGACACACTATAGCCTCTGTCCACTCACTCACTCACCCACTCACAGACACACTAGTCTCTGTCCACTCACTCACTCACAGACACACTATAGTCTCTGTCCAATCACTCACTCACAGACAGAAAAAATGACAGTGAGTGAGTGAGTGAGTGAGTGAGTGAGTGAGTGAGTGAGTGAGTTTAACGCCGCTTTTAACGGTATTCCAGTTTTAATATATACATATGAATGAAATACTGGAATTAATCAGTGACGACAAGATAGACACAATATTTTTATGGATAACAACTTCTTTAATACTGTTGTTATCCATAAAAATATTGTGTCTATCTTGTCATCCGTCAACTTCTAAGTAATGCCTATCAAACAAGTTAATCAGTGACGATAGATCAAGTTATCAGTCACTAGTGACTGATATAAAAAAGTTATATCAGTCATTAGTGTATGGTGCTGACAAACCTAGAAACATAATCAGGGCGAACCGAGATTCGAACCCACAATCATAGGTTTCTGACGTGCCCAAAGGATGCAACTCTGCACAGCGAAATGCGGCGCCTTAGACGATTGGGCCACCCGTGCCCCCCAAACTGACAGACAGACTATAACCTCTGTCATGAACTTCAACAAGACAAAAACCAAATTGTCCTCAGCTTGATAACAATGTTATGTTGTCTGTCAGAAAGAATAATCTCTTTAGATAGCAAATGTCACAAGGAAATTGTCTCATTCCCTTCTAAAAATTCTGATTCAATGTATGTAGAAAAGGTTTCTTTCATCATGAATAAATATATACATACAAACTCATACAGAGTGTCATATCAATAAATATCAGTTTTTGTGTTTATATTATAAACCTGTGGACTACAAGGTATCACTTTCCTGTCACTCACCATGCATCAAAACATCTTTCACGGAAGTCGATGTACAGTGTGAGGTACATGCGGTGTATATGTTGCTCACAGACATTCCTCAACACTCCTCCCCTCAAAAACACTACATAAAACAATTCGTGACAAACTCATGTTATTCCAGGACAAGCCGCACAGTGACTCGTGCCCCTCTCGTGGCCATTTTTGCAACGGACATAGCTAAAAGAAATGTCATAATTGTCAAGAATTGTGTAATGATTCACATATATTTTCCCAATATATCATATACATTTCAGATTCTATCTAAAACACACCGGGACTTACGGCATTATACAGCATGCTTGAACACATTTAACTGTATGTTAGGTATATATTGAGATGCAAGACATATATCAAAAACTTATTCCTGAGGGGTTCCTTGACCGAGGTACTTGAAGTCATACGCACATTCTGATTGGTTTGTTCTATTTTCGCACATATCATTAATCGATAGGGGGATGAGTCTTCTTACAGGTTACAGGAAGTGGAGAGCGGTGACACATGTATCTCTCACATCTGTCTAGTCAACAACCACCATCACCCCTCAGTGATGTGATCCTGGAGAGTAACAGGTGCCCTACCACAATGACTGGTGTGAGATCTCCAGCTCAGTCTCACCTACAGAAACACAGGCATTCCTACACACCTACATCTGTCAGTTCCATCTCCGACACTCCTCCTACGGTCGTCCAGTCACTCAGCCTGCCTCGTGTATTCCGTGCCCAGGTCTGTGATCCCCCAATGTGTGATCAGGGTTTAATACTATAACAAGCGTCCCCCAGCTGGTAATGCCTGTCTGTGTAGCCAGTGGCCATATGGTTCCTAAGCAGATTACTGCCTGTACACTGACCATATGCATCCCCTCACAACAGAGGTCTTAACTCACTTATGGGGGAAGTCATCCGTCACAACAATCAACCTTACATAACACAGTGATCATGGTGTTCCAAGCTTCAACTGCCTTGCGTACTTATTACTTCCCTAATTAATCCTGTAATTCATAATTACTACACTAATTACTACTAGTGAGTGAGTGAGTGAGTGAGTGAGTGAGTGAGTGAGTGAGTGAGTGAGTGAGTGAGGCTTTACGCCACTTTTAGCAATATTCCAGCAATATCACAGCAGGGACACCAGAAATGGGCTTCACACATTGTACCCATGTTGGGGATCGAACTCGGGTCTTCGACGTGACGAGCGAACGCTTTAACCACTAGGTTACCCCACAATAAGTGACTGAGTGAGTTGGGTTTAACACCACTTTTAACAGTATTCCAGTTATAACACTGCATGTAACCTTGATGTGGGAGGAAAGCCAGAAGTAATGCAGGTCTCAAATGATTACCACTTCAGTGAAACCCCCAAGCAGTCTTCAATAAGAAACAAAATAGAGATGGATTGTTTGACTGTGGCTACTCTTAATATGTTATGTAATGTAATCACTCGGGACAGGTTACTGCTGAGAGGTTAGCAGTATGTTGAATTTCGTTTAAACACATTTGTAATGGCAATTACGATAATGAAGTATTATTTATCACATAAACTGCTTGGGGCTGAGAATTATGGACCAAGAGGGCTACATTCTGAACAAAATTATATTGATTGATAAACATAACTTGTGGCTGAGTACAAACAAAAAGTTAGTAAATGAAATATTTCTTTATGAGATGATATAACATGAACAGTGTTACCAGGGCGTATCTCACACCTCGAAAACCCCTGCAAAGAAAGACTGGTCCAGCCCACCGGCTTATCCCGGTAACAGTGTGTCACTGATGACTTAATGGCCGACTGTGTCCACTGCAGGTGACAATCACTTCACACACACAGCCTACTTCTGTGTAACGTGTGTCAACTAAAGAGTTAATGACTGCCGGACATTGACACGGCACCACAATACACAATATCAGCTCAGCGTGCTCAATCCCTGGCTCTGATCCCTCTCATGTAATATTAATATAATTTGTTGACTGATCTTTTTTATGCAATATTAACAGATCAATATGTTTCCAGAATGTTGCTCCAGATTGAAAGCACATTATAAACACAGTGGGTATTCTGGGTCAGAATAGGTCCCCAGTACATCATGCTTGTCTCCCCGTGGGATTCTGGGTCAGAATAGGTCCCCAGTACCTCATGCTTGTCTCCCCGTGGGATTCTGGGTCAGAATAGGTCCCCAGTACCTCATGCTTGTCTCCCTGTGGGATTCTGGGTCAGAATAGGTCCCCAGTACCTCATGCTTGTCTCCTCGTGGGATTCTGGGTCAGAATAGGTCCCCAGTACCTCATGCTTGTCTCCCCGTGGGATTCTGGGTCAGAATAGGTCCCCAGTACCTCATGCTTGTCTCCCCGTGGGATTCTGGGTCAGAATAGGTCCCCAGTACCTCATGCTTGTCTCCCTGTGGGTATTCTGGGTCAGAATAGGTCCCCAGTACCTCATGCTTGTCTCCTTGTGGGGATTCTGGGTCAGAATAGGTCCCCAGTACATCATGCTTGTCTCCCTGTGGAGATTCTGGGTCAGAATAGGTCCCCAGTACCTCATGCTTGTCTCCCTGTGGGGATTCTGGGTCAGAATAGGTCCCCAGTACCTCATGCTTGTCTCCCTGTGGAGATTCTGGGTCAGAATAGGTCCCCAGTGCCTCATGCTTGTCTCCCTGTGGAGATTCTGGGTCAGAATAGGTCCCCAGTGCCTCATGCTTGTCTCCCTGTGGAGATTCTGGGTCAGAATAGGTCCCTAGTGCCTCATGCTTGTCTCCCTGTGGAGATTCTGGGTCAGAATAGGTCCCAAATACATCATGTTTGTCTCCCTGTGGAGATTCTGGCTCCTAAGCGCACATCACACATCAAGAACATTTACACAATCAACATTCACACGACCACACAATCATATTGAAAACATCATAACAAGTTGATAAAAAAAGATAGTTAATGTTAATCTTACATATTCACAAAGCTAATGTGAAAATCCTCTTAATATCTTCATCACACATTCCTGTCTGACATTAACATCTAGGAAAGCAATGGTAATTCTGCGAGCCATTTTCCTCACAGAAACTACCATGAGGAATACCAACCTTCAACACTTCATGAAATCACAGCAGAAAACAGCAACATGGACCACCAACATCTCAATGAGAGGAACCCTCCAGCGTCGCAACTCCCTCACAATTAATCAGTCAGATAAAACACAGGTCAATCTTGTCGCTTGTCTTCTCCCCACAGAAGGATCACCTCAAATACCGGGCGCTCATCGGATTACGAGGTCGACAGACCGTGACCTCACTCACAACACATTCATCCAACCACAGAGGATAGGTTACATCGGGGAGTGTGCTCCAATTGCCGATAACGCCACAGATGTGTGATCTTATCTGGTCGAATGTCTCAATTGACACAGCGCATGTCACACGCAGGCAACATGGACTCAACTAGGTTGTAGAAATGTTCACGATGTGTGTTTTGTGATTGACATGGCTGGATATCAATTGATATCAATTAATGCCTGGTGATTACAGCTGACAATCAAGTCACAAGTCATGTTACATTCATGAAAGGCTCCTCTTGTGAGTTGCCTAACATTTTGAATATCCAGTTGTAATTATGAAGTAATTGGTTGACAACATATGCATGACCTCAACAGAAAAGACATTTGGCCTTAAATGATAAGGGAATCTAATCTGAAGAAATGATGTTCAAGATTAACTGGGTGATCAAAATTGAACAAAATTATTATCAAGGACTGGGAGAGCTTGTAATATTGATGTTTTATACAACTCAATGTTTGATAGGGATACTTAAAAAAGGGATAACATGTAGATATGTTATTACGGATCATAACTTGAAATTCCTGAAAATAAATCCTATTCGTATGACAACAAATTCAGTCTCCAAGCATTCCGCCCCAACTCAACTAATGGCAATATCCCTACCAAACGTTGAATGGTATACACTGTAACCAAGTATGTAATAAACAGACATCCGACATTACAGCACCTTCCAATGCAGATCTAGCAGACCAATGAAACATGGAACGATACCATGGTTACTGTACATCTCCAGAAGGGTAAACACGATGCTCTACAAGAATATACAATACAAACACGATGCACCTGTTATAACAAACACAATGTACTTGTTATACATGTTATAACAAACATGATGTACTTGTAACAAACAAGATGTACCTGTTATAACAAACACTATGTACCTGTTATAACAAACACGATGCACCTGTTATAACAAACACGATGCACTTGTTAAAACAAACACGATGTACCTGTTATAACAAACACGATGCACCTGTTATAACAAACATGATGTACTTGTTCTAACAAACACGATGTACTTGTTATAACAAACAAGATGTACCTGTTATAACAAACACTATGTACCTGTTATAACAAACACAATGTACCTGTTATAACAAACACGATTCACCTGTTATAACAAACATGATGTACTTGTTTAACAAACACGATGTACTTGTTATAACAAACACGATGCACCTGTTATAACAAACATGATGTACCTGTTATAACAAACATGATGTACCTGTTATAACAAACATGATGTACCTGTTAGAACAAACACGATGTACTTGTTATAACAAACATGGTGTACCTGTTATAACAAACACGATGCACCTGTTATAACAAACATTATGTACCTGTTATAACAAACACGATGCACCTGTTATAACAAACACTATGTACCTGTTATAACAAACACTATGTACCTGTTATAACAAACATGATGTACTTGTTCTAACAAACACGATGTTCTTGTTATAACAAACACGATGCACCTGTTATAACAAACATGATGTACCTGTTAGAACAAACACGATGTACTTGTTATAACAAACACGGTGTACCTGTTATAACATGTTAAAGCATACACATGTTAAATCTATTCCAGAGATCAAGCAGCAGTGAATAAACTTAGTTCAAACTTTGATGAAAATTAAAATGTTTTCTATAATCACTACTTGACAGTTTTATACGGTTTATACCCTTTCCACGCTTCAGTTTTCAGTAAAATACACACAAGAAAATGTCAAGTAAACTTTTGGTCTAAGCAGGGGGGGCGCTTCTGAAGATTACACTCTGATTGGTTTAGAATTAGCCCAGGGGGTGCTGATTGGAAGACAACGCTTAATGGAACAAATACAGTATTTCTGAGATGCTAGTATGGTATTCTTAATATTACAACAGTCCTTTTTACTGAGAAGACACAAGACGACAAGCGGACAAATTAACTCGGTCTGTGTATTGTTGGAACATCACATGAAATCCTTTGTGACATCATAAACCAAAGCATGAAGACATTTTGAATAATTTTACGACGATGAGTTTAAATGATGTCATGTTGCTATGCGCTGTTCCAGAGACAATGTGAAAAACAAAATACTACAAACACTCAAACATAGCCAATCAAGAGCATATCGGGTAATGTGTTCTTCCAGACATATCTGGCATATGTGCAAAGAGGAATATTGCTGGAAGCAAGTCTAGTAAATAAAAGGAAGAGAATTTATGGATGTCAACCTCTTTATTATGAGAAAATAGTTGTTTTCCTCATTATAAAGAAGTTGACATCCATAAATTCTCTTCCTTATGTGTATCACTACTAAATGCCATTCAAAGACTTGAAGTAAATAAAATATCACAGATCACAGTACAACAAAACTGTTACCTGGCAACTGTATCTATTACAATAGTGCAGATAATCCTTGGAAATTCCTTTTCCATATAAAAGTCTGCAACCATCCAACCATCTCGAATTGAACCTGAACATGTTTTCCAACATGACCATTTTCATAATTATTTAAAAGAAATTATTCCAAAGAAGAGATAATTAATTATTAACATCATGACTGTTCTACAAAAGCAGTTTATCTGCTACTGACGCCTGGCCATGACAAACTGACTGAAAAGGTCGGTGTCATGTGTCACAACCAGACTGTCATAAATAACAGGCATTAATGTTTTAATATCGGCTGTGTTGATGCCGACACAGGACAAAGTCGGCTATAAAACACTTGAGTGCTCCGCCATGGGTCTCCAGCCGATCAAGGCATCAGGTTACGGTAGGACCAAGCAGAGTGTGGCCAGATCTTCAGGGTGTAGCACACCATAGACAGTCACAGGGGGCGGGGGGTATCACACACAATACCTGGCATGTCAGGTGCTACAGGACCATTCATTCACAGTAATCCTTGTATGTCTTAATTGGGCATAAATCTCACCATACATACATCGCTGAAGCTCACCTGAACAAACTGGTTGATAATTACTTGGGAGTTGGGGGAGTTTGGTGGGTGAGTGAGTGAGTTTGGGAGTGAGTAGTTAGAGAATCAAATGAAAACTGTATTTTGAGCAAAATAGCCGCCTACCAATACATACTACGGCTGCAACGAAAACACTATGAAGCAATTACGATACGTATCATGAATATAGGGTAATGAATATTTATTCATGAATACAGTAACAAGTCAGCAGTTGATGTATGATTTATTATACTTAGGTAAACCAAATAAGTTATTTGACATGGTTGGACCATGTTGACAGTGTTAATTATTATTATTACCACATTACTGTTAAATTAGAAATATAAGAGTGTTGTCTTTGAAGAGATCTACATATGCATGTCATTTGTTCTTGTGGATACTTTGAGGTACAGGCAAAGTAAATGTACATGACTGCATATTCATGGTTGCAAAATACAGTGATCGCTCGCTACAATGCTACCTTTGGGGTCCAGACCTCGTCAACGAATTCGGGTAACGAACAGGTGTGAAATTTGTGATAAAACATCACTAGACATGATTTACCATGTAAATTGTATTTCCTGTTCTGCTAGGCATTGTTTTACATACAGAGATTAAGATTACTGAGTGAACTGTCTCGTAAACTAAGCTGAAAATAGCAATCAGCTGTACACACGTTTTCTACCAATTTACCAGTGATTCAGTTTAAAAATACCCAATAATATAAGGTCAAAGAATTTTGATGCAACGATTGGAAGAACTATTATTTTATCAGGAATAATACATTGTGTATATGTCTATTCCATTATTGTTATTTTAGTTGCAGCATTTACTATATAAATATTTCAAATAATTATAACCATAATCGTAGCACTTTGGTTCAGCTGACAGCTACTGCCAGATTTTTTTTATGTATGGAACAATTTTACGAGTCACTGTTGAGATTTCCCGCGCTACCTGCACTCGATTGTGAAAACGTTATGTTGACGTGTAACAGTCAAACTGCAACAAATATGACTTATAACAAGTCAAAGTATCTCATTTATGATATATGCATCCATTCTCTGACAAGTGAGGTTCTTTTCAAGGCGCCAATGCGGTAATCTGATCTTGGCTGTTGTAAATAACGGTGCGTCCGAAAGTAATGTTAAACAATATTGAATGAAATTTTGAATAACATTATTAAAATATATTACAACCATAAGTCCAGATATACAATGAACACGTTTTTATAACCAAATAGTGGAATAACAAGGTCAGAGCTCCTGGTAACTTTTTGAGCAATTGAGTTTTTACTTGAAGTTTTCTATTTTAATTGGGTTATTACATTTTTCATTGGGTTACCAATATTTTTTCACTCATCTATTCATCACTCTATTGGGTTTTTCCCAAAATGAGCTAACATTTTGAGATTTCAAAAACAATAAAATAATGTTGTGGATGTATATAAGGGTTCTAAGAAAAGGTTTGACTCAGAAAGTAAATTAGCTTGTAATGGTGTTTCGGAAATTAGCTCAATTCTACGCATACTGAAAATGCTTCATTGGTTATTTACGCGTGCTATTTTTATAATTTGAGTTTTTCATTTAATGCATGTGTTTCTGTACGCAAGTTAATTGAAAGTAATTGGGTTTTGAATATTTTTGAGAGTTGTTTTACGCAAATATGCTGCTTATCTGTAGCTCTGAGGATTATATTGCGTAATTCAGTTTAGACTTTTTGACTGGTACTTCTGGTGTTACGTGCTCATGGTAATCTGTTGCTATTGTCTGTGTGGTTGGGGAAAAACACTGTCAGTGTAAAACTTGAGTTTATTTAAAATGTACGAAATGTAGGTTGAAACATTCAAGTGATATTTTTTGTGAAGCAAACAAGCCAAACATTGGGACAATGCTGTTTATAGCCTTATGTTTGGGTTGAGAGTACCATCAGGGGCCGTGGCAAACTGACATAAGTTATGCTACTGCATGGTTTGTATATATTTTGATAAATAACAGATGAGTTCAAGTAAAAAACACAACTTTAAAATTATTTTCTTTGTAAATATGCGATTCCAGTAAGCAGGAATAACAAATTCAATTAATGAAGGGATAAACTGAATACACAAGTAAATGGAAACAGCCCTTATATATACATATATTGAAGGAGGAGAACTTATGGATGTCAGCATGTTTTATTATGAGGAACAACGTTTAGAGGCAGGTTTTCCAAATGATTCCATAAATTCTCTTCCTTATGTGTATCACTTCTTATGCCATTCAAAGAATTGATACAATTATTTGCAATAACACAGAAGAGAGAAACATAAACAAATCCCAGTTTAATATTTTGATATAGCTGAATATGTGACCACACACATGTAACATGGGTCCCCTATCTGGCTGTGGCAGCCCCTCCCTCCTGGTAGAGAGTGATGAAGATCTGCCCCACCCCCTGTATGTAACACTGTCCCCTCCCTCCTGGTTGATGGTGATGAAGATCTGCCCCACCCCTTGTATGAAACACTGTCCCCTACCTGGCTGTGGCCGCCCCTCCCTCCTGGTTGAGGGTGATGAAGATCTGTTTCTCTTTCAGCAGCATGTCACTGAGATGTCGGATCTCCTGCAGCTGTTCCTCTAGAAGCTGGTACAGCTGCAACCAAACCCACATGTGTTAACTGTCATGTCTAACAGGTCACTGACACATATACCACACATATACCAGGTCCGGACGCAAATTTCAATTCTGCACTCTTTTTTACTTTTCTTTCTTTCTTTTTTGTTTAACACCACACTAAGCAATATTCCAGCTGTAAGACGGCGGTCTGTAAATAATCCGAGTCTGGACTAGACAATCCAGGGATTATCGATCTACGCAATTGGAATATGACATGCATCAACCAAGTCAGCGAGCCTGACCACCCGATCCTTTCATCACCGCTTATGACTTTCAGGGGTCCGATTATTGGGTGTTTTGAGGTTCTTTGCCATGTGCGGAGAAAACAATAGCTCTTTCCAAAAGGGACATAATTCTTTATTGGCATCTTTGCCTACCATACACTGTTGGTCTACGAGGTCACACACATGTGTACATACACTGTTGGTCTACGAGGTCACCCACGTGTGTACATACACTGTTGGTCTATGAGGTCACACACATGTGTACATACACTGTTGGTCTACGAGGTCACCCACGTGTGTACATATACTGTTTGTCTACGAGGTCACACACGTGTACATACGCTGTTGGTGTGTATTAGTCGTCAAGGTTTCTAGCTGATATTGGGATTGAGGACTGATATCATCTCCCACTGGTCTCTGCCTACCTTCATATCGTCGGTGCCACTCTGCCTCTCCTTCAGCTGGTGCAGCAGGTCGCGGTTGGCACGGCCACTCTCCAGGACACTCCGGTTCTTCTCCGCCATCAGCTCCTGCATCAACAAACCGTCAGTTACCAACCTCACAATACCACATCCTTCTGTACCACATCCTTCTGTACCACGCAACAGTGCACAGGGAGAATGGATATTTTCCTTTACAGCTGAAACATCTTTACAATGGAGCATGGTCCATAATTTGGGGATGTTTATTGGGGAAGCCATCAGATTTTAAGACACATTTGTGGTCACTAAAATTGGGGGATCTGCGGAGGATTCTCATCCCTGAGTGTAAAGCTTTATTCTTACACCATTCAGGATAAATGACCGAGTCACACACTCAAATTATCTATGCCTCCATTACCACTTGGCCTACCGCTAACTACCCAATGCTGGAATATCCTCCCTTCCCCGTACGTAGTCACACGAAGCAATGCTCAGCCTACGGCTAGCTACCCAATGCTGGAATATCCTCCCTTCCATGTATGTAGTCACATGAAGCAGTGCTCGGACTACGGCTAGCTACCCAGTGCTGGAATATCCTCCCTTCCATGTATGTAGTCACATGAAGCAGTGCTCGGCCTATGGCTAGCTACCCAATGCTGGAATATCCTCCCTTCCATGTATGTAGTCACACGAAGCAGTGCTCGGCCTACGGCTAGCTACCCAATGCTGGAATATCATCCCTTTCATGTACGTAGTCAGATGAAGCAGTGCTCGGACTACGGCTAGCTACCCGATGCTGGAATATCCTCCCTTCCATGTATGTAGTCACATGAAGCAGTGCTCGGACTACGGCTAGCCACCCAATGCTGAAATATCCTCCCTTCCCCGTACGTAGTCACATGAAGCAGTGCTCGGCCTACGGCTAGCTACCCAATGCTGGAATATCCTCCCTTCCCCGTACGTAGTCACACGAAGCAGTGCTCGGCCTACGGCTAGCTACCCGATGCTGGAATATCCTCCCTTCCATGTATGTAGTCACATGAAGCAGTGCTCGGACTACGGCTAGCTACCCAATGCTGGAATATCCTCCCTTCCATGTATGTAGTCACATGAAGCAGTGCTCGGCCTACGGCTAGCTACCCAATGCTGGAATATCCTCCCTTCCATGTACGTAGTCACATGAATCAGTGCTTGGCCTACGGCTAGCTACCCAATGCTGGAATATCCTCCCTTCCATGTATGTAGTCACATGAAGCAGTGCTCGGCCTACGGCTAGCTACCCAATGCTGGAATATCCTCCCTTCCCCGTACGTAGTCACATGAAGCAGTGCTCGGCCTACGGCTAGCTACCCAATGCTGGAATATCCTCCCTTCCATGTATGTAGTCACATGAAGCAGTGCTCGGCCATGGCTAGCTACCCAATGCTGGAATATCATCCCTTCCCTGTATGTAGTCACATGAAGCAGTTGCTCACCTCAAGGAGCTTGTCCTTCTCTCGCAGCTGATCTCTGAGTAGCCGGAGACGGCTGCCATCACCACCGTTGTATTCCAGTGCATCCTGGAAATACCCAAACACTTTTCAGGCTTCTGTCTATCAATTCTTTGATAGTCATTTCTTAGAATCGACGGATGACAAGGCAAACACAAATTATGGATAACAACTTCATTATTATAGTGTAATAGCAACGTTTTGGTTAAGATCCTCACACCGTTGTCAAGAATATACTGCTGTTCCTACAATATAAGGATTTATACCAAAACATCCCTATTACACTAAAATAATAGGGTGGCCCACCTGTAGTGCTGTGTGACTCACCTGTAGTGCTGTGTGGCCCACCTGTAGTGCTGTGTGACTCACCTGTAGTGCTGTGTGGCCCACCTGTAGTGCTGTGTGACTCACCTGTAGTGCTGTGTGGCCCACCTGTAGTGCTGTGTGGCCCACCTGTAGTGCTGTGTGGCCCACCTGTAGTGCTGTGTGACTCACCTGTAGTGCTGTGTGACTCACCTGTAGTGCTGTGTGACTCACCTATAATGCTGTTTGGCCCACCTGTAGTGCTGTGTGACTCACCTGTAGTGCTGTGTGACTCACCTATAATGCTGTTTGGCCCACCTGTAGTGCTGTGTGACTCACCTGTAGTGCTGTTTGGCCCACCTGTAGTGCTGTGTGACTCACCTGTAGTGCTGTGTGACTCACCTGTAGTGCTGTGTGACTCACCTATAATGCTGTTTGGCCCACCTGTAGTGCTGTGTGACTCACCTGTAGTGCTGTGTGACCCACCTGTAGTGCTGTGTGACTCACCTGTAGTGCTGTGTGACTCACCTGTAGTGCTGCATCCTTGTCAGCTAGCAGTGCCTCCAGGTGTTTGACAGCTCTCCGTTTGTCCTCCATCATCCCCGCTTGACCGTCCACCGCAGCCTGACGAACAACACGTCAATCAACCATTAATACACATCTAGTGACACAGACAGGACAACAAGATGCTTTTATGCACTCATATTTTCAATCAAGCTTAATCCTGAAACTTGAAAGAAACTAAATGAAAGGCTTCAAGGTAAAGATAGTACCAGTGGTAAATGATTGCCATATCTGAAGGAGGAATCAACTCACCTCAAGCTCCTGCTGTGCCGTCCTCAGTTGTGATGTCAGCTGTCGGATGTAACCATCCCTGTCTCCTGTCTCCCCATCAAGTGCCTGAAACAACATCAACATCATCATCACACACAGGGACATCATGAACGGGAAATACATACACATCATCAAAGTAACTGAATCAAATTCTATTCATTGCCAACTATGCTAAAGTGGAACCAGTTTTTAACAGTGGCTTCCTCAACAAGTTTTTAACAGTCTTTTAGCAACAGAGAAGATCATTTATCCAAATGCAAGGAAATCCTTGTCAATGCACCATGCAACAATATTCCAGCTATATAATGGAAGCCTGTGAATAATCAAGTTTGAAACAGACAATCCAGTGATTGATATTATCAGCAACAATCCACGCTGCATTGGGGTATGATGACAAACCATCCACCAAGTCATGGAGCCTGACCTCCCATACCATTAGGCTGCCTCTTACGGCTAACCATCCACCAAGTCATAGAGCCTGACCTCCCATACCATTAGGCTGCCTCTTACGGCTAACACAGGCTGCTGGGGACCAATTCTTCCGCGGAAAAGAAACATCTCAAGCCATGAAACTCACTTGAAGCGCATCCTCTGCTGCCTTCAGCTGGCGTTTGGTGTCCTCCAGGTCTGTGTCATGTCCTGCCACTTTCTGCTTCAGATTCCTCAACTCCTGGTTCTTCTCCGCCAGAGCTTTGTGTAGATCCCCCACACCGACCTACAACACAACAACACCCTCTCAACAACATCCTTGGCTGTTAGCCATCAATGTCACCGCAGTCACCGCGGTCTAGTGGAAGGAGTGCCTGTCTGGAGAGCGGAAGGTCAGTGGTCGATCTCCGGCCTCATCATACGATGTCCCTACCTGGCACATTCCCACATAAACGGGATGAAAAAAAGGACGGGTTTGATCGGAGTCAGTACACTGTGTCTGAGGGGGTTATTCATGTTCAACTGTGGCATGGTATCTCAGTAGGCATGCTATATAAAACCTACATTAATGCAGACAAGTACAAGCAGCCATGTACCCATACACATGTGTACCGTTATAAGTGCAAAAACCTTGAACAGACGTTAAACCCGATTGCACTCATGTGTCTATGAACCTATTCTTCCATCACACACAGGCTGGCCCTCTACCTCACAGACATGTCACTGTTACTCTCAGTACAGCATATTGTCAACAAGTATTTGCAGTATTTGAAACTGAGCATGAAAGTGAGGGGTCCTTATCAATACCCTAATATTATTTGTCTTAAAAGATTCAGGGGTCCCATGACCATCCCCAATCCATCATCCTGTGACCACCTGGCCGTCCTGGGACAGCAGCCCGACATACTCCCATGACCCACCTGGCAGTCCTGGGAGAGCAGCCCGACATACTCCTGTGACCCACCTGGCGGTCCTGGGACAGCAGCCCGACATACTCCTGTGACCCACCTGCGATAGCAGCCCGACATACTCCTGTGACCCACCTGGCCGTCCTGGGACAGCAGCCCGACATACTCCCATGACCCACCTGGCCGTCCTGGGACAGCAGCCCGACATACTCCTGTGACCCACCTGGCCGTCCTGGGACAGCAGCCCGACATACTCCCATGACCCACCTGGCCGTCCTGGGACAGCAGCCCGACATACTCCCATGACCCACCTGGCCGTCCTGGGACAGCAGCCCGACATACTCCCGTGACCCACCTGGCCGTCCTGGGACAGCAGCCCGACATACTCCCGTGACCCACCTGGCCGTCCTGGGACAGCAGCCCGACATACTCCTGTGACCCACCTGGCCGTCCTGGGATAGCAGCCCGACATATTCCTGTGACCCACCTGGCGGTCCTGGGACAGCAGCCCGACATACTCCTGCAGCCCGACATATTCCTGTGACCCACCTGGCCGTCCTGGGACTGCAGCCCGACATACTCCTGCAGCCCGACATACTCCTGTGACCCACCTGGCCGTCCTGGGACAGCAGCCCGACATACTCCCATGACCCACCTGGCCGTCCTGGGACAGCAGCCCGACATACTCCCGTGACCCACCTGGCCGTCCTGGGACAGCAGCCCGACATACTCCCGTGACCCACCTGGCCGTCCTGGGACAGCAGCCCGACATACTCCTGTGACCCACCTGGCCATCCTGGGACAGCAGCCCGACATACTCCTGCAGCCCGACATACTCCTGTGACCCACCTGGCCGTCCTGGGACAGCAGCCCGACATATTCCTGTGACCCACCTGGCGGTCCTGGGACAGCAGCCCGACATACTCCTGCAGCCCGACATATTCCTGTGACCCACCTGGCCGTCCTGGGACAGCAGCCCGACATAATCCTGCAGCCCGACATACTCCTGTGACCCACCTGGCCGTCCTGGGACAGCAGCCCGACATATTCCTGTGACCCACCTGGCGGTCCTGGGACAGCAGCCTGACATACTCCTGCAGCCCGACATATTCCTGTGACCCACCTGGCCATCCTGGGACTGCAGCCCGACATACTCCTGCAGCCCGACATATTCCTGTGACCCACCTGGCCGTCCTGGGACAGCAGCCCGACATACTCCTGTGACCCACCTGGCCGTCCTGGGACAGCAGCCCGACATATTCCTGCAGTTGTTTGTCCTTGTCCTTGAGTCTGTCCTCCAGCACCTTCAGCAGGTCTCCCTTCATCTTCACCTCGTTCTGAGCATCATCCAGCAGGTGCTGCCAACAGAGAGTACACAGTACAGCAGGTGCTACATCACAGTCTGTACTTAATGAAGACTGGCCAGGATAAACAAGAGTTTGCCACTAACGTGGCTCTATCCCCCGCCCCTGTTGCAGAATTTATGACATAATTAATCTAAACAAACCCTAACCTTTTTTAACCGAGGTGGAACTTGTCATGGAAATTGTAAAAAAAAGAAGAGTTTGGAACTTAAGTCCATCTTGCTGCCATGGAAACCTAAAAAATAAAAATTTCTAAAATTTCTAAATAGCAAAAGGCACCAGTTCAGCATGTACCTGACAAACCTGCAAAGTTTGTTGAAAAAATATTGAACGGTTTCCGAGTAATGCACCGGAAACGAAACGTGACGAAGGACGTATGGACGGATGGACGGATGGAGCCCGTTTCTATATCCCCCGCCAACTTTGTTGGGCGGGGGATAACAAGCACTTGTCATGAGTTTTGTCCAAAACCAGTGTTTGCAATAATTTTAAAACCCAACAAGACATTTGGTCAGGTGACCCATAATGTTGCGGAAGAATATGTAAGTAGTCTTGGAATTATCTGCCAGACATGTGGGCAGGTGGAGGAAAATTTCAGACAGCCCGACAGAAAAGTTGAGTGAGTGAGTGAGTGAGTGAGTGAGTGAGTGAGTGAGTGAGTGAGTGAGTGAGTGGGTGGGTGGGTGGGTGAGTGAGTTGGGTTTAACGCCGTTTTTAACAGTATTCCAGGTATATCACGGCGTGTCAGCTTAATGTTGGAGGAAAACCCTCGAGCAAGGGTATGGTGCTGACAAACCTAGAAACATAATTGGGGCGAAGGTTTCTGGCGAATCGTGGCGACTTAGATGACTGGGCCACACGTGCCCCCGCCACGGGCAGGAAGTTATTTCAGACACTGTGCCAAATATGAAGGCACAGCAGCTGCATCGATGTCCCACATGAAGTCCACATGATCATCTCACCTTGTACTGCTGAGCCTGTCCGTCCAGTCGGTCCTGAGCCTGGTCCCTCTCCTTCTGCAGCTGCTCCTGGAGAGCCTGAAACATACACGCCCACTTAGTCTCGCTTTCTGTTTCCCCACATACCAACACACATAACTCTCCATCTCCCAAACCATTCCTCTCATACAAACATACACGCCCACTTAGTCTCGCTTTCTGTCTCCCCGCCCATCCCTGCAATCCTCCTCTGGTCCCATCCATTCTTTGTTGACCCCATCCATCCATTGTTCACCCCATCCATCCTTTGGTCACCCCATCCATATTCCTCTGGCCCCAATCCTCCTCTGGCCACACCCATCTTTTGTTCACCCCATCCATCCTTTGTTCACCCCATCCATATTCCCCTGGCCCATCCATCCATTGTTCACCCCATCCATATTCCTCTAGCCCCAATCCTCCTATGGCCCCACCCATCCTTTGTTCACCCCATCCATCCTTTGTTCACCCCATCCATATTCCCATGGCCCATCCATCCATTGTTCACCCCATCCATATTCCTCTAGCCCCAATCCTCCTCTGGCCCCACACATCCTTCTCTTCCCCCATCCATTTTCCTCTTATCCTTCTCTCAGCCCAACCCTCCTCTCACCCCAATCAATCTCCCCATAACCACAACCCATCCTCCTCACCCACCCACAGCCACTGTTTGAACAGAAGGAAACCTCACCTCCAGGGCCTTCTCACTCTGTCTGAGAGCATTCTCCGCCTTCCCTAACAAGTCCTTGAAGTTGCCCAGCTCACCGTCCTTCTTGCCCAGAGCTCGCATCAGATTCTACAAGCAACAACACTGGCAGTTCAACCACAGCTGGTATCAGTCTCCAGGAAGCTGACTTGCAACAGTCAGGAATACCTTGTGAGGGTACTTGTTTGTTTCCAAAGTATATATTCCGGCGATATGTACATAATTGAGTCTGGACCAGACAAACCAGCGACTGACAACACGAGCAATGATCCACACTGTTAGGGTACAATGTCATGCAATCAACCAAGTTACTGAGTCTGACCATGTGGTCCATTACGTTGCCCTGTACAAGAACAGGTTGGTGGTGAACACTGCATCCAGTCTGACCACTGGGTCCATTACGTCGCCCTGTACAAGGACAGGTTGCCATGGACCACTCGATTCAGTCTGACCACCGGGTCCATTACATCGCCCTGTACAAGGACAGGTTGCCATGGACCACTCGATTCAATCTGACCACCAGGGCCATTACGTCGCCCTGTACAAGGACAGGTTGCCATTGACCACTGCATCCAGTCTGACCACTCGGTCCATTACATCGCCTTGTACAAGGACACTTCATGGACCACTCGATTCAGTCTGACCACCCGGTTCATTACATCGCCCTGTACAAGGACAGGTTGCCATGGACCACTCGATTCAATCTGACCACAAGGGCCATTACCTCGCCCTGTACAAGGACACGTCATGGACCACTCGATTCAGTCTGACCACCCGGTTCATTACATCGCCCTGTATAAGGACAGGTTGCCATGGACCACTGGATCCAGTCTGACCACTGGGTCCATTACGTCGCCCGGTACAAGGACACGCCATGGACCCCCAAACAACCTACTTTGGAATTAAGTGTAATCAGAACCACATTATTTTCATAATTCCGAACTTTCTTGACTCACATTTCGCAGCAAGTTTGCACAGTTCTATGTGATCAAGTGTATGACCAACATGATGCGGTATACATATCAAAGCATCCCCATCTTTTGCACAACTCAGAAAACATATGCCTCACACTCCCCTCCATGGCATTTGATCTGTACTATCTTAGTATGATATACACTCTGTACTGCCCACTTCATTCTATCTTAGTATGATATACACTCTGTACTGCCCACTTCATTCTATCTTAGTATGATATACACTCTCTACTGCCCACTTCATTCTATCTTAGTATGATATACACTCTATACTGCCCACTTCATTCTATCTTAGTATGATATACACTCTATACTGCCCACTTCATTCTATCTTAGAAGGATATACACTCCAAACTACCCACCTTATTCTATCTTAGTTTGATATATTCTCTATTCTCCCCTCTTCATTCTCAGTATAATATACACTCTCGACTGTCCACTTGCTATAGAGACTAGTCTCCTGCAACAAGTTATACCTCAAGCTGGAGTTCATTTTCTCGTAGATTCTGCTCAAGCCGGGCTATTTTGGCATCAGCGCTGTCGATGTCTGAGTGAAACGTCTCCTCGGCCTGGTTATTGATGACACACAAACACTCAACACAAGTCAACACAACCAAAGTTAGTCAACACAACAAACAGCGATATATACATCACGCACACACAATGTAGCACTGACCATATGGCTATGACAGGAAGGGGAGCCAACACTGGCCACGTAACTGAGGTCTGGGGACATTGGAGGTTGTACCCAGCTCCTTCCCAGATCGTGACACCTTCGTTACACTCTCAGTAACATTGCTGCTGTCATGGTGGGTGCGGCCATTACAAGAATCTTGAAATTTGCCCTCTAACCCCAAATATAGTAACGTTTATAAATTCTGTTTATGTCTTTGGGAATGCCATCATAGCGAATTTTGGTTTACAACTGACCAGATTTCCCTGATGAATTTACCTTTTTGTTTGTTTGATCAGATTGGTTCAAGATTGCAGACAAATGGAAAATCACCCAACTTCTCCCTTACATTCTTACTATACCAATTACACATGATAGTTGAAAAGTTACATGATAGTATAGAGAGCCTGTGAAGGGACTATTGCTGTGAGGAGCATGGTCCTATTACAGGAAGGGGAGACAACACTGGCCATATAGCTTAGGTCTGGGGAACATTGAAGGTTCTACTACACCAATTCAGAATCAGTCTGTAAAGAGAATTCAGTGCAGACTGAATCATCTGGCAGCTGTGATTGGAGGATTTTGTGGATGATTTTTATGTTTCTTAAATGTACATCCATCCAGTAATTAAAACAGACGATGTTTTTCTATATTTAGTGCAGTTTTTTTTTAACATGATGACTTATGCTGAATGTGACCAGATATTTTCAAGCAAGTGCCGTTTGTTGTGGAACTGGGTGTGGTGTGCTTAGCTCCTGTACTCGGAACAGGAGCTGGCTAACCTAGTCAATCTTTTTTGTTTTTATTGCAGCTTTAAGGTCTGACTGTGCACACATGTATATATGTGATGGCTGTTGATTGTTAGTTATTTTTATAAAAAAGTATAATGTTACTATAGAAGCCTGAGGAAACATTTTGTTGTGTAACCTAAAGGCTACTACAGAAAGGGGAGACAACTCTGACCAAACATTTAAGGGTTTGGGGAACATTAAATGGATGCTATTATCTCTAATAACTCTCATTTTGTGTGCCATGGAAATCTTTTACTTGGATTGGGTTCATTTGGATCTTCTTTTTTTTTAATGATAAAAGGACTGTCACAGTTTCAAAATACTGCTGCTCACAATGGTCAGAACTTCATTGCTTCAGTGATATGCTATGAAATAAAAATGAAATAAATATGAAATACTGTTACATGCTGTCATCTTTATTTATGTTAAAACATAATATATTTAACCATGCTTGATGATGAATGAAAAAATAATAATTATTCAAAATCAAACATCTATACAACAAAATATGAATCCAATAAATAATAATTATTACAATACTAAGCCATGCATCAAACACTATTAAAACAGTCCATCACTGCAAACTAAGTATGTAGGAGTTAACTCCCTTCGTCAACAAGTAAACAAATACAATGAATTTTCTATGATGTGATTGTGTGGTTGGTGTAGTCACACAGGAGTTACCTCCCTTACCTGGTGTCTAGCCATCCTGGCTTCATGCAAGTCGACTCGGAGTTTCTTCATGTCCTCCTCCGATCTCAGCAGGTGCTCCTCCAGGGTGCCGGACTACAACACAGGACAAGGATAGAACTCAACATACATGTATACACCTCAGCAGGTGCTCCTCCAGGGTGCCGGACTACAACACAGGACAAGGATAGAACTCAACATACATGTATACACCTCAGCAGGTGCTCCTCCAGGGTGCTGGACTACAACACAGGACAAGGATAGAACTCAACATACATGTATACACCTCAGCAGGTGCTCCTCCAGGATGCCGGACTACAACACAGGACAAGGATAGAACACAACATACATGTATACACCTCAGCAGGTGCTCCTCCAGGGTGCCGGACTACAACACAGGACAAGGATAGAACACAACATACATGTATACACCTCAGCAGGTGCTCCTCCAGGATGCCGGACTACAACACAGGACAAGGATGGAACACACAACATACATGTATACACCTCAGCAGGTGCTCCTCCAGGGTGCCAGACTACAACACTGGACAAGGATAGAACACAACATACATGTATACACCTCAGCAGGTGCTCCTCCAGGATGCCGGACTACAACACAGGACAAGGATAGAACACAACATACATGTATACACCTCAGCAGGTGCTCCTCCAGGGTGCCGGACTACAACACAGGACAAGGATAGAACTCAACATACATGTATACACCTCAGCAGGTGCTCCTCCAGGATGCCGGACTACAACACAGGACAAGGATGGAACACACAACATACATGTATACACCTCAGCAGGTGCTCCTCCAGGATGCCGGACTACAACACAGGACAAGGATGGAACACACAACATACATGTATACACCTCAGCAGGTGCTCCTCCAGGGTGCCGGACTACAACACAGGACAAGGATAGAACACAACATACATGTATACACCTCAGCAGGTGCTCCTCCAGGGTGCCGGACTACAACACAGGACAAGGATGGAACACACAACATACATGTATACACCTCAGCAGGTGCTCCTCCAGGGTGCCGGACTACAACACAGGACAAGGATAGAACACAACATACATGTATACACCTCAGCAGGTGCTCCTCCAGGGTGCCGGACTACAACACAGGACAAGGATGGAACACACAACATACATGTATACACCTCAGCAGGTGCTCCTCCAGGATGCCAGACTACAACACTGGACAAGGATAGAACACAACATACATGTATACACCTCAGCAGGTGCTCCTCCAGGATGCCGGACTACAACACAGGACAAGGATAGAACACAACATACATGTATACACCTCAGCAGGTGCTCCTCCAGGATGCCGGACTACAACACAGGACAAGGATGGAACACACAACATACATGTATACACCTCAGCAGGTGCTCCTCCAGGGTGCCGGACTACAACACAGGACAAGGATAGAACACAACATACATGTATACACCTCAGCAGGTGCTCCTCCAGGGTGCCGGACTACAACACAGGACAAGGATGGAACACACAACATACATGTATACACCTCAGCAGGTGCTCCTCCAGGGTGCCGGACTACAACACAGGACAAGGATAGAACACAACATACATGTATACACCTCAGCAGGTGCTCCTCCAGGGTGCCGGACTACAACACTGGACAAGGATGGAACACACAACATACATGTATACACCTCAGCAGGTGCTCCTCCAGGATGCCGGACTACAACACAGGGCAAGGATGGAACACACAACATACATGTATACACCTCAGCAGGTGCTCCTCCAGGATGCCGGACTACAACACAGGACAAGGATGGAACATACAACATACATGTATACACCTCAGCAGGTGCTCCTCCAGGATGCCGGACTACAACACAGGGCAAGGATGGAACACACAACATACATGTATACACCTCAGCAGGTGCTCCTCCAGGATGCCGGACTACAACACAGGACAAGGATGGAACATACAACATACATGTGTACACCTCAGCAGGTGCTCCTCCAGGATGCCGGACTACAACACTGGACAAGGATGGAACATACAACATACATGTATACACCTCAGCAGGTGCTCCTCCAGGATGCCGGACTACAACACTGGACAAGGATGGAACATACAACATACATGTATACACCTCAGCAGGTGCTCCTCCAGGATGCCGGACTACAACACAGGACAAGGATGGAACACACAACATACATGTATACATCTCAGCAGGTGCTCCTCCAGGGTGCCGGACTACAACACAGGACAAGGATGGAACACACAACATACATGTATACATCTCAGCAGGTGCTCCTCCAGGGTGCCGGACTACAACACAGGACAAGGATAGAACACAACATACATGTATACACCTCAGCAGGTGCTCCTCCAGGGTGCCGGACTACAACACAGGACAAGGATGGAACACACAACATACATGTATACATCTCAGCAGGTGCTCCTCCAGGGTGCCGGACTACAACACTGGACAAGGATGGAACACAACATACATGTATACACCTCAGCAGGTGCTCCTCCAGGATGCCAGACTACAACACTGGACAAGGATGGAACATACAACATACATGTATACACCTCAGCAGGTGCTCCTCCAGGGTGCCGGACTACAACACTGGACAAGGATAGAACACAACATACATGTATACACCTCAGCAGGTGCTCCTCCAGGATGCCGGACTACAACACTGGACAAGGATAGAACACAACATACATGTATACACCTCAGCAGGTGCTCCTCCAGGGTGCCGGACTACAACACAGGACAAGGATGGAACATACAACATACACAGCTGCACCCTACCCCTCTCAACTCCTTGTTCTTGTCATGCAGAGCGACCATCGACCCCACCCCCATACACAGCTGCAACCCACCCCACAGCTGCACCCCCAGCCCCCCTTGTTCTTGTCATGCAGAGCGACCATCGACCCCACCCCCACACACAGCTGCAACCCACCCCACAGCTGCACCCCCAGCCCCCCTTGTTCTTGTCATGCAGAGCGACCATCGACCCCACCCCCACACACAGCTGCACCCCCAGCCCCCCTTGTTCTTGTCATGCAGAGCGACCATCGACCCCACCCCCACACACAGCTGCACCCCACCCCCCTCACCTCCTTGTTCTTGTCATGCAGAGCGACCATCGACCCCACCCACACACAGCTGCACCCCAGCCCCCCTCACCTCCTTGTTCTTGTCATGCAGAGCGACCATCGACCCCACCCCCACACACAGCTGCACCCCACCCCCCTCACCTCCTTGTTCTTGTCATGCAGAGCGACCATCGACCCCACCCCCACACACAGCTGCACCCCACCCCCCTCACCTCCTTGTTCTTGTCATGCAGAGCGACCATCGACCCCACCCACACACAGCTGCACCCCAGCCCCCCTCACCTCCTTGTTCTTGTCATGCAGAGCGACCACCAGTCCCTGTATGGTCTTGTCCCGCTTCAGACTGTTTTCCTCCAGACGGCTGATGTCTCGTTCCAGCGGGCGGATTTGGTTCTCCAGGTCCTGATGGAGGGAGAGGTAACAGTTACACATCATGTCACATAGACTATCCAATGGTTGATAGCAATGATACTGTCTCTATAAAGTCTACCCCAGTCAGCCCGAGTCCCCATACTTAGCAGCTATTCAAGGCATACACATAAAGACCAAAGAGGTCATTTTTATTTTCTCTTGTCACCAGAACACTCTCATTAAATAACTAATAACAACATATGTTCTATTTTCAGTACTCTAGTTTTTTTCTTGCGTACAGTAACACTAATGACAAGATAATGAAATATCTATGTTCATGTATTTCCTAACTAAGACTGATCCCTCCCTGGTCCCACACTGGGACCTCTCGTCACCTGGAATCATACACTACCGACAAATATACAGGAATGATTTCAACGTAGCTATCGCTATTGCACATAAACAATACCTTGGTGGTGCATCAGAACACAACATCTTATCACAATCAAACTTCCCATCATGCATGAACAGCATGTGACGCACACAGAAGCCAAAGTATGTGCACCTACGGGAAACTCACAATCACTGATGCAATTTAGCTTAGTAGAGGCTCAAAAATGCCTAAAAAACATTATCTCGATGAACAAGCGAAATGGAGATATGTGGGTACGATAAGAAATGACACCTAGACTAGATTGTCTCCTTGTATTAATGCTCTGCACAACAGATTCAAATCTGCTCCGGTTATCAATAGAAAATTCCCTACAATAACAGGGTGCAGCGATAGAAATTAACTGTTTTAGTCCACAAGTCCTTATGATAACATATAGTAAAACCCTTAAAAATGGCAAATTTCTACTGTCCTTATGACATCTTAAGTTTTGGGCAATTTGGCCAGGACTACAGGACTAGTGCCAATTTCTAACGCTGAGGATGACAAATTTCAACATCTCCTGTTGAAAACCAGATCTATGCAGCCTGTCTGAAAGCGGTGTCCTGTGAAGGGTGCGACCCTAACAGCTGACTTTAGGTGGCAAAGATAGGGGTGGGCTAGATAACACCAGGGACGGGCTGTGCGCAAATGGCATTACACCATGCTAACAGCTGACTTTAGGTGGCAAAGATAGGGGTGGGCTAGATAACACCAGGGACGGGCTGTGCGCCAATGGCATTACACCATGCTAACAGCTGACTTTAGGTGGCAAAGATAGGGGTGGGCTAGATAACACCAGGGACGGGCTGTGCGCCAATGGCATTACACCATGCTAACAGCTGACTTTAGGTGGCAAAGATAGGGGTGGGCTAGATAACACCAGGGACGGGTTGTGCGCCAATGGCATTACACCATGCTAACAGCTGACTTTAGGTGGCAAAGATAGGGGTGGGCTAGATAACACCAGGGACGGGCTGTGCGCAAATGGCATTACACCATGCTAACAGCTGACTTTAGGTGGCAAAGATAGGGGTGGGCTAGATAACACCAGGGACGGGTTGTGCGCCAATGGCATTACACCATGCTAACAGAAGAATCAAGGTCTTGCCTCCAAGTCACCGGTGGCAGGTATGTTGGAGATGTAGCAGTGAACGGTATACCAAGGCAACGATTCTTGACCATGATCGGTATGGGGTCGGTAGCGTCTTGGTGTGGAGTGGTATCACACATGACAGGCTAACTGATTAGGTTATTGTGAAAGGACATTAGACTGGCCAGTGATAAAGACAAAAAATTGCATCCTGTTGTTGTTGCTGGAATTTTGGCAGAAATTTTGAACTGCAAGATGACAATGCCAGACCACATCGTGCCCAGGTCGTCACCAATTACCTATGACGAGAAGGCATGCGGACATTGGACTGGCCTGCTAAGTGCCTGTACTCATTCCCAATAAGTGGCAGAGAGTGCATGCCAGAAACACAGCACCCACCAACATGGCTGAGGAGAATGTCAGGCAATACCAAGGGCAACCGTACACAAGCTAATCTACAGTATGCCCGGTGTTGTGCATGTATTGCCTAACATGGTGGATACCCCAAATATTGATCTACACGCCCGAAGTCAATATCACAGACTGGTCATTACACCTTCAATATAATTTCAGTTCCTTTATTTCTTTTCAGTAGTACATCATAGGCTTCTACCTGTTGAAGATGAGAAATTACCTCACCTTATTTTTCTCATCTTTGTCCCTCAAGGCATCTTCAAGTTTCTGAAAATAAACTGTGCTGTTAGTATCCAGGGATCTTATTAGGAACACGATCATGTCACAAGTTTTCAAGTTCTGGCTAATTTTTACTCCCCCAAAAGGTGACTGATTCATAGTTCTGGCTAGATCTTACTCCCAAAACAGATGATTCGCGGTTCTGCAAGGTCTTACTCCCCAAATAGATGACTGACTCACAGTTCTGGCTATATCTTTCTCCCAAAACAGATGATTCACTGTTCTGACTAGGACTTACTCCCCAAACAGATTATTCACAGTTCTGCAAGGTCTTACTCCCCAAATAGATGACCTATTCACAGTCCTGGCTTGATCTTACTCCCCAAATAGAAGGCTGATTCAAGAAGATGACCTACCCCTATGGCATCCTACCCGTGTCGACTTACCCCTATGCCGACCTACGCCTATGGTGTTGTCCTTGTCCTGGAGCTGACTCTGCAGGTTGTCCAGCCTGTCCTGGATTTTGCCCCTGTGGTGACCTACACCTGTGGCGCCCTACCCCTGTTGAGACCTACCCCTGTGGTGACCTACCCCTGAGGCGACCTACCCCTAAGGCGACCTACCCCGATGTCAACCTACCCCTATGGTGTTGTCCTTGTCCTGGAGCTGACTCTGCAGGTTGTTCAGCCTTTCCTGGAGCTTGCCCAGATTCTCCTGCTGGTCGTCCACCACGTCCTGCAACACAGCACCGTCAGTCCAAGGAACCACACAACACATATATGTTCCTTCATGTAATCATTCATCACTGAGTAATGGACTCAACATTGTGTCAGGCAACAGAAAACACCAAGCCTGTCTTGGAAATCATTCTCAAGTAAAGAAGACATGAAAATCTACTTTCACATTCCTGAAGAAAGAAACAAGGAGCATTGACGAGATGAAGGAGAGCATGCAACAGTGGTACATGTGACATTCAGCGTAGCAGGGCCAGCACATCAGGACCTCTGGCAGTCCCAGAGACAGAGCTACTGTACCAACATACATCACACAAGATGGCGGGGAAGTTATCAACACACAGAGATTACAGTTACCTTACATAGGATAGCCGCTGGTCTGTATTAAAAGCATCCATCTTTATTATTCAATCTCACTGCACCGGTGCATCGTGAGTTTGTTATGTGATGATATGATACACGATACGTTTTGTTCTGTATCGATACAAGACAATACACTCGCTAAAAGAAATTACTTACTACTTGTAAAATGATACCAGCCATTTTTGTAGGTCAAATATCCTGAAATGTGTTGTAATTAGGGTTTAAGTTCACTACTAAAAAGAACTGCTTTGAACATGTTTCTACAGCTAACTTTACCTTTTGAACCTGCTCTGAAATATTTCTAGGCAAGAAGTTTTCATGTGATTTGACGTAAATATGCATATCGCGATATATTGTATTGCGAGCTATACATCGTGATACGTATCGTATTGTGATCTATATATTGTGATACGTATCGTATAGTGATCTATATATCGTGATACGTATCGTATTGTGATCTATATATGTGATATGTATTGTATTGTGACCTTGCTGTATTGTTTCATCCCTAGTTGTTGGTGGTGATTTTGTTGCACCAGGCCAACGTGTTGACTCGAGGGGACTGATCTAAGCTACAGAGGATCCTGGGAGGGTTGACCAACCTGGAGGTGGTTGTGAGCCAGGAAGGAGTCTGTGTCCACAGTGCGGGCTTCCTTCAGGGCACTAGACAGTTGCTGCATGCAAGAAAACAGGCACAGTCACAACACAGAGACATGCTTCACAGCAGCGGATGGTAGAATCTCTACCCCTCCCACACCCGCCCAGTCACAACAAAGAGACATGCTTCACAGCAGCGGATGGTAGAATCTCTACCCCTCCAACACCCGCCCAGTCACAACACAGAGACATGCATCACAGCAGCGGATCGTAGAATCTCTACCCCTCCAACACCCGCCCGGTCACAACACAGAGGCATGCTTCACAGCAGCGGATGGTAGAATCTCACCCCTTCCTAAGAAACATTACCCTGCAAGATAACTACTTTCTGCTCTACACTCAGGCACCAGCCCCTATCTCTGTGTCTCTGGTTTCTACCCAGTACAGAATCTGCTGTGAAGCTGTCACTACAACATCAATACATGCAGACTGGTTAGATGACATAAAAGATGATACGAATTAGACTCAACATTTAGGAGACAGAGAGCCTACCTGCAATCAACAGGTGTGTTAAACGCAGGCCACATGCTGAAGTACAATCACATGGAGCCGGGGAGTCAGGCCATGCAGTAGATGCCTGCATGCTGGGCAAGTCACCCATGTCACTACCTCTGCCTTGCCTTCACTGTCAATGGCCCCACCCGTGCTGACGTGCATTTCTCTACTTTTGACCAACCACCAGTCCTGCCTAATGTATCTACTCTTATGTCTGACCCACAAATCTGCCCTGCCCATCTTCTCATATGTATCTGCCCCGCCCACATGCTTTGCCCATCTCCTCACGTGTCTGCCCCACCCATCTCACATGTGTCTGACCCAACCACATGCCCCGCCCATCTCCTCATGTGTCTGACCCACCCACATGCCCCGCCCATCTCCTCACATGTGTCTGACCCACCCACATGCCCCGCCCATCTCCTCACATGTGTCTGACCCACCCATCTCACATGTGTCTGACCCATCCATCTCACATGTGTCTGACCCACCCATCTCACATGTGTCTGACCCACCCACATGCCCAGCCCATCTCCTCACGTGTCTGACCCACCCACATGCCCCGACCATCTCCTCACGTGTCTGACCCACCCACATGCCCCGACCATCTCCTCACATGTGTCTGACCCACCCACATGCCCCGCCCATCTCCTCACATGTGTCTGACCCACCCATCTCACATGTGTCTGACCCATCCATCTCACATGTGTCTGACCCACCCATCTCACATGTGTCTGACCAACCCACATGCCCAGCCCATCTCCTCACGTGTCTGACCCACCCACATGCCCCGACCATCTCCTCACATGTGTCTGACCCACCCACATGCCCCGACCATCTCCTCACATGTGTCTGACCCACCCACATGCCCCGCCCATCTCCTCATGTGTCTGACCCACCCACATGCCCCGCCCATCTCCTCACATGTGTCTGACCCACCCACATGCCCCGCCCATCTCCTCACATGTGTCTGACCCACCCATCTCACATGTGTCTGACCCATCCATCTCACATGTGTCTGACCCACCCATCTCACATGTGTCTGACCCACCCACATGCCCAGCCCATCTCCTCACGTGTCTGACCCACCCACATGCCCCGACCATCTCCTCACGTGTCTGACCCACCCACATGCCCCGACCATCTCCTCACATGTGTCTGACCCACCCACATGCCCCGCCCATCTCCTCACATGTGTCTGACCCACCCATCTCACATGTGTCTGACCCATCCATCTCACATGTGTCTGACCCACCCATCTCACATGTGTCTGACCAACCCACATGCCCAGCCCATCTCCTCACGTGTCTGACCCACCCACATGCCCCGACCATCTCCTCACATGTGTCTGACCCACCCACATGCCCCGACCATCTCCTCACATGTGTCTGACCCACCCACATGCCCCGCCCATCTCCTCACATGTGTCTGACCCACCCACATGCACTGCCCATCACCTCACATGTGTCTATCTGATTAATAAAATAACGTGTCTATCTGATTAATCAAATAACGTGTCTACCCTCTTTATCAACTTACATGTGTCTTCCCCATCAATCTACTCAGCTTTGTCTGCCCTGAGAACAAGCCCTGTCCTGCCCAGCGTACATGCCTGCCCAGCGTACATGTCTGCCCCCCCCCCCACCTTACCAAACTCTCAAGTGTCTGCCCTGCCCACCTTCTCACTAGAATTTCTGTCTCGCAAACCTACTCACCAACATGTCTGCCCAGCCCATCTACTCACCAACATGTCTGCCCAGCCCATCTACTCACCAACATGTCTGCCCAGCCCATCTACTCACCAACATGTCTGCCCAGCCCATCTACTCACCAGCATGTCTGCCCAGCCCATCTACTCACCAGCATGTCTGCCCAGCCCATCTACTCACCATCATGCCCAGCCCATCTACTCACCAGCATGCCCAGCCCATCTACTCACCAGCATGTCTGCCCAGCCCATCTACTCACCATCATGCCCAGCCCATCTACTCACCAGCATGTCTGCCCAGCCCATCTACTCTTCATCATGCCCAGCCCATCTACTCACCAGCATGTCTGCCCAGCCCATCAACTCACCGGCATGTCTGCCCAGCCCATCTACTCACCAGCATGTCCCGGTCGCGTCGGTCCAGCTCCTTCTGCAGGTGGTCCAGTCTGCCCTGCAGCTCCTGCCTCTCCCCACCCGCCTCCACCAGCCTGGTGTCCAGCTGACATGCTCGGTCAACCTCTGCCTCCAGCCTCCCTGACAGCTCCCCGATGTCTCTGTAGCAGAAGTACACACTTCATCACCATCATAACAATGACTCACTTTCTCCTGTTTCTTCAAAATTTAAATTATTTTTAGTTAGTTAGGATAATAAACTAAATTCAAACAAACATCACAAAGGAGGTTTTACTACTATTTTAAATTCGCACAACAAACAATAATACTTTTCTTTATACAGAAATGAAATGTAATTTTCTAAGTTATTTGAGGCAATTCCTCAAATCTAAGACAAAAATGGGAACATTGACCATCCTTAACAACACTTACTTTTCTTTGGCGGCCGCCATCTCTTTGAGTTTCTGCAAAAAGAATTACAATGAATTCAGGCTTTTGACATATTTCAACACCAACAACAGCAGTACCTCACTACAGAAATATATCAATGACATTGCTGACTGATTGACCTGTTGTCTTACAGTTTGTGGGCGGCCTTACTGACCTGTTGTCTTACAATTTGTGGGCGGCCTCACTGACCTGTTGTCTTACAGATTGTGGGCGGCCTCAATGACCAGTTGTCTTACAGATTGTGGGCGGCCTCACTGACCTGTTGTCTTACAGATTGTGGGCGGCCTCACTGACCTGTTGTCTTACAGTTTGTGAGCGGCCTCACTGACCTGTTGTCTTACAGTTTGTAGGCGGCCTCAATGACCTGTTGCATTACAGTTTGTGGGCGGCCTCAATGACCTGTTGCATTACAGTTTGTGGGCGGCCTCACTGACCTGTATTTCCAGGGAGCGTTTGTGGGCAGCCTCACTGACCTGTATTTCCAGGGAGTGTTTGTGGGCGGCCTCACTGGCCTGTATTTCCAGGGAGTGTTTGTGGGCGGCCTCACTGACCTGTATTTACAGGGAGTGTTTGTGGGCGGCCTCACTGACCTGTATTTACAGGGAGTGTTTGTGGGCGGCCTCACTGACCTGTATTTCCAGGGAGTGTTTGTGGGCGGCCTCACTGACCTGTATTTCCAGGGAGTGTTTGTGGGCGGCCTCACTGGCCTGTATTTCCAGGGAGTGTTTGTGGGCGGCCTCACTGGCCTGTATTTCCAGGGAGTGTTTATGGGCGGCCTCACTGACCTGTATTTCCAGGGAGTGTTTGTGGGCGGCCTCACTGGCCTGTATTTCCAGGGAGTGTTTGTGGGCGGCCTCACTGACCTGTATTTCCAGGGAGTGTTTGTGGGCGGCCTCACTGACCTGTATTTCCAGGGAGTGTTTGTGGGCGGCCTCACTGACCTGTATTTCCAGGGAGTGTTTGTGGGCGGCCTCACTGGCCTGTATTTCCAGGGAGTGTTTGTGGGCGGCCTCACTGACCTGTATTTCCAGGGAGTGTTTGTGGGCGGCCTCACTGGCCTGTATTTCCAGGTAGTGTTTGTGGGAGGCCTCACTGGCCTGTGTTTCCAGGGAGTGTTTGTGGGCGGCCTCACTGACCTGTATTTCCAGGGAGTGTTTGTGGGCGGCCTCACTGACCTGTATTTCCAGGGAGTGTTTGTGGGCGGCCTCACTGACCTGTATTTCCAGGGAGTGTTTGTGGGCGGCCTCACTGGCCTATGTTTCCAGGGAGTGTTTGTGGGCGGCCTCACGGACCTGTATTTCCAGGGAGTGTTTGTGGGTGGCCTTACTGGCCTGTATTTCCAGGGAGTGTTTGTGGGAGGCCTCACTGACCTGTGTTTCCAGGGAGTGTTTGTGGGCAGCCTCACTGACCTGTATTTCCAGGGAGTGTTTGTGGGCGGCCTCACTGACCTGTATTTCCAAGGAGTGTTTGTGGGCGGCCTCACTGGCCTATGTTTCCAGGGAGTGTTTGTGGGCGGCCTTACTGGCCTGTATTTCCAGGAAGTGTTTTTGGGCGGCCTCACGGACCTGTATTTCCAGGGAGTGTTTGTGGGCGGCCTCACTGACCTGTATTTCATGGGAGTGTTTGTGGGCGGCCTCACTGACCTGTATTTCTAGGGAGTATTTGTGGGCGGCCTTACTGGCCTGTATTTCATGGGAGTGTTTGTGGGCGGCCTCACTGACCTGTATTTCTAGGGAGTATTTGTGGGCGGCCTTACTGGCCTGTATTTCATGGGAGTGTTTGTGGGCGGCCTCACTGACCTGTATTTCTAGGGAGTGTTTGTGGGCGGCCTTACTGGCCTGTATTTCATGGGAGTGTTTGTGGGCGGCCTCACTGACCTGTATTTCTAGGGAGTATTTGTGGGCGGCCTCACTGACCTGTATTTCCATGGAGTGTTTGTGGGCGGCCTCGTGCGCCGTGTTGAGGGCCTCCATGCGCAGCTCCAGCTCATGCTCCATCATCCCCATCTTCTGCTGCGTCTCTCGCAACTCCCCAATCAGCGGCATTGACTCCTACAACATCACCAACAGTAATGTCAACTAAGCAATAAAATTACACTTTATTGCCAAAAATGGAACGTATGTGTTAAGTCTCACCATTAAATACACAAATACCACATTTTGTTCAAAAATGAAACCAAACAGGATTTTCAATATGGCTGCTGTGCTGGCCATATTGAAAATCTTATTATTACATCTTGAAAAAATTGGTCCTATGTTTTCACAGTGCAAATAAATGCACTTAAATGAATTTAGGAGCATGGTCAAAAACCAAGTTTAAGATTTAAGATTAAGTTCTGAACAATGGAACGTATTTGTTTAGCCGCACAACTGACTAAAATTATACCAAATGCCGGGAACAAGTTTCTTCTTCATGGGTCCAGTAATTTTTTAGGATAAGATTTTTACGACAGACGACTGACGCCAGGCAAACAAGTCATGAGATAAGCTTACTTGTCTTTGTCAGGTGAGCCAATAAATTAAAATACTTTGTCTGAAAGAAATCAAACTACACAACAACAAAACAGGATCCTCTTTTGCAAACTGTTAGTGATACCATCTCTTGGCTTACTTCCCCAATAGAAATTCCCCCCAAAAATTGTGATTAAAGTCACAATGAAAATCACAAAAACTGACACAGCATGATCTAAGCAGGCTGGACAGGGACGGACATAGTCCTGGCAGATGAAGGATCATTGTCACTGATTCAACCTCATGAGCAGAGGATCAAAGGGAGGCAACTCTGCATGTTAGACCCCGGTGATGGTGGGTTTGTACAATGCTGTGCTGCAGCAGGTGCTTGTGTGAGTGACCTACCCTATTCCTGTCCTGCTGCATCTGACTGCGGATGTGATTCAGCTCTGTCTCATGGTTGCTGGTGAGACTCTCCATGGCCGTGCTGCACAGAGAGGACACAAACTGGTATGACAACAAATGTTATATCTGGGATAACACTTTCAAAGTAAAGTACATGTTGGGGTTGACTTCCATATAAACGCACACTCCCTAAGTAAGGCTCCCATGATCTAGACTTCCATATCTGGGAAGCCTCAATGGCTGAGTGAGTTAGATCGCTGACTTTGTGTCTTGGCAATGCATCACAGTTGCATCTCTTCCCCATCTCCCCGCCCACCACCTGACTCATCTACCTGCCACCATCACCACCCTGCCCATCCCTCCGACAAATCTCCCCACCCACCTGTCCCTCCCTCTGACAGTTCTCCCCACCCACCTGTCCCTCCCTCCGACAGTTCTCCCCACCCACCTGTCCCTCCCTCCGACAGTTATCCCCACCCATGTCCCTCCCTCCAACAGTTCTCCCCACCCACCTGTCCCTCCCTCCAACAGTTCTCCCCACCCACCTGTCCCTCCCCCGACAGTTCTCCCCACCCACCTGTCCCTCCCTCGACAGTTCTCCCCATCCACCTGTCCCTCCCTCCGACAGTTCTCCCCATCCATCTGTCCCTCCCTCCGACAGTTCTCCCCACCCACCTGTCCCTCCCTCCGACAGTTCTCCCCATCCATCTGTCCCTCCCTCCGACAGTTCTCCCCATGAACCTGTCCCTCCCTCCAACAGTTCTCCCCATCAACCTGTCCCGCCCTCCGACAGTTCTCCCCATCAACCTGTCCCTCCCTCCGACAGTTCTCCCCATCAACCTGTCCCTCCCTTCGACAGTTCTCCCCATCAACCTGTCCCTCCCTCCGACAGTTCTCCCCACCCATCTGTCCCTCCCCCGACAGTTCTCCCCACCCACCTGTCCCTCCCTCCAACAGTTCTCCCCATCCACCTGTCCCTCCCTCCAACAGTTCTCCCCACCCACCTGTCCCTCCCTCCAACAGTTTTCCACACCCACCTGTCCCTCCCTCCGACAGTTCTCCCCACCCACCTGTCCCTCCCTCCAACAGTTTTCCACACCCACCTGTCCCTCCCTCCAACAGTTTTCCACACCCACCTGTCCCTCCCTCCAACAGTTTTCCACATCCATCTGTCCCTCCCCCGACAGTTCTTCCAACCCACCTGTCCCTCCCTCCGACAGTTCTCTCCACCCACCTGGCCCCCCCCGACAGTTCTCCCCATCCACCTGTCCCTCCCCCAATAGTTCTCCCCATCCACCTGTCCCTCCCCCCCCCGACAGTTTTCCACACCCACCTGGCCTTCTTCAGCAGCTCCTGTTTGTCCATCAGCTCCTTCTTTAGACTCTCCACCTGGACCTTCAGCTCGATGTTCTGCAGCGACACAGTATAACATGATAACATACACCCACATACAACAATTTAACCAAAACAGTGGAACCACGCTTATCCGGAAACATCACATACCGTATATGACCGCGTATAAGCCGAATTTTGAGGACTAGAAAAAAGATTCTGCAGAAAGGGGTCGGCTTATCCACGGGATACACTTTCATGACAGTATTTTTCAGATCGTGATCTGTCAGAAACATCGCCTGAATGACGGTCCGATAGATTACAACTTCCCAAAAGTTTGGAAGTTGCCACGACTATAACCATTATTGTTATAAATTATCAATAAAGTTATTATTATACACCAATGTCGTCATTATTAAAAAAATGTTATGCATGTTACTACTTCCGATAATAAGTTTTCAATTGAATGTTCAAAGTTTATCGTTCTTCATAAACTCTTAAATCTTTACATGTAACAATATATGTAATTCACAGCTATAATATATAATCCCCAGATGAAATCGCCAATAGCTATTACGTACGTTTTGCAAAGTTCATAAATTGATAGTGAACAAATGTCTACCTTTATTGTAAGAGGCAAATAAACAACTGTATCGGCGAGTTATTCCGTTCGCCATTTGCAAAAACATGTGATCAGCTGTTTCCTGTGGCGTCACAAACGGTGACCACTGTGATTGCTTCCTGTTGTTTAAAAAGCAACCCGGTACACAAGGAAATGAGCACTGATAATAACGGGCCGATTGGTATTGTCATGTTGTTTACACAAACATTATCAAGTTGTGGGTGCTTAGCGATCGTGTTGGGAGTAGGGGCTTAATTCCTTTGTTTTCGAGAGATTAGTTAATAAACTGCAGAAGCCTGTGAGTAAGTGATGGTCATTCAATGTGTTCATAGTATGATAGTTTATTTAATTCAATTGGATTAACATACAATAGTGGTGTAAAGGGGGTCCAAAAGTTGGTATATTTTTACTGACTGACAATCTCATCACGAGTTTGAAACGAAAACGCCATGCTTACGATGCTGAATTCAAACTGCGAGTCTTCGCTCTAGCTGATATATTTTTTCACGGGTTCATAATTCTATATACACCGATTCACAAAATGGCGCTTCGTTGTTGATGGCAACATATAACGATCATTATGAAATTAAAAAAAAACAAGAGAAACAGCTTCCCACATTAGGAAAGTGGATGACTGGTTTGTTAAATCTTTATTAGAAATAATAATGACTTTTTCAATATAATTACAACGTTTTTCATCTTATATTTTTTAATATCTGCGAGTACCGGCAGATGTCTTGCAGTCCGACTTCGCAGTGTTTTTTTGCCTTTCATATCCTGGTACGTCTTATCTGCGGGTCATATCATTTTCTCTCGTATTTCAATGGTCAAGTTAGCACCTCGGCTTATCTACGAGGTCGGCTTATCCGCGGTCATATACGGTACCGACGAAATTTACATGAAACAAATAAAATGGTTCATTTATCAGAAACTTTGGTTTCCGTATCCTGACTAGTCCTTGTTTCAGCCCCTTAATGAGGCGTGCAAGGCAGGGTAACAACAAGTATAATTTTTTAACGTCTTTTGTTAAGACGCAGACGATTTCTGGGTGGACGCTCTACCACGAAGGCAGTCTATCCAGAAAGGGACCTTCAATTACCAACAGTGCCAAATACACACTATTGTGTCCCACTTCCTGGACAGCGACCACTTTACGATGTTTGTTTCGCAAATCATCACCTGGCAGCCAACATCAAAGAATCAGGAATCATGTGATCACAGAGTTAAAATAATCCTGTTATTACACAATCTTGTTATAACAAGTGTCCATTGTAAATCCGAACTGTAATCAGGACTGTTTGTAATCCATTTTATTCAAAATTTCATTGAAAGTTGTTTACATTGACTTCAGCGAAATCCTGTGAACAGATCAGCACAAACTCACAGTTATTTACAGCAACCATGTGCACAATCAGATTATCGCTGTTGACACTTTGAAACAAACAAACTTTTGTGCCTCTTTAGAATTTGGGTAGAGGAAGTAAGCCTAGTCAGTTGACAAGGGATTCTTTTATCTGGATAATATTTGAAAAATAACAAGTTTCCGGAAAAGCGTGGTTCGACTGTACACCCACACTGTACAAAGAAACCCATACATACACATGACAAAGTACAACACATTTAAACAGTACAACATCTACACAACACAGCACAACACATTGAAACAGTTCAACAGATATACACAGCACTAAGCATACACATAGTATGGACCTTCACTGTGTAACTCCATGGTTTGTTTGTTTGTTTGTTTGTTGTTTAAGTCAGCAATATTCCAGCTATAAGACGGTGGTCTGTAAATAATCAGGTCTGGACCAGACAATCCAGTGACTGACATCATAAGCATTGATCTACGCAGATTAGATGACATGCATCAACCAAGTCAGCGAGCCTGACAACCCGATTCCGATAGACGCCTCTTATGACAAGCATAGTCGCCTTTTACGTCAAGCATGGGTTGCTGTAGACCTATTCTTCCCTGTATCTTCACATGTTGTAACTCCACGGAAAACTAATCAATGTACAATGTTCAATGTTTGTTTGAAGTTATAGACCATTAAAAGGTGTGGAACACTATCTCTAGCCTGGTGAGTTGTAAAACAGACATGGCATTCAACAACTACTGTGAATCTGAGAGGACTAAAAGCTAAAAAATAATTGTACAAATGACAAAACATTCAGAACAAAATAATAGTTCCATGTCCATAGCTCAGGTTTGTTTGTTATGACTATATGACAGCAGCCTGTAAATAATCAAGTCTGGACCAGACAATCCTGTGATTGGGATTGGGATACGATGACATGCATCAATCAAGTCAGCGAGCCTGACCACCCGGTCCATTTCGTTGCTTCATTTCACATATCTGACGGACAACATCCACGATACGTTACCTCTCTCATTTCATCCCCGACCAGTAAGCAACAAGGAAACAAGAAATTCATGTACAAAGAATTCAATATTTCCACCAACTGATGACTAAACTTACAAGACTGGGAGAACAACGCATCTGAATACTTCAGTGTCATGTTGACATTCTCACAGTGGTTGTTGGAGGGAAATGGAAATAATGTTACAGTGCCCAGACAAGCAAACCATGGTTAGATAGCTGCATTCTTTAATATCCTAACACAATAGCTCAGAATGAGGGTACCAGCGTCAGCAGTGGCAGGTTTCACTGTAGCAACATAATCATGCCAGATTCCGGGGTGACGGGTGCCCTGCAAGTTATGACATGTCAGTGTTCTACTTACTGTCTTCACAAGACATGTCAGTGTTCTACTTACTGTCTGCACCAAGACATGTCAGTGTTCTACTTACTGTCTTCACAAGACATGTCAGTGTTCTATTTACTGTCTTCACAAGACATGTCAGTGTTCTACTTACTGTCTGCACCAAGACATGTCAGTGTTCTACTTACTGTCTTCACAAGACATGTCAGTGTTCTATTTACTGTCTTCACAAGACATGTCAGTGTTCTACTTACTGTCTGCACCAAGACATGTCAGTGTTCTACTTACTGTCTTCACAAGACATGTCAGTGTTCTATTTACTGTCTTCACAAGACATGTCAGTGTTCTATTTACTGTCTTCACAAGGCATGTCAGTGTTCTATTTACTGTCTTCACAAGGCATGTCAGTGTTCTACTTACTATCTGCACCAGGACATGTCAGTGTTCTATTTACTGTCTTCACAAGACATGTCAGTGTTCTATTTACTGTCTTCACAAGACATGTCAGTGTTCTATTTACTGTCTTCACAAGGCATGTCAGTGTTCTACTTACTGTCTTCACAAGGCATGTCAGTGTTCTACTTACTGTCTTCACAAGGCATGTCAGTGTTCTACTTACTGTCTTCACAAGGCATGTCAGTGTTCTACTTACTGTCTTCACAAGACATGTCAGTGTTCTATTTACTGTCTTCACAAGGCATGTCAGTGTTCTACTTACTGTCTTCACAAGGCATGTCAGTGTTCTACTTACTGTCTTCACAAGGCATGTCAGTGTTCTATTTACTGTCTTCACAAGGCATGTCAGTGTTCTACTTACTGTCTTCACAAGGCATGTCAGTGTTCTATTTACTGTCTTCACAAGACATGTCAGTGTTCTACTTACTGTCTTCACAAGGCATGTCAGTGTTCTACTTACTGTCTTCACAAGGCATGTCAGTGTTCTATTTACTGTCTTCACAAGGCATGTCAGTGTTCTACTTACTGTCTTCACAAGGCATGTCAGTGTTCTATTTACTGTCTTCACAAGACATGTCAGTGTTCTACTTACTGTCTTCACAAGGCATGTCAGTGTTCTATTTACTGTCTTCACAAGGCATGTCAGTGTTCTACTTACTGTCTTCACAAGGCATGTCAGTGTTCTATTTACTGTCTTCACAAGACATGTCAGTGTTCTACTTACTGTCTGCACCAAGACATGTCAGTGTTCTACTTACTGTCTGCACCAAGACATGTCAGTGTTCTACTTACTATCTGCACCAGGACATGTCAGTGTTCTACTTACTGTCTGCACCAAGACATGTCAGTGTTCTACTTACTGTCTGCACCAAGACATGTCAGTGTTCTACTTACTGTCTGCACCAAGACATGTCAGTGTTCTACTTACTGTCTGCACCAAGACATGTCAGTGTTCTACTTACTGTCTTCACAAGGCATGTCAGTGTTCTACTTACTGTCTTCACAAGGCATGTCAGTGTTCTATTTACTGTCTTCACAAGGCATGTCAGTGTTCTACTTACTGTCTTCACAAGGCATGTCAGTGTTCTATTTACTGTCTTCACAAGACATGTCAGTGTTCTACTTACTGTCTTCACAAGGCATGTCAGTGTTCTACTTACTGTCTTCACAAGGCATGTCAGTGTTCTATTTACTGTCTTCACAAGGCATGTCAGTGTTCTACTTACTGTCTTCACAAGGCATGTCAGTGTTCTATTTACTGTCTTCACAAGACATGTCAGTGTTCTACTTACTGTCTTCACAAGGCATGTCAGTGTTCTACTTACTGTCTTCACAAGGCATGTCAGTGTTCTATTTACTGTCTTCACAAGGCATGTCAGTGTTCTACTTACTGTCTTCACAAGGCATGTCAGTGTTCTATTTACTGTCTTCACAAGGCATGTCAGTGTTCTACTTACTGTCTTCACAAGGCATGTCAGTGTTCTATTTACTGTCTTCACAAGACATGTCAGTGTTCTACTTACTGTCTTCACAAGGCATGTCAGTGTTCTACTTACTGTCTTCACAAGGCATGTCAGTGTTCTATTTACTGTCTTCACAAGGCATGTCAGTGTTCTACTTACTGTCTTCACAAGGCATGTCAGTGTTCTATTTACTGTCTTCACAAGGCATGTCAGTGTTCTACTTACTGTCTTCACAAGGCATGTCAGTGTTCTATTTACTGTCTTCACAAGACATGTCAGTGTTCTACTTACTGTCTTCACAAGGCATGTCAGTGTTCTACTTACTGTCTTCACAAGGCATGTCAGTGTTCTATTTACTGTCTTCACAAGGCATGTCAGTGTTCTACTTACTGTCTTCACAAGGCATGTCAGTGTTCTATTTACTGTCTTCACAAGACATGTCAGTGTTCTACTTACTGTCTTCACAAGGCATGTCAGTGTTCTATTTACTGTCTTCACAAGGCATGTCAGTGTTCTACTTACTGTCTTCACAAGGCATGTCAGTGTTCTACTTACTGTCTTCACAAGGCATGTCAGTGTTCTATTTACTGTCTTCACAAGACATGTCAGTGTTCTACTTACTGTCTTCACAAGGCATGTCAGTGTTCTACTTACTGTCTTCACAAGGCATGTCAGTGTTCTATTTACTGTCTTCACAAGGCATGTCAGTGTTCTACTTACTGTCTTCACAAGGCATGTCAGTGTTCTATTTACTGTCTTCACAAGGCATGTCAGTGTTCTACTTACTGTCTTCACAAGGCATGTCAGTGTTCTATTTACTGTCTTCACAAGACATGTCAGTGTTCTACTTACTGTCTTCACAAGGCATGTCAGTGTTCTACTTACTGTCTTCACAAGGCATGTCAGTGTTCTATTTACTGTCTTCACAAGGCATGTCAGTGTTCTACTTACTGTCTTCACAAGGCATGTCAGTGTTCTATTTACTGTCTTCACAAGACATGTCAGTGTTCTACTTACTGTCTTCACAAGGCATGTCAGTGTTCTATTTACTGTCTTCACAAGGCATGTCAGTGTTCTACTTACTGTCTTCACAAGGCATGTCAGTGTTCTATTTACTGTCTTCACAAGACATGTCAGTGTTCTACTTACTGTCTGCACCAAGACATGTCAGTGTTCTACTTACTGTCTGCACCAAGACATGTCAGTGTTCTACTTACTATCTGCACCAGGACATGTCAGTGTTCTACTTACTGTCTGCACCAAGACATGTCAGTGTTCTACTTACTGTCTGCACCAAGACATGTCAGTGTTCTACTTACTATCTGCACCAAGACATGTCAGTGTTCTACTTACTATCTGCACCAGGACATGTCAGTGTTCTACTTACTATCTGCACCAGGACATGTCAGTGTTCTACTTACTGTCTGCACCAAGACATGTCAGTGTTCTATTTACTGTCTGCACCAAGACATGTCAGTGTTCTATTTACTGTCTTCACAAGACATGTCAGTGTTCTACTTACTGTCTGCACCAAGACATGTCAGTGTTCTACTTACTATCTGCACCAAGACATGTCAGTGTTCTACTTACTATCTGCACCAGGACATGTCAGTGTTCTACTTACTATCTGCACCAGGACATGTCAGTGTTCTACTTACTATCTGCACCAGGACATGTCAGTGTTCTACTTACTATCTGCACCAAGACATGTCAGTGTTCTACTTACTGTCTGCACCAGGACATGTCAGTGTTCTACTTACTGTCTGCACCAAGACATGTCAGTGTTCTACTTACTATCTGCACCAGGACATGTCAGTGTTCTACTTACTGTCTGCACCAGGACATGTCAGTGTTCTACTTACTGTCTGCACCAGGACATGTCAGTGTTCTACTTACTGTCTGCACCAGGACATGTCAGTGTTCTACTTACTGTCTGCACCAGGACATGTCAGTGTTCTACTTACTATCTGCACCAGGACATGTCAGTGTTCTACTTACTGTCTGCACCAGGACATGTCAGTGTTCTACTTACTATCTGCACCAGGACATGTCAGTGTTCTACTTACTGTCTGCACCAGGACATGTCAATGTTCAACATTCTACTTACTGTTTTGAAGACATCCTCCCCATCCCCAAACTTCTGCTGCATCCGTTCCTCCAAGAAGTAGATTCGCAGCTTCAGACTGAAGTTCTCTTTCTTCAGCTCTGCAATTTGCTGAAACACCGACACATACGATTTGTAGTCAAACAGATACATACCATTCTGTAGTAAAACACAGACACATCCTGTTGTGAAACATAAGACACATTCCATTCTGTAGTCAAAGAGATACATAAGATTCTGTAGTCAAAAAGACACATGCCATCCTGTAGTCAAACACAGACACATGCCACTTTGTAATCAAACAGACACATACCACTTTGAAGTCAAACAGATACATACCATTCTGTAGTCAAACAGACACATACCATCCTGTAGTCAAACACAGACACATTCCATTCTGTAGTCAAACACAGCACATTCTATCTATAGTCAAACACAGACACATGCCATTCTGTAGTCAAACACAGACACATTCCATTTTGTAGTCAAACACAGCACATTCCATCTATAGTTATACACAGACACATACCACTTTGAAGTCAAACACAGACACATTCCATCTATAGTCAAACAGACACATGCCATTCTGTAGTCAAACACAGACACATTCCATTTTGTAGTCAAACACAGACACATTCCATCTATAGTCAAACACAGACACATGCCATTCTGTAGTCAAACACAGACACATACCATTCTGTAGTCAAAGAGATACATAACATTCTGAAGTCAAACAATGCTGTATGACTACAAGACCTGTCTACCTCATTTGAAACTGCCATAACCAATATCTGGTCACATATTTTAACACAGACTTACATTCATGCTTGAAACACGTAACATATTCCAACATTGGACATGAAGCTCCTATCTCTCCTGCTGCACCAAGGTCGACCTGATGCACCTGCTTCTACAGCAGAGATTGCAGGAGGGCACTGGATGCAACCTGGGCAAAGGGGGATAACTCTTCCCACAAAGCACAAGACTTCCGTTGTGGTAACCTCAGAAGCTATTATCTTGATGCAGTGTTGCAGCTCAAGATCAGGTGCTGGCAAGCAAACTGGTTAACAGTGCTTAGTCTACATACAACATCCCAGGGATGTTGTTCTACACACTATCCAGAGACAAGGAGATACACCCAGGTTTCAGACAGATGGTGCAATGATGGAATCTTCCCAAATCAAAATACATGGCTGCCTGGGAATTGTAACATTGACACTAGAAGGACTCATGGTTTCTATGACGACCATGCGCTTGTTGTCTGCCTTACCTGGTCGTATTCCTTCATGGTGCGAGCTCGGATCGGAGACATCCGCCCATTGCTCTGTTTCGTCACCACTGCAACAAACAAAAGGCATTTGTAGCAAATATTTTCAGATGCATATCATCCAACGCCCCATCACCCACCAAATGCTCCATCGCCCACCCAACTCACCACTGTCCACAAAAATACCCATCGCCCACACAAATACCCATCGCCCACCCATTTCACCATTGTCCACACAAAATACCCACCGCCAACATATCTCATCACTCGCACAAATACCCATCGCCCACACAAATACCATACCCATCGCCACCCAACTTCCCATCGCCCACCCAACTTTCCAGCATCTACACGACTCTCCAGGGTCCACCCAACTTATCATTGTCTACAAAAATACCCATCAGCCACACAAACACCCATCAGCCACACAGCTCCCCATCGCCCTCACAACTCCCCTTTTTCAACACAAATACCCATCGTCCACAACTCCCCATCAGTGATCAACTCCCCATCGTCCACAACTCACCATCAGTCATAAATTCCCCATCGGTCATAAATTCCCCATCAGTCATCAACTCCCCATCGGTCATCAACTCCCCATCAGTCATCAACTCCCATCGGTCATCAACTCCCAATAGTCCACAACTCCCCATCAGTCATCAACTCCCCATCCTCCACAACTCACCATCGGTCATAAATTCCCCATCGGTCATAAATTCCCCATCCGTCATCAACTCCCCATCGGTCATAAATTCCCCATCAGTCATCAATTCCCCATCGGTCATCAACTCCCCATTGGTCATCAACTCCCCATCAGTCATCAACTCCCCATCGGTCATCAACTCCCCATTGGTCATCAACTCCCCATCGGTCATCAACTCCCCATTGCCCACAACTCCCCATTGTCCACAACTCCCCATCAGTCATCAACTCCCCATCAGTCATCAACTCCCCATCGGTCATCAACTCCCCATTGGTCATCAACTCCCCATCGGTCATCAACTCCCCATTGGTCATCAACTCTCCATCATCCACAACTCCCCATCGGTCATCAACTCCCCATCGTCCACAACTCCCTATCAGTCATCAACTCCCCATCGGTCATCAACTCCCCATTGGTCATCAACTCTCCATCATCGTCCCCAACTCCCCATCGGTCATCAACTCCCCATCATCCACAATTCCCCATCGGTCATCAACTCCCCATCGTCCACAACTCACCATCAGTCATAAACTCCCCATCAGTCATCAACTCCCCATCGGTCATCAACTCCCCATCGTCCACAACTCCCTATCAGTCATCAACTCCCCATCGGTTATCAACTCCCCATAAATCATCCACTCTTCATCGTCCACAACTCCCCATTGGTAATGAATTCCCCATCGGTCATCAACTCCACATCGGTCATCAACTCCCCATTGGGCATCAACTCTCCATCGGTCACCATCAACTCCCCATCGGTCATCAACTCCCCATAGGTCATCAACTCCCCATCGTCCACAACTCCCTATCAGTCATCAACTCCCCATCAGTCATCAACTCCCCATCGGTCATCAACTCCCCATCGTCCGCAACTCCCCATCGTCCACAACTCCCCATCGGTCATTCACTCCCCATCAGTCATCAACTCCCCATTGGTCATCAACTCCTCATCGTCCACAACTCCCCATTGGTCATCAACTCCCCATTGGTCATTCACTCCCCATCAGTCATCAACTCCCCATCGGTCATCAACTCCTCATCGTCCACAACTCCCCATTGGTCATCAACTCCCCATCGGTTATCAACTCCCCATAAATCATCCACTCTTCATCGTCCACAACTCCCCATTGGTAATGAACTCCCCATCGGTCATCAACTCCACATCGGTCATCAACTCCCCATTGGGCATCAACTCTCCATTGGTCACCATCAACTCCCCATCGGTCATCAACTCCCCATCTGTCATCAACTCCCCCATCAGTGATCAACTCCCAATCGTCCACAACTCCCCATCGGTCATCAACTCCCCATCGGGCATCAACTCTCCATTGGGCATCAACTCTCCATTGGTCACCATCAACTCCCCATCAGTCATCAACTCCCCATCGGTCATCAACTCCCCCATCAGTCATCAACTCCCAATCGTCCACAACTCCCCATCGGGCATCAACTCTCCATTGGTCACCATCAACTCCCCATTGGTCATCAACTCCCCATCGGTCATCAACTCCCCATCGGTCATCAACTTCCCATAGGTCATCAACTCCCCATCGGTCATCAACTCCCCATCGGTCATCAACTCCCCATCAGTCATCAACTCCCCATCGGTCATCAACTCCCCATCGGTCATCAACTCCCCATCGGTCATCAACTCCCCATCGGTCATCAACTCCCCATCGGTCATCAACGGCCCATCGCCCTCACCATGCTCACAACTCCCCATTGTCCACACAACTCCCCATCACCCAAACAACTCCCCATTGTCCACACAAATACCCATCGCCCACCAACACCCCACACCCGCCCTGACGACCTACTTGGAATGGATCCATCCTGATACTCCAGATGATTGCCGAATGTGATCTCCGGCAGCAGGTCCGGGTTGGCACTGAAACAACAAGAACAGAGTGAGATAAAGTTATCTCCCTTCATAAGTTTATGGCTAACTCATGAACCCAAAATAACACGTTGGGCGGCACTGGAATGACACTGCATGAATTCACTTAGTCTGTCTTACAGACCCTGATACAAATATATCACACATTTGTAAAATACAGCCCATGCCAGTCTATAAAGTTTGGCACTGCAGAGTCTCTGGGCTCCTTTTTGTTATATTTTTATTAGTGTAATTTAACAACTGTTTTTTTTTCTGTACGATATGTTCATTTCAGAGAGTAGATGTTAGTCTAGAATTCACTGTAAACTTTGTTTCCCTGACCCCAACGAATACAGTTCATATTTACAACATCGACATAACTTTCTGAGTTCGATTGATTGATTGATTGATTGATTGATTGATTGATAAGTATTGGCTATACAAATTCTGTCTGGAATTATTTCCTTTCAGTGTTCATATTTGAAGTGCACCCCAGGCTTCTAAACATCTGTGCACTCTCCCGTTCCAAGATGCTGCATTGAGCTTTTATCTCTGTGGAGCTACGCATTTGATATCAAACACTTAAAGAATCACAAACTTATGATAAAATATGGACCAGACTTCTTGATCATGTTGATTTTAAGTAAACTTATCATTATCTTATCAATGCAGTCTCAACATGCTCAACATGCTGTTCATATTTTTCCCAAGACTTAAAATAATGTGGATGTATACAAATATAGTATATAAAATGATATGATAAGTACACATAAATAAGACACTAGTAATGATATCTGAAGATGAAACTTGACTCATGGTTCCCCACTGGTACTGGGTCATCAGGTGTGGAGGCATCATCCTCTCACTGCCACCAGACCTGTCTGGTCCAACATGAGGCTGGCTATCTTGTCTGCAGGGGGTGGGGGAGTAGGGGAGGTGGTGGTGTGATGGGTGGGGGAGAAATGTAGAGATGATAGGAAGGGATGCAAATTGGCAAGAGCCTGAGTCAATTAATGTCAAAATGGGAAAGGTACCCCTAGGGCAAGCAAAATTTCAGTCTTCTAGGGGGTTAATGTTAGTGGCCAGCCAAAATAATATGGAGAGGGGAGGGGGGAGGGGGAGGGGGAGGGGGAGGAGGAGGGGGAGGAGGAGGAGGAGGGACGGGGACGGAACTGCCATGGCCCTGCAGCAGGGGGGGAGTGGCTGTGATAACACGACCATGTAATGGTTTCACTTCCCTTCCCTTTCTCCAACACTATCTGCCATGCTGGGCAACCACAGACAAGATAACAGCTCATCTGTAACCAGTAAAGACGCCACAGCAGGGCGATGTAACGTCCAACACACCCAGCTACATGACTCACTCACTGCAGAGCAAGTGAAACTAGATATTCATATCAGAGACCCATTCACATGAATTTCCTTAAATTATCTTGATTGAAATTGCAGGATCATGCTGGCTTACAGATTTTCTACAGCAATCCAAGATGTAATCACTTATACATTCATCTCAAGTAAACAGGCTGAAGAAAATAACATCTTTCCACACATCCAAGTGTCACAGATGATCATGCATACAGAACACAGAGACAGCAGAACATGGACTTCCCATGTAAACATCCCACCCTAAAAGGGCCCCCCACTGTCACATGACTATCACATGATACAGCAGGGTTTTGGTTGGCAGTATTGGAAAAAAGCATTGAGCCAAACTATCACATCAACTTGTTAATGGAAAATTTCTAAGGAAGAGAAATTATGGATGTCAACTTCTTCCTGACTAGGAACACAATATTTCAGGGTATAGTTACTCCATCATTCACCTGATGAAGGAGTAAGTATAAACTCTGAAACGTGTTCCTCATCATAAAGAAGTTGACATCCAAAAATTCTCTTCCTTATGTGTATCACTTCTCAATGCCTTTCAAAGACTTGACAAGTTCTACTTGTTGCATAAGTCTGAAAACTTTATAATAAAAATCATGTGTTTGAATCTAAAAAAATAATTCTTTGATTCATAATACAACAAAAAGTATTTGTTACTGGTATTCTTTATTTGTCATAATCAACGCAAAAATGATAATCTGAAGAAAATGCAGTTCTGAATGTTATTGTGATCATTCTGTAACCCCACAATCCTCCAAACCTCAACACTATTCCCCACACAACTGTATGTAACACAAGCACCTGAGTTGACAATTCTCCAACAATAAACATGATAACATGATAAAGAGCTAGACAGATTTCAGTTGTGATAATCATAACAATTCTGTACATAATCAGTGTATCGATTCCATGTGTGATTAATCCCGGCCTGTCATGGTATAATCCCGTAATCCCCTCCACAAATGATAGCCAGATAGGCTGAGGCTGCAAGAAGCCAACAATTACATCGTTTAACACCTCAGATCCCAACTGATAAACATGATAAATACACTATTGTATAAACCTCATAAACACTGGTCCTCCTGTCCTGACATAATAGGCCCTGACTGTCCCCCGGACGGGGATTACTCAGGGTTGACCCTGTGAAGTAGACTTACACATATCTCTAAGGCAATAATTATTAGCATAAATCATATAATTTCTAGATATTATAAATCATAAGAACAAGTTGTCCCTATAAGAGACTGGAGTCCTATGTACTCCACATATCTAGACTTGCCCATTTGAGGAGGATACAATTACTTCACATTCATGGACTTTTCTTTCAGTACAGCCTTGAAGCAAGGATACCTGTGGTGCTGTCACTACTTTATCCTCTCATGTTTGATGAACCATGTAATGAGTTGTGTTATAAATAACAGATTATCAGCTTACGTTGATATGATTTATTATAGACAATACAGTCCCTGCTGCAATATTTAGCAGAAATGACCACTTGTTGCAGAAATGTACCTATTCTGCAGAAAATCACATTTTGTTGTAGACCTCACGCAGAATGTTGCATTTATCTGTCACCGAAGTCTTCAAATACACTGCAGAATTTTTAACGTGTGTCGAAAGCTGGTTTCAACGTGTAAACTGATATTTATTTTGTTTTGAAGTAAAGTTGACTTTCGTATAATTTTACCAAAAGTGCATGTCTGTATGTTTACACTGGTGATCTTGCTCAATAAGCTATTCTAGCCGTGAATAAGCTTATGATAGGAATACCTGCCACAAGTAAAAAAGATGCAAAATTTATTAAATCCATGAAATTCTTAACAGTTTGCAGAATTGTGTGCAGAATTATCAAAAATTGAGAGCAGAATTTAAATGTTTGGCCGCGGAAAAAAGTGGGGTCTGACAATAGGACATGTCTACATGGCCAGTCATAATGCATGCATCCAGTCACAAGTCACAAGAACCTTGTCCTGTATATTTGTAATATTTGTCATCAGATTGCCTTAGCTTCATTGTTACTCTGGTCTCATGGTTTATTTATCAAACTGGCTTCCACAGGAGATATGCTTGGGTAAAAATGAAACTGCATCACAATGACTTGCAGACCACTGTGATGTCATCAGTTACTATGATATCACAATTAAATGACAACACTAATCTCTCTGCCTCTGAAGCTGGTTCGCTATACTGTCTATGTATAGACTCTCATATGGTCTATGAAATCCTTTATTGGAATATTGCTGAGTACGGCATTAAACACCAACCAACCAACCAACCTACCAACCAACCAACCTACCAACCAACCTACCAACCAACCAACATACCAACCAACAACCAACCAACCAACACATTTGTCTCCTCTAAAATGTTTTGATTTTCATAAAATATATATTCCACAGTCATTGTGCAGGACCAATGTAGGTCCTGTGCTACATGTCCATGTACAGCTACACAAGCACTGGAGACTATGGACTCTGATAATAGCTTCTGTCCAGGGTGATTATGGCACTGGTTGGGTGGTGTATACAGACAATATCCCCCTATGTCCTCCACCATAACAAAGTGCCCATTAGACGCCTTGCTGGATGCTTTGTGGCCGACATTAGCCTGTCAGTACATGTTGGCCTAATTTATACACACAAATCAACACAACCACATCTGCATAAGGTGTTGTACTACAGTATACATGCTGGACAGATACCCAAGTGTACTACACAGCGTTCCCAGTGAGTGAGTGAGTGAGTGAGTGAGTGAGTGAGTGAGTGAGTGAGTGAGTGAGTGAGTTTACCGAAACTTTCAGCATTATTCCAGCCATATCATGGCACAGGACCTCAATGAATGGGCTTCACACATTTTTACCATTATTCATTATGTTTATCTCTACATATTCTTGGAGCTATGCACACTGCATCGAACACATTTTTGTTCTAATAGCATGTTAACAGTGTATAAGTAAAGCTGATGCAGCAGGGGTAGACACCATCAACTAAATCTCTAACCATTGCTAACTGGTCCACACCTCAACTTGGACTAGTGGTTCATGTTGACATTAGCAGAGGTTGACATAGTTGAGTAGACTAAGATCTAGTCTCTGAAATGAACATATCGTACAGAAAAAAAATACAGTTGTTACATTATCTTAAAAACAATTATAATAAAGGAGCCCAGAGACTCTCTTCATTTTCAGATACTGTAGAAATCTAAACTTGCCAAACATTATACACTTGCATGGGCTGTATTTGATATATATTTGTGTCAGTAAGACAGACTAATGGTTGAGAAAAACAAGCAGTAGATTCTGACCGGACTCAGGACTGGGGTTCCAGTTAGGGGTACACTGACTGCACTCAAGTTCCAGTTAGGGGTACACTGACTGCACTCAGGACTGGGGTTCCAGTTAGGGGTACACTGACTGCACTCAGGACTGGGGTTCCAGTTAGGGGTACACTCACTGCACTCAGGACTAGGGTTCCAGTTAGGGGTACTCTGACTGCACTCAGGACTCGGGAACTACTTACTACTAGTGTCAACACGTTCAACTCTTGTAGTAGATCTCAACTGTCTGTGTGACACATAATACTAATAGATACAAGGCCAACATTTGTTGTGTGCCAAGTTTACCTTGAACATATCCAGTTTAAATCTTTGCTCTGTGCTGTAAAACTTAAAAGCTTACTCAAACATTCCCATTTACGATCAATTCCTTCTAATCATTGTATCACCTTGGCTGCCGTACCTGCCTGCACTTTCAGTAAAACTGATGAGAATATCCTCATGACCCATAAAGATCCCATCTACATCCTGCCATCTCTACAGAGAGATACCACTCAGGAGAAGGTCCCAGCAAGCACCTGTTGCAGCTAATTCATTCAACAGACAACTACCCAGATGTTGGGATGATTTTCTTTTTGCAGTTCACACTTACTCCCTGCCCTGACAAGCTTTAAGTGGAGTCCCTGCCCTGACAAGGCTCAAGTGGAGTCCCTGCCCTGACAAGCCCCAAGTGGAGTCCCTGCCCTGACAAGCCCCAAGTGGAGTCCCTGCCCTGACAAGGCTCAAGTGGAGTCCCTGCCCTGACAAGGCTCAAGTGGAGTCCCAGCCCTGACAAGCCTCAAGTGGAGTCCCTGCCCTGACAAGCCTCAAGTGGAGTCCCTGCCCTGACAAGCCTCAAGTGGAGTCCCTGCCCTGACAAGCCTCAAGAGGAGTCCCTGCCCTGACAAGCCTCAAGTGGAGTTCCTGCCCTGACAAGCCTCAAGAGGAGTCCCTGCCCTGACAAGGCTCAAGTGGAGTCCCTGCCCTGACAAGCCTCAAGAGGAGTCCCTGCCCTGACGAGCCCCAAGTGAAACCGGATGGCGTAATCAGTTATAACCTGTGCAGATCCTATCAGGTGAGATGCAACCAGCATGACCAAGGGAAGATCTGGGGCACCATACCTTGGCTGAAGATGTTCCTTACAGAGCATGGATTATAGCATTGGCCATTAGTATCCCTACCAAGATTAAGTGGACGATATGGAATCATAAACACCACTTACTTACCTGGATCACTGCCAAGTCTAATGGGCTTCTTACTGTAATCATCAACTTTGATAGTGTTTCCATTCTCCCCTGTTTATAATTTTTCACCAATAAATAAACTTGGTGTGTCTCTGTCTTTGGGACACCATGGTTTATATACAGACTTTTCCAATTCATCTCCAAAGGACAAATAGGCCCAGATTCACTCCTTCCACAATTGTTAACTCTAATACATTAATCATGTTGATATTATGATTTGTTTATCTGTTGTTTAACACCACACTCCAGCTATTTGTTGTAAATAATCGAGTCTGAATGTCATGAGCATCGATCATCCCTCGTGGGATACGATGACATCAACAAAGTCTGTGAGCCTGACCACCTGATCCCATTAATCGCCTCTTACAACTAGCATGGAATGCTGAAGACCAATAATAACTCAGACCTTCACAGGGGGGAATTAATAATACGAAAACCATATATCATGATATATAGGGTTCACACATAAAAAGTTCAGAATGTTTTTCCATTGTTTACCAAGCATGAAAATGATAAAATACATGACTTTCCCTTACATTCTTTCCTGCTCATTTCCAACTTATTAAAACTCTTCCATCCCTGGAAGTATATAAAATATATCCCATGACAATCAAGGATTTGATGACCCCAACCTCCATGACAACAGCACCAACAAGGTCTTGTGGGACCCAGCAATGCACCGTGGGTTACTAGCCATCCTCCAAGGCTGTATGTACTGAAAGAAAAGTCCATGGATGTGTAGTAACTGTATCCTCCTAATAGACAAGTTTAGATATATGGACAGTACGTGCTCCAGTCTCTTTACCATGCTTTACATAATCTAGAAATTATGATATAAACTGATATTTATTGCCTTAGAGACTTGTGCAAGTCTAAGGGGGTACAGCACTACATCAATTGAACGTCTATGTTACAGCATAGGGCTGATCCTCTGACTGGATATAATGCAGTGTCAGCACTAATTACTCCCAGACTGGCGTGTTATGTGGAACAACCTGTTGATGCTATACATACCATGGAGCTGGCAACACTATGCAGTACCTACACTGTAGACTTGCACAAGTCTCTAAGGCAATAATTATTAGTTTAAATCATAATTTCTAGATAATGTAAATAATAAGAACAAGTTGTCCCTATAAGAGACTGGAGTCCACATAACAAGGCTTGCCTATTACTATTATTAGGAGGATAGAATTACTACATATCCATGGACTTTTCTTTCAGTACAGCCTTAGCATGCTTAGAGCAAGGCTACCTACATTGAGGCTGGCAACACTATACAGTACCTACATTGAGTGTAATTCTTCCTCAACCCATTGTTATTTACATAAGGCCAATGATTTTGCTGGAAATAATGAAATAAATAGGACATTTCACAATTGTATCAAACTTCATTCTGCTATTTGATTACCAAAATTAAAATATATAAATGTTTTTGACTTTTTTGGATGACAATCAGTCAATGTCCTAGAACATGAAGAAAATGATATCCTTAAGTGGCAATTAGAACTGGTATGATAAACAAGGGAGATCATAAGTTCTATGGATACACAACTTCTTTATTACAATACAATGAATTCAAAGTTGCACTTGCTGATAACGGTGTTAGATTCTCCACCGAAACATCTCTTTCATTCTAATAAAGAAGTTGCACATCCATGTAGCTATCTCCCTTGTTCATGAACATCTAAAACCTGTTGGGGTCCTTCTATTGTATCAAAATCAGGATAATCTAAAGAATCTGAAGGTCCAGGTTAGAATAGGTCTTCAGCAACCCGTGCTTGATATAAGATGCGAATATGCTAGTTGTAAGAGGCGACTATCAGGATCGGGTGGTCAGACTCGCTGACTTGGTTGATGCATGTCATCGTATCCCAATTGTGTGGATCGATGCTCATGACATCAAACACTTGATTGTCTGGTCCAGACTCTATTATTTACAGACCGGCGTCATATAGCTGGAATATTGCTGATTGCAACGTTAAACAACAAACAAAACTTTTTCATTGATTCTAGCACAGATCCCAAACCTGTGTTTTACCTTGACCTACAAAACTAGGGCTAGGGGTTCCCGAATTTCTAATTTCAAGGATCCTTACAGGAAATACGAGGACCCTGTTAACTGATAACATGGTGTAGTGTGTGTCTGGTAACGTTGTGCTTCCCTCGGGATGCAATGAGCTTTTTTCTGCATCTATTCTATACATTTGTGAGTACTGGATGCACATTTCTGCATCACATAAAACCCTGCCTACTATGTGATTGAGTGAATCTTGTTTTAAGCAACCTTAAGCAATATATGTCTATATAATGAAGCACACAGACCAGCAGATGTCTGCATGAACTGCAATCCCTACCCCAGGCAAACAACAGGTACAAGTCATCTAGACTACAATGTAGAGGACTTCCATGACCTCAGGCACTTTAGAGGTCACCGTGTTACCATGTAGAACAAGAGGTCACAACCAGGTAACTTGTTATGCACTTTAACACTACAGAAATAGAAATTGGAGACTGGGAAGTTTGAGATTGCTAATTAAGATCAACTAGACAAAGACAAATCAGGCTGGTACTACATCAAGGTACAACGGCCATGAAAGACAAGAGACTACAGCTGTTCATGCAATTAGCTTCAGCTGGTGCTTGTAAGAACTTATTCAAGTGCTTGTAAATACCTTATCACAGTTTGACAGATTTAGATTCACTCTTACTGATGTCAGAACATTCACTGGCCTGAAGACTCAATCTTGAAACAGTGCCATCAATGCTGACATCACAGCAATGTATACCACAGTTAACTGTTGTATCTCCAGGGTATAACATACCATGTTTTACACCATGGTACATTATACCCTGGAGATACAACAGTTAACTCCCCAGAAGAAACTAACAGTTTTAGTCCACTAGTCCTTATAAATGATAACAAATAGCAAAAGCTTTAAAAAAGGCAAACTATTGGGCAGTTTGGCAAGGACTATAGGACTAGTGCCAATTTGTTAATGCTGTAACTTATATACCATGGTGTACAACATGGTGTACAACATGGTGTAACTAATAAGACAGGGTGGAGTACAACAATTAACTATTATACCATGGCATATGACAAGTAACATGATTATTGCATTGATTGTGCTGATGGAGACACAAACCAAGTCTACTATTAGCATAAATAGCTAACACAAAACAGACGCTCATCTAATACAGCACGTCTTTGTGCAAGTTAATGTCTGAATGAGAGCACCTTTAAGCAACGTCATCACTGACTGACTGAACAAAGCGGCAGGTACCACGTAACTGGATTATAGCAGAGCTGCAGGGACACTCCTGGCTGCAGTGGGTCGTGCAGGAGAATATCAACATGTTGGCCGTATTGTCAGAAGTAATCACCCCACACTCGTCACTCACTGCTGGAACCATGCATGTGGACATGAAGCTGTGATTGTCTCTCCCCATGTGTGGCAAGGGGTATACGATCAATCATGATCTTGCATACATAGAGCCACAACCTCCTTACAGTTCCATGATTTCAGGTGGTGCATGATCAGTTATGGTCCATGACATTGAAAAAGAATTAACACAAATTCAAAATATATAGAAAACACCTGTTCGATTGAGCGGAGGTAAACTTGTGCTATGTCACATGACTTCCACTGACTCGGGGGGGGGGGAAAAAGCGTGCAGCTTTTTGCTTTGAAGCGGGTGTAAGGGATTTATTTTGCCTCAGAAAGCCACGTCCGCCTGACTTGCTTGTGGCAGGAAAAGGGTCACATGAACCAATAATATCACATCATTTTGACATGAAGGTATGATAAGATCAGTTATGGCATCACTACCTGTACACATTCACACTAGAGACCATCCCATGATCACTGGGGGAATATGATTAGTGAAGGCCCTGGGTTACCTGCCACCTCTGACATGTCGGAGTCATTGGCAGATTACAGAAAAGTATCAAGAAAAAACATCAACATGATCAAAGCTACCACCACAGACAGGGACACAGGGTTCCTAAGAATGAACTCTTTTAGTCGTTAAAACAGAAATTAGTAACTGATGTTTGTTAACCTGATTAAAGGCTGAGAAACACTGTTGAGGATCTAACAGCACCAGACTATAATCCCCAGCCCCCATCCTGCAGGCTAACTTCTGCTGGCACAGATTCACGTGGTAATGACATTATCGTGGAACAGTTCACCCAAAACACACACCTCTGACATCCAGATAGCTGTTTCCACAACCCTGAACTGAAGACATTCCTCCAGGGTGGGCCTTACTCTAGCTTTCCTTCTTTCTAGTGGGGTAAATATAATCACAGAATCGATGAAAGAACAATTGGACCTCACAGATTTCATTCCCTTGAACTTTGGCAAAAACCTGTCTACTTCAAGTTCTATTTAGAAAATCAGTTAGTTAATGGGGTATTATTAATGGAACAGTTTCTACAATATATTCACCTTGTTTCAATTCACAATGATTGCCGAGTGGTGCTGCTGCTGATGATTATCACTCTGAACATAACAGCAATTGTAATGTTTGTTTGTTTGTTGTGGGAATGCAGCACTTGGCAATATTCCAGCTATGTAAAAACGATCTGTAAATAATCAAGTCAGGGCCAGGCAATCCACCGACTGACATGATCAACGATCCAAACCGTCAGGGTCAGATGAGACATAGTCAACCAGAGAATGACCACCCAGTCCATTAGGTCCCATCATGCAACGAGTCTAGATTCCTTGGATCACACTTGTCATGAAGAGGTAGATCATCCATCCTTTTACACTCAGACCCTGTTGTCTCCAGCTCGTGGGGGTCAGGGAAATAGTTCAATTTATCGTGGATTTGACACATCTGATCTTATTACCCTCTGATTTAGACATCAGACAACAGAAACAATCATACAACTGGCTTGTCATGTAAATAACATTGAAATAATAAGAAATGAAATTGGAAGCTTTTGTCATTTTTGCATCTATATTTATCATTGTTTATTTCTTTGTTGCTGCGTCTGATCCAGTTATCCCCTGTAAGTCCTCGGCTATGTTTCTGACCATGACCATCACGACACTGACAAACACCAACTAGTGATACAATTAAGTACCATAGAACAACAGATTAACCATGCTAACAAACATAATCCTGATTCATCTCAATCATTTTAGCAATTTGCAATCAGTTAACGACACATATAAGTATTCAAATCAAAACTGTGGGGGAGTGAGTGTCGTTTCACAATGCTTTGAAAGATACTTCTGTCATACTATGGGACAGCTTGATATGGCACGAAAGCCGGAAGTGATGCAGGTCATAGACAAAGAGAGCATGGATATGGTGCTTAGAAACCTAGAAACATACTCAAGGATTATCTGGGAACCAAATCCAAAGCACAAGTTTCTGGCAGACCTAAGGGACACAACTCTCCCACGGAGGAAGAAGAGGAAGTCACATGTTTCACATAAACTAGGAGTGTTTCACATGTTGCACAAAGCTGCACCACTAAGGAAGCTGGAGCTTAAAGAGGCAAATGAAGATTCTTCCCTTCAATCCGTGGAATCCTGGCCAGCTGACACAACAGTTGGAGGATGCCTCACTGCCCAGCATCTGGCCCCACTTACACAGCAGGTCAGCTGGATGGGCCAACACACTGTGCCTTCAGGACTAACATATATAGTCCAGGCCATAAAGTTAAGCCTTCTTGAAATCATGAGGCTTCTTGGGTTTTTGATCTCTGTTCCCCTCAATCTTTCTGTTTTACCATTCAGGTTATGCCACTAGGACCCATTTACTTTCATGCTCAACTTGCAGTGACATGTATGAAGGTTAAACACCAAATTATTATATATAAATGTTTATACACTATGAATGAAATAATATGTAATATTTATATATATAATGTACATTATGTATATCTACCTTTAATGTTGATAGTTATATTTATTCCATATGTAGATAGTTTGTACCCTGCCCTACGAGGGTGTTCTGTACAATAAAAATTCTTGATTCTCTAATGGAACCCTGGATTCTCTTAGAGCTGAGAAGCTGAAGAGAATGGGCTGGCTGAGCTGAGTCGGTGAGTGAGTGAGTGAGTGTGTCAAGTTTTGTGCTGCTATTAGTAGATATCTGCTATAAGATGGATAATCAGAATTATCCTAGGTGGGAAGAAATATTAATGATTATCGACATGAAGATTGTGTCATTGATAATATCTTACATAAACAATTGTGATGAAATAAAGTTAAAATTTACCCCAAACAGACTTGTTATTGTCAATCATTTCAATTGCTGAAGTTGGAAAGCAGCTGTTTTTGTATTAAGTTAATGTCCACAAGGTTATCCATGCATAAATGTGTCACCACTCACTAGTGACATGAAGTGTGTTGATTTCTTTCAAACATTTACATATTTGCTCAAACTTACTTCTCTGATATTTATGATAATTGATCGATATTTAGTTAACGCTGATCTATCTCTATAATCTGTATCGATAGCCAGTCCTAGCTATTAGCAGTACTCTATCTGTATCACTGCCTGTCTGTGAGTCTGTGAGAGACAATATGCCTGCCTGTTGTCCTGGTAACAGGTGATACAGGAACTAAAGCACTTCTCACCCAAACCAGTAGTCCTGCACCATGACCGTGGAATATATTTATTTTATGAAAAAAACATAATCTAGAAATGCATACAAAAGCAAGTCTAGCCAGCTCAAGCAAATCAGCATAGGGAATTTTATTTTTATTTTTAGAGTCAAGAAGGATATTGTGTAATATACATGATATAAGATTTCAGAGACTAAATGTTAGTCTACCAAACCAGTTCATTGACCAGGTGTCAGGACTACACCCTTGTTGGTTGCGCTATACAGTGAGTGAGTGAGTGAGTATGGTTTTACTCTGCTTTTAGCAATATTCCAGCAACATCACAGCGGTGAACACCAGAAATGGGCTTCACACATTGTATCCATATGGTGAATCAAACCCGGGTCTTCGGTGTGACGAGTGAACGCTTTAACCACTAGGATACCCCACCGCCCCATTGGAGTTATACAGAATAAATCCAAGTGAACATTTTCCTTCTATCCACACTACCGACTGCCCACCAGGCCGTGTGCTGCCATCATCTTTCCTGCAGTCACTATCCAAGAAGTGGAAGAGAGAGGGTGGAGGGGTTGGGTTGGTACCCTCAGAACAGTGTACAACATGTACATCGACATGGGGCATGTGAAGAACCGTAGACCCAATGGTAACAACATGGGATTTAACCAACACATTTCTTTCCAATTGGAGCCAGAAAATCAAAACAGCTTTGAATATGTTGAAATACCTTCAGGCAATAATCCTCGTATTTAATATTAGTGTTACCATGATGTCTTTTCGTACACGTCTTGGATCAATTTACAACTTTACAACATACTTGAATCATGACACAAAGTAGTGCAATGCTTCAGTGAACTGTTACAAACCGAGCCCACTGAATACTGACCGTCTGCTTCCACCTGCAGCAAGCAGACGTCATCACTCACCGAGAGGGATTCATTATATGCATATAATGTCTGTGTCGGAATGTAGACGAGGCACAAAGCTGCCTGCATCAGAGCGTGCTACATTAGAGAGGGGAGTTATCAAGGGCAATCGGTCAGTTGTGATGCAAGCAAGATCCTTGTGTCTAATGCACTCAGTCATATTTGCATAGAATCAGAAACATTACTATTCTGGTTGGCGACTGATGAGATTGTTAGAAGGAGAGGTTGGATGCTTGTGAAGTTAATCATGCTCCACATTGTTATAATTACATAACAATCAATCAGTTGGGTTCTCGGTGGTGGAATTTGCTTGCATGCAAGTCTTAATATGTTACAGAGTAATTTGTGCCAGGTTAGAATAAGTCGACATACTCTAATGCTTGGAGGGACTACAGAGGATCAGATGGTCAAACTCATGACTCGGTTGAATGTGTGTTCATGCCGTCCCACATCAAGGTAATCCTCCTTACTTCAATGATACATTTCTAGACACCCGGTTACAGTTTATTGCTTAATGCCTCACTCTTCAATATTCCTGGTATATGACGGTGGTCAGTAGATCAGACAACCCAGCGAACCAGACAACCCAGCGAACCAGACAACCCACGGAGTGACATGAATCTGCCAAGTCAGACCACTCAATCCAGTCAGTCAGCTGTGATGCAAGCAAGATCCTCGCGCCTAATGCACTCGGTAACAATATTCAAGACCATTCAATCCTGTTACTGTTAGTCACCTCTTACAACAGGTAAAAGGACTACCGTATTCGACCCAATAAGCGCCCATGTCCCAATAAGTGCCCTTCTGTCTTTATTTTAAGCGCCCTAGGCGCTTATTGGGTCGAATACGGTATGTTCCATCATCGAAGGGTATGAACAGCGGTCAATCCCACAGTCAACCATAACAGCAAGTTGAGAACCATCAGAATATTGTATTGTACAATTTTCACTTGGGATGAAACGATACAGCAAGGTCACGATACGATATGCATCCTGATACGCATATTTACGTCACATTACGTGAAACTTCTCGACCATAAATATTCAGAGCTGCTAGAGCAGGTTCCAAAGGAAAAGCTAGTTGTAGATAAATGTTTGTAGCAGCTATTTAGTATTGAACTTGAAAAGCTAATTACCATAATTACAACACTTCTTGCAATATTTGACCGACTGGGTGCGGCAATTAAACGATCAGTAAGCAATGTATTTTAGCAAGTGTGTCGTCTTGTATCGATACAGAAAAATATGTATCCTGAATCATATCGTCACATGACAACTCACAATGCACCGGAGCATCGATTTATTGTTTCACCCCTAATTTCCGTATCAATTCACATAGGTAATACGTAGTTGTATCACACTTGCCACAAAGACTCAAGTGAATCTGTAACCCTTCTGGCCACCAGGTGGTAGATTGTATACTGGACCCTTGAGCATGTTGAGTTTCACTCATGATTTGAAAAACAGACAATACTCTTGTGTATTGGAGCGAGTTGAGTGGTTGCAGCAGATACTAGCAACTGTTAACAAGAAGAGTCAGAACCTCAGTCAATATGGTCATAAGACTCCCGAATGATGTCGACAAACACACAAGGTTGTCTCTCAGTGCTAACAGGCAAACACTAGCCTTACTCCAAGGCTGTACTGAAAGATATGTCCATGGATGTGTAGTATTTTTATCTTCCTAATAGGCAAGTCTAGATAGTCTTAAGACTCTAGTCTCTAATAGGGACAATTTGTTCTTATTATTTACATAACCTAAAACTTTAAACTGATAATTATTGCCTTAGAGACCCATGCAACTCTACAACTGTAAGCACTTTTGTTTTGGGTAAGATAGAGTCAGAGGTCAGTCAATGTGTTAAAAAGTTTCATGGAGAGAAAACGAACAATATTAGGCAAAATTCTCGAGATACTATCAGAACACAGACCCATAATGTTGATTAGCAATTAGGTAATTTAGTCAAGTTAGTAGAAACAAAACAATGCATAACTAGTGCAAATCATCACATCCTGGAACAACAAAGGGATGAAACTCTGCACAGAAAAGCGCACACTGTCAAAGACTGGGCCACCTGTGCCCCTTGAGGGAACAAGAGAGAGGTGGTGGTAGTGAGAGGAATATATCCCCTGAAACAGGGAAATACAGAGGCAAAACACCTGACTGGACCCGAGGGCTATATTCAGACACTAACAACATTCCCCTGTCAGCAGGCATTGACTGATGGCTTCTTAAGGATGTTGCATGGAGGAGGCGACTGACAATCACTTGTATTGTATGGACAGATCCTAGATGAGGGCGGCCCACAGGTGGCTGAGCCATGGGTGCATCCAGGGCTGGAGACCAGTGGGAAAAAGATCCGGGTTAGAACAGGTCTTCAGGAACCAAAGGTTGCTGTAAGAAGTGACTCATATGATGCTTGTTGTAAGAAGCGACGAACAGGATCGGGTGGTCAGGCTCGCTGACATGGTTGGTGCATGACTATCAATCACTGGATTGACTGGTCCAGACTCAATTATGAAAAGACCATTGTCATATAGCTGGAATATTGTTGAGTGCGGCAAACAAACAAACAAACAAACAAACAAAAACCATTGGGTTGGGTATGTGGTCCTGGGCAGGTAGTAAAAGTTCATATGGCTTATATTCTAGCTGTTTCAGTTCCATTGGCGATGTCAACCTAAACCAGCATTTGAAGTAAACAGCACTGATGTAGTTCCTCAGAAAAAAATCTCATTTTACACGAAATAGCTATTACTCGAACATGTAGGACGATTATTGTGTATAAACACAAACTTTATCTGATTTCTATGTTCACACAATATATTTTCTGCCTCGCCTCAATCTAGAAAATGCTGTGAGGAAAGAATGAAGTGGTCCAGGTCACAGATATTTACCAAACTAAAAAAGCCACAAACATCAGAACCTGCAAGGATCACAACCAAGGATCACAACCTGCAAGGATCACAACCAAGGATCACAACCTGCAAGGATCACAACCGATGATCACAACCAAGGAACACGATTGAATTCGAACACATGAACATCGGACCACTGCATTGGGCTCAACTCTACAAAGTAAAATGCTTGGACTATTGTAGACTAACATCTAGATTCTGAAATGAATATATTTTACAGAAAAAACAGTTGTTAAATAATACTTATAAAATATAATAAAAAGGAGCACAGAGACTTTCTATTAGAGACTTGCATGGGCTGTATTGGATATATTTGTTTCAGGGTCTGTATGACAGACTAGGACTATTGGAGTAAAGTCATATTTTCTGCGTTCAAATTGATGATCTCTGTATCCTCCCATCATGCTGCTATCTCCCACAGTGACTCATGTATACAAGGTTCAAGTCTTCCATGTTTTATAGAACCTCCTCCCCCTCCTCGTCTTGCAACTGCCCGTGAAAACAGATGTCCGATTACCACGGTAACATGACACCACAAAACAACACATTGAATCACATAAACCTCCCAGGCGGCTTTCTTTCAGGGAAAAAACATCCGTTTTTATTGACATCCTCGTAATCGTCAGATATGAATTTCCATTTCTAAGCACATGATTCTGGGTATCTGTCTATGATGAAAGCCTCTGACACCATTTGAAAAAACATGTCTGAGTGATGTGTATCACTGGACTCCAAACCTGGTATATATCGGGCGGATCAGGGAGAGAAACAAACTGGAGAATCTTTCACTGCTGTAAAAACATGCAGTTTATCATGCTCATAGATCCAGTTTCATATTGAGGGAGATCTGACAGCACTCTAGTCTTACAGCTACGGGAGGAGATGGATGAATATATAATATATATATATATATAAAAGAGTGAGTGAGAGAGAGAGAGAGAGAGAGAGAGAGAGAGAGAGAGAGGGAGGTTATATTTGGGATAGCACTTTCTAAGTAATCTGGGATTCAAAGCCACACTTTCAGAGTGAGCTACGGGAGGAGATGGATGAATATATAATATATATATATATATAAAAGAGTGAGTGAGTGAGAGAGAGAGAGAGTGAGAGTGAGAGTGAGAGAGAGAGAGAGAGAAAGAGAGAGAGAGAGAGAGAGAGAGAGAGAGAGAGAGAGAGAGAGAGAGAGAGAGGTTATATTTGGGATAGCACTTTCTAAGTAATCTGGGATTCAAAGCCACACTTTCAGAGTGAGGCACCTTATCACCAGCACACAAAGTCAGCGATCTAACCCACTCAGCCACTGAGGCTTCCAGAAAATAAAGTTCAACAACTGGTAGTCTAGATTACGTACTTTGTGTACCCCTCTGATGTGTTAATTGGCACGGCTCCCATGGCCGAAATATATGAACACACAATGCCATTCAGAAAGTGGTCAAATGTAACATATGTTATATATGGGATAACCCTTTCTTAGTGCCTCACTCTGGCAGTGTGACTTGGAATCCCGAAGGGACTCAACCCTAAAAAGTACTAGAATCTGTACTTTACTAAGTGTTATGGCATTGTGTGTTCATGTTTACAGAAACTTAGTCTATTGGCGTTAGGTCTGAAGGGTTTTCCCCACAGCTTCACCTGCAGTAGACAATAGTGTTTGGGTTGCAATGGTTTTAGTTTCAGCAACGGCAGTCTATGCTAAATATTTTGACACTACTAGCCAGAACTCTTGGCATCATTTTCAGTAGAGTTTAGTGTTATTATGCAAACAATTATGAGCTGAGCTTATAGGTAAGGAGCGCCAGTTTGGGCAACATTCCAGTTATTACATGCGTGGACACCAGAGATGGGGTTCACATGATGTGCTACTTTGGAAAATCAACCCAGTTCTTTGGCAGGATGAGACAATGAGGATGGACAAGACAGCGTGGACCAAAAAGAACCATACAGTGTCTAAATCAAGAGCAGGCTGCTGAAGAATTGAATCTTGGATACCCTAAATCTTTAACTATTAACATTGGGGTTTTGACAAGGACCCACAGACTTCTACGCTTAGTCTTGACAGTGGGCACGCATGGAACATAGGAAGTTTAGTCCTGGGTGCATCAACTGGCCAGACTCAGGTCTGTATATCATCCCATTCTCATGGAAATGGAGTTTGCAAATGACTTAATAAAACCACCAACCATGTCGACTAGGCACGCTAACCTCTTATTCTGACATCATTCAGGGTTTTACCTTGACTTACAAAACTGGGGGTCCGGGGGACCCCAATATTTAATTTGAAGGGTCCTTGCAGGCAATATGAGGGTCCTGTAATAATATGGTATAGTGTACTGTACATCTTCATAATTACTCTAGAGCCTGGAATGAATCAATGATCATGTGGACAGTGGACATTATTGATGGATGAAATAACAGACACCCATAACCGTGATAACTGCTCTTGATGCGCTGTAGGTACAATGAATATTATTGAGCGTCCTTTGGGACACAGCATATATTTTTTCTGCGTCCATTCTGAACAATTGCACGTCGTGTAAAACCCTGTATTACAGCAGCTGCTATTAAAAAGCCAACTCTACAAAACTTGATCCACACATTTAGCATATCTCTTTACCATGTTTACACAAAATTACACATCTGTTTTTCTGAATAAATGAAAATAAAACAACCTCTTATACTTCCTGATATGGACCTTGCTACAAAGATACAAGCTAATAATGATATATCTTGACTGTTGTCAAGTAAGTTCATGGTAAGCGAGTGCTTTCAATGAAAACCTCATTAACACTGATCATTGTCCCTCACCTGGGCCTTGTGTTGAACACACCTGGCAGAACATCAAACCTCCCCTTCAGTGTGTTCAATCCCCTTCTTGATGCACACATGTTTCAAGCACCTGCTATCAAACACCACATCACTGTAATTCCACCGAAATTGCTGTAAGTGAAGGTCTTCTTCATCACAGTCTCCATCAGACAACAAGAAGACCAGATTGCCGAAAATATTAAATTCTTCCAGAACAAAAACATCACCTTGAGAAAACTCCCGAAAATGTCGAACGTAATGAAACAGACTGGGTTTAGCCAAACATGACAAGATGTCATACATATTTCTGGCTGTCTCTTCTCCCGAGATTATCCGTGTGTCCATCTCTTGAGTGACTTCTACAACATGTACAATGAGGCCCCTTCATGCCCCCATGGCTGATCAAACACACCAACTCTCCCTAATCCTGCAGAGTTACACAGGGTCTGCAGGGAGGGGTGAGAAGCAATCCTAATGTACTGACTACAGATTAGCTAGATCCTTCTGTTAACAGCCACAGAGGAACTGCTCACTGCTGAAAGGAAGGGTTAAGTGGGTTTCATTAAGTACAAGCAGCGTCCATTTGACTGCAACAGAATTAGGGAATATGTTCTGTGTCATTACCATGATTACGACAGTACTGAGTGGGTGATATGGGGAAATATACCCTGTGTTATTATGACAGTACTCAGTGGGAGATATGGGGAAATATATCCTGTGTCATCATGACAGTACTCAGTGGGAGATATGGGGAAATATATCCTGTGTCATTACGACAGTACTCAGTGGGAGATATGGGGAAATATACCCTGTGTTATTACGACAGTACTCAGTGGGAGATATGGGGAAATATACCCTGTGTCATCATGACAGTACTCAGTGGGAGATATGGGGAAATATACCCTGTGTCATCATGACAGTACTCAGTGGGAGATATGGGGAAATATACCCTGTGTCATTATGACAGTACTCAGTGGGAGATATGGGGAAATATACCCTGTGTCATCATGACAGTACTCAGTGGGAGATATGGGGAAATATACCCTGTGTCATCATGACAGTACTCAGTGGGAGATATGGGGAAATATACCCTGTGTCATCATGACAGTACTCAGTGGGAGATATGGGGAAATATACCGTGTCATCATGACAGTACTCAGTGGGAGATATGGGGAAATATACCCTGTGTCATTACGACAGTACTCAGTGGGAGATATGGGGAAATATACCCTGTGTCATCATGACAGTACTCAGTGGGAGATATGGGGAAATATACCCTGTGTCATTATGACAGTACTCAGTGGGAGATATGGGGAAATATACCCTGTGTCATCATGACAGTACTCAGTGGGAGATATGGGGAAATATACCCTGTGTCATCATGACAGTACTCAGTGGGAGATATGGGGAAATATACCCTGTGTCATTACCATGATTACGACAGTACTCAGTGGGAGATATGGGGAAATATACCCTGTGTTATTACGACAGTACTCAGTGGGAGATATGGGGAAATATACCCTGTGTCATTACGACAGTACTCAGTGGGAGATTTGGGGAAATATACCCTGTGTCATTACGACAGTACTCAGTGGGAGATATGGGGAAATATACCCTGTGTCATCATGACAGTACTCAGTGGGAGATATGGGGAAATATACCCTGTGTCATCATGACAGTACTCAGTGGGAGATATGGGGAAATATACCCTGTGTCATTATGACAGTACTCAGTGGGAGATATGGGGAAATATACCCTGTGTCATTATGACAGTACTCGGTGGGAGATATGGGGAAATATACCCTGTGTCATTACGACAGTACTCGGTGGGAGATATGGGGAAATATACCCTGTGTCATTACGACAGTACTGAGTGGGAGATATGGGGAAATATACCCTGTGTCATTACGACAGTACTCAGTGGGAGATATGGGGAAATATACCCTGTGTTATTACGACAGTACTCAGTGGGAGATATTGGGAAATATACCCTGTGTCATTACGACAGTACTCAGTGGGAGATATGGGGAAATATACCCTGTGTCATTACGACAGTACTCGGTGGGTGATATGGGGAAATATACCCTGTGTCATTATGACAGTACTCGGTGGGTGATATGGGGGAAATATACCCTGTGTCATCACAACAGTACTCGGTGGGAGATATGGGGAAATATACCCTGTGTCATTACGACAGTACTCGGTGAGAGATACAGGGAACTATGCCGGTGTCACTTTCTGAACATATCCATGACAACAGGATCAATAAGCTTGATGAGCGACAGAACAAGAAATTAGGAAACCTATACACTGCAAGTCAGGGCTACTTTTGCATGTTCAGCATGATCAGACCCTGGGATCGAAATGCAAATGTTTTTAGTGAAATGTTTTAGGCGTGCCTCACAGGATATAAGGGTGCCAAGGTCTATCATGACATCCTTCGTCCTTATTCCTGGCATAATTTTCAAAATAACACTTCTTTATTTCTACCTCAAGGAAGCCAAGATTTATACTGAGACAAAGTGAAAACACATAATCAACTTGAACTTAAATCAGAACAGATTTTTGTGTTCAAGTCCATCTCCAAACACATTGAATGAGATTTGAACCTTAACGACGACATTGTTATGTTTGGTTATCGCATGCCTACAATATAGAGGTTAATATTGTGGCGAGTGAAACGATTTTAGAATCTTCAAATGATGCAGTCACTTAAATATCATAACTTAGCTTTTGAAAAATTGATGTGACATATTTGGTATATATTCTTCAAATTGTAAGTGTGCAGTAAAGCCACTGGTGTGTGTGTGTGTGTGTGTGTGTGTGTGTGTGTGTGTGTGTGTGTGTGTGTGTGTGTGTAAGTGTGTGTGTGTGTGTGTTCGTGTGTGTTGGTGTGTGTGCGTGTACGTGTGTGCGTGGTGTGTGTGTGTGTGTGTGTGTGTGTGTGTGTGTGTGTGTGTATTTTAACCATGCCAACATAACGTTCAATCGGCATGCTTGTATGTATACATTTTAACCCCTGAGAATAAACATCAAGCATCAAGTACATAATAGAGTTTGGACCAGATAATCTGGTGATTGATATCATGAGCATTGGTCCACGCAATTGGGATACGATGTCATGCATCAACAAAGTCAGCAAGCCTGATCACCTGATCCCGTTAGTCGCCTTTAATGACAAGCACAGACATCTGTTACAGGAAGCATGGCTTGCTTAATACCAATTCTAACTCAGATCTTCACGGGGAGAGATAAGCATGGCTTGCTGGAGACCAATTCAAACCCGGATCTTCACGGGGAGAGACAAGCATGGCCTGCTGAAGACCAATTCTAACCCAGATCTTCACAGGAGATACAAGCATGGCCTGCTGAAGACCAATTCTAACCCAGATCTTCACAGGGAGAGACAAGCAATTGGCTTGCTGAAGACCAATTCTAACCCTGATCCTCACGGGTCATATTTACTCCTGATACCATGCACCGATTATTTAAAGGTCAATTACCTGAAGATAGTTGTCATCCCGTCAGCAGCAGGTATTTCCACACCCAACACTGAATACTTTCATCTCACTGACTGTCTCCCCGATGGCCGAGTCTCATGAATTGTAAATATCAGATTTCCTTGACTTTGCATTTACCTATAAGAGCTGTACATGAATATTTCATAACAATCCCCAGTATTGGCAGACGACACTGACACTTCAACCAAGCCTCCACGGCTAGAAATTATTTTCTATTTTCACTAGTCCACAAAAAATGACCTGCTGTAGATTTGCCATCTACCTAATGGTAAAAGTGGTAGTCCACAAGGAAATGTCCTCTGTCCTTCCTGAACTGAACTAGTCTTTGACTAACAGACGTGTCAGTTTGAGCCTTGTGATTGTGGAGAAATAACTCTATGGAGCGCTGCTGTTGATAGTCTCTCAGCAATCTGCACAGCCTGGAGGCCAGTTACAATTCTTCAATGAAAAGTCCTTCCAATGATGAACACCAAGGATTGAAAAATCTCAAACTTTTTCTTCTCTGTGTAGCTTAGTCTGACAACGATCCCAATCGCTGTCAGACATGTTCAAAAGTTAAATGTTTTATCTTCCAACATGTCAAACGTCATGTTTGTTTCAAGTATTTATTTTATCATGACACACAGTAAATGGGAATATCTCAAAACAACCAACGGTGGCCTATCATCAGTTCTGTAGTTTTTACTGGATATGGTCACAGAGTTTAAAGCAAAGCCAGTAAACCTGTCGGCTGTCACTCTAAGATGCAGGTCGCAGCTACTAGTCTGAGACTAGTCAAACAGTTGTAAACACCCCTGAGTTGCAGGTCACAGCTCTGAGGCTAGTCAAACAGTTGTAAACACCACTGAGCTGCAGGTCACAGCTCCGAGGCTAGTCAAACAGTTGTAAACACCACTGAGTTGCAGGTCACAACTCCGAGGCTAGTCAAACAGTTGTAAACACCACTGAGCTGCAGGTCACAGCTCCGAGGCAAGTCAAACAGTTGTAAACGCCACTGAGTTGCAGGTCACAGCTCCGAGGCTAGTCAAACAGTTGTAAACGCCACTGAGTTGCAGGTCACAGCTCCGAGGCTAGTCAAACACTTGTAAACACCACTGAGCTGCAGGTCACAGCTCCGAGGCTAGTCAAACAGTTGTAAACACCACTGAGTTGCAGGTCACAGCTCCGAGGCAAGTCAAACAGTTGTAAACGCCACTGAGCTGCAGGTCACAGCTCCGAGGCTAGTCAAACAGTTGTAAACGCCACTGAGTTGCAGGTCACAGCTCCGAGGCTAGTCAAACAGTTGTAAACGCCACTGAGTTGCAGGTCACAGCTCCGAGGCTAGTCAAACAGTTGTAAACGCCACTGAGTTGCAGGTCACAGCTCTGAGGCTAGTCAAACAGTTGTAAACGCCACTGAGCTGCAGGTGCCGGGTACTAGTCTGAGGCTAGTCAAACAGTTGTAAACACCACTGAGTTGCAGGTCACAGCTCCGAGGCTAGTCAAACAGTTGTAAACGCCACTGAGTTGCAGGTCACAGCTCCGAGGCTAGTCAAACACTTGTAAACACCACTGAGTTGCAGGTGCCGGGTACTAGTCTGAGGCTAGTCAAACACTTGTAAACACCACTGAGTTGCAGGTGCCGGGTACTAGTCTGAGGCTAGTCAAACACTTGTAAACACCACTGAGTTGCAGGTCACAGCTCCGAGGCTAGTCAAACAGTTGTAAACGCCACTGAGTTGCAGGTCACAGCTCCGAGGCTAGTCAAACACTTGTAAACACCATTGAGTTGCAGGTGCCGGGTACTAGTCTGAGGCTAGTCAAACACTTGTAAACACCACTGAGTTGCAGGTGCCGGGTACTAGTCTGAGGCTAGTCAAACACTTGTAAACACCACTGAGTTGCAGGTCACAGCTCCGAGGCTAGTCAAACAGTTGTAAACACCACTGAGTTGCAGGTCACAGCTCCGAGGCTAGACAAACAGTTGTAAACACCACTATGTTGCAGGGCACAGCTCCGAGGCTAGTCAAACAGTTGTAAATGCCACTGAGTTGCAGGTCACAGCTCCGAGGCTAGTCAAACAGTTGTAAACACCACTGAGCTGCAGGTGCCCGGTACTAGTCTGAGACTAGTCAAACACTTGTAAACAAAACTTGCATGGAGTGAGGGAGTGAGGTTTATGTCACTCGTGCTATTCCAGCCATATCACAGCAGGAGAATACGAGAAATGGGCTTCACACACTGAATCCATGTCGGAATTTGAACCTGGATCCTTGGCTTGACCATGATGATTGGATATCATCATCATGATCATACATCAGACCTTCAGTATACATATTACAAAAGTGTAGGTCCTGACTTGCCTGTCATTTCTCCGCACTGCTCCTGGTGGCTAAATAATAACTCCACTTATGAGTGTCTCTCTACATCAAGTCTGCTACATCATGTCCACAGACACAATGGCATCCCTGGACCCGGCTGCTTGATCCTGGCAGTGTAATCAGGCGTTGTGCTCGACCGGTACACAATCAGTTAGTCTGCTACATCATGTCCACAGACACAATGGCATCCCTGGACCTGGCTGCTTGATCCTTGGCAGTGTAATGAGGCGTTGTGCTCCACTGATACACAATCAGTTTTATTTCCTGTTTCTGATCTGTTCAAGTGCTACACTGAATCCCCTCAAGTTTTCCAGGAAACAGAATAGATTAAAATGACAGATGCTTCATAAATGTCATAATTTCCTGTTGTATGTGTAGTTTTTAATCAGTTTCTGAAATATTTTCACATCCTTCCGAAATGTCAACACCAAGTCAAGAGGGAAGTGTAGAAACTGCTACACAACAACAAACATTTGTCACTCTGCGTATCTCACTGATAGTCTTTGTGTGGTTGCTGCCATCACAGCCTGGAACATCAGCCAGCTGCCACCAGTGCATCACAGCCCGCCACCAGTGCATCACTCCAGGTCAGCTGCCGTCACCTCAGCTCCACAGATGTCTGATCTTTCCAGATGTCTGTTCCTTGAGAGGATCTCCAGACAATGTCAACAAACAGGCGCTTTACCATATGTACAGTCTCATCTTGTCCATTAAGAAAATACTCCTTTGTGCAGAACATGTACATTCTTTCATTATTGCTACACGAGATACTGTTGTACATTTCACAAAGTAACAGCAAATTTGTTTGATATTTACACCCAAACCAATTATCTTGACATGTGGCCCTAGGAGGCCCCTGGAAGAGATTCACAAACAATACATTCTCTCCCCCTAACCAGGAAGTAATCTCATCAGCTGTTTCAAGACCTCCTCAAAATAAGCTGTCTCCTGCTGCACAAAATGTCTGGAAAACTTTCACCAGGACTAGTGTTCTTCAAACACAGTGGACTTAGCATACGATAAGATAAGATTATATTTATTGCAAGAAACATTCCATTACAGAATGGAGGCAATTTTGTAAAAATACATATAATAAATTGAGATAAACATACAGGTAACATGTTGGGAGTATTTACAAGAAGTTTAACATGTTTAAGAAACAACTATAAAACATAAGCTTTGTACATACATACACATGATACCTATATCTCCCGTCAGATACTTAATTTGGCACATATTGCCTGAAGTTGTAAACATGGTGACAGGTATAAGTTATGGTGTTGACGTCATTATTTGTTAAAATGTATAAGAATAAATCATTTTGGTCAATTTGGTTAAATCAGCGTTAGAAATTGGCACTAGTCCTGTAGTCCTTACCAAACTGTCCAATAGTGAAGGTATCCTAAGGACTAGTAGAAATTGGCCCATTTTAAGGGTTTTGCTATATGTTATCATTATAAGGACAAGTGGACAAAAACTGTTAGTTTCTAACCCTGGTTAAATGTTTTAAATCTTTCTCTAGCACTTTAGACAGAAGAGATCTTTGATGATTATGTTTTGTACAGTGTAATATATATAGTGTTTTTCATCTTCAATAATGGCACAATTAGTGCCATGCTGTTTGTTGCGGACAGTCACAGAAAATGTGAAATACATGTTGTACATTAATTATGACAACAAATTTGGCCACATTAAAAATACAGATATGTGACAAAGTCACGATCGGTATGAAGTTGGGTAGGTAGGTTAGACTCTTTAATATGTTTAATTCATCCACACCATTAACATTCTAATCATGTCAAATGACCATAAAAGAGTGAGTGAGTGAGTATGGTTTTCACCGCTTTTAGCAATATTCCAGCAATATCACGGCGAGGGACACCAGAAATGGGCTTCACACATTGTACCCATGTCGGGAATCGAACCCGGGCCTTCAGCGTGACGAGCGAACGTTTTAACCACTAGGCTACCCGACCGCCCCGTGATCATAAAAGAAGAAACAGACATGCGGATCAAGCTGATTTGAGGGACACATAATATTTTTGAAAGGTGGCAAAAACATTTTCTGTTGGGACTTTGTTTTGCAGAGTTGAGCATGGCCCGGAAACAAAGGCTTCTGGTTATTATTGATGAACTGTCAGACAAAGTGATGACATCATGACACAAAAGTGTTAAATGACATTATATAGATAATGTGTGGCCAGTTGTCAGTGTATAACACTGGACCCTGAGCTTGAGATAAGCTTTGTACTTGGGTAAAATACGAAATGTATAAACTGAAATATGCAGACAAATCAAATCCTAGCGTATCAAATATGTAACAAAAACTATACTTTTGAAATAAAATTAATGCATATATTACAAATTCTATAATATAAATTGTTTGCGTATTTTACATCTGTTGGATAAAATGATTGTGTATCAGCCCATCGTGAAATTCACTTACCCACAGTTACATTTGGAAAAGCTTGTGCAACAAACATACTGATAGAAGCCAATTGAAAAGCACATGATGCCAAGTTAATGCACTTCTTACAAATGTTTCAATCAATCGCTGATTGGTGATTAAAGAAATGAACAAAAATAACAAAAAATGGCTTCCCGGAGAGGGAGCTGCAAGGAGACAGAGTTGGGTATACGACCATGACTACTATTCCTATAGTTTTTAATGATTTACAGGTATTGTTAAGTACCCAAATGTCAAGAAACAAAAGTCTTAAATAATTTAAATACACCTTGAAACTTGTTGATACCCAATCAAAATCAACCTCCTGGGTAAAATACCAAAACAACCAAAGGCTTATCTATAGCTCTGGGCCCTACTGGCTAACTGACCTCAGTTGACCCTGACTTCAGCAGGCCTGGTGTGATGCTCCTGATATGATCAGTCAGATATGAAAATAAACTACCATGGTTCTCACACTGACACCAAGAAATGGAGGTGTACTTTTCTGGGTCTTGATAAATGAAGTACTCTTGTACATCATCATGCTGTCAATGAGAATGGAAGGTACAGATCACCATCAGGTCCGTACTGACCACACCTTCTATCAGATGGATTTGGTTTGGTTTGTTGTTTTATGCCACACTCAGCAATATTCCAGCTATATGACGGCGGTCTGTAAATAATCGAGTCTGGACCAGATAATCCAGTGATTAATATCAAGAGCATCGATCCACACAATTGGGATACAATGATATGCATCAACCAAGTCAGCAGGCTCTATCAGATGTAAGCTGAATATTATACAAATAATGACTCTTGAGAGGGACATATGGGGAAACAAGGACTCGATGATCTGACCCCAGAGGTGGTCTCACCAGACTGAGGCAGCAGGCTGAGGTCCAGTAAGATGCTCAAAGGGGTAAGGTCCTTGTTGAGCGGTAAGGTCCTTGTTGAGCGGTAAGGTCTGAGGGTTATTCAGTCTCATGGGTGGGACTGAGAGGAGCTACCAGCCAGACCAGCCATGGGTGGGACTGAGAGGAGCTACCAGCCATGGGTGGGACTGAGAGGAGCTACCAGCCATGGGTGGGACTGAGAGGAGCTACCACCCACGGATGGGACTGAAAGGAGTTACCAGCCATGGGTGGGACTGAGAGGAGCTACCAGCCACGGGTGGGACTGAGAGGAGCTACCAGCCACGGGTAGGACTGAGACGAGCTACCAGCCATGGGTGGGACTGAGAGGAGCTACCAGCCATGGGTGGGACTGAGAGGAGCTACCAGCCATGGGTGGGACTGAGAGGAGCTACCAGCCATTTGTGGGACTGAGAGGAGCTATCAGCCATGGGTGGGACTGAGACGAGCTACCAGCCACGGGTGGGACTGAGAGGAGCTACCAGCCATGGGTGGGACTGTGAGAAGCTACCAGCCACGGATGGGACTGAGAGGAGCTACCAGCCATGGGTGGGACTGAGAGGAGCTACCAGCCATGGGTGGGACTGAGAGGAGCTACCAGCCATGGGTGGGACTGAGACGAGCTACCACCCATGGATGGGACTGAGAGGAGCTACCACCCATGGATGGGACTGAGAGGAGCTACCAGCCACGGGTGGGACTGAGAGGAGCTACCAGCCACGGGTGGAACTGAGAGGAGCTACCAGCCATGGGTGGGACTGAGAGGAGCTATCAGCCATGGGTGAGATTGAGTGAAGGAGGTTCTGCTATGGGTGAGATTGAGACAAATTGACAACAAGTCAGTGTCCTATCACCATGAACCGATCTCCATCCTTCCTTAAGGCCGGCTGCATACCACCCACTTCCTTCAGCCCCTGAAAGGCAGTAATCTGCTGAACTGAATAATTGATGGACAAAGAGGAAACTGATCTACAGTTATGAAACTTGAGATTTCTGTCAGTACAAAACAATTAAATATTAAAGCAGGTGAAGATGTTGAGTACTCCTGTGTGTGTGTGTGTGTGTGTGTGTGTGCGTGTGTGTGAGTGAGTGAGTGAGTGAGTGAGTGAGGGTGTGTGTGTGTGTGTATGTGTGTGAGTGAGGGTGTGAGTGTGAGTGTGTGTGTGTGTGTGTGTGTGTGTGTGTGAGGGTGTGTGGGGGAAAGAGGGGATCTTCAAAGGGGATGGCGACGGATCAAACTTCATAAGGAATGACTATCAGTGAGTGAGTGTATCGGGTTACAACACTGCTATGAACTAAAACATGAGTTTTATGTATCACAATGTAAATGTGAAAGTCGAAGCATGGCCTACAATATGTCATGAATTTACTGCAAGAAACCCCACCTTTGAAATATGAATGCCCATCTCAATAATCAGCACCAAGTGATTGACTTAGAATACCACGACACAGCACATTGCAGCAAGCAGGCAAAGGAGCATCAACCATGGAATATGACAAGTGTTGAGAACTGACTTTATACTTTTTGTGTTTATGGAAGTAAAAACATAAAAACCAGTATGCACATTGGTTTCTACATTTGAAAATTTCTCTTTTACATATTTGACACTTGTTCAATCCGAATCTGGAACGACACTACCCAGATTTATGTTCATTATTCACTTTTGCTACGTTTATTTTGCTGTTGTGTGACTGACATTGAACCAGGAAGCTTTTACATGGCAGTGAACTCTCATGCAGGCCTCGAGTATTTCCTTCCTGTCAGTCTCGCACACATCTAAGACAGTTTCGCTCCCAGTACAATTCTCTACCACCACGAACACAGCCCCCTGTGAATCGAAAACCATCAACACAGTGCCGATAAACAACTTGTCATCTCCTGCCATAACAACATTGGTCCGATGGTGTGACGAAAGGAGATATTCAGAAGCAGATTCTGTCCATCCATTCTTCTACCCTCCTTCCCTGAATGGAAAACCAAAAAAGATTGAATATTTCTTATGAAACTCAAACTGCAATTTGAGTGTGTTTTGCTTATGGGGAAAACCCTTGGAATAATCAGTTTGTGCCAACGTCAATCCTCCATTTCTTGCATGTTTCTTTCAAGATATTGTACATTTAACATGTCAACAAGTCCACATATTAACACAAACATTAACAGCAAAAATGTTTTGCCTGGTAGACTTTAAGGTGCTTGGCACAGATTAGACACTTCCAATCGAGCATCGGTACCGGTAATTCATCAGATGACTGGCAGAAACAGCTGTAAAAAAAACCATACCCCTACCCAAAGTATGGCAAAGTGGGTGACAGTGAGCTCCCTTCATCGATCCACACAAATGGGATATGATGATATGCATCAACCAAGTCTGACCACCCGATAATGGTTACATGTTACAACTCCCGTTGTGCTGCATTATCTATGTTATAACTCCTGTTGTGCTGCATTATCCATGTTACAACTCCTGTTGTGCTGCATTATCTATCTTATAACTCCTGTTGTGCTGCATTACGTATGTTAAAAGCCTGTTGTGCTGCATTATCTATATTATAACTAAAGTTGTGCTGCATTACATATGTAAAAAACCCTGTTGTGCTGCATTATATATGTTATAACTCCTGTCGTGCTGCATTATCCATGTTATAAGCCTGTTGTGCTGCATTATCCATGTTATAACTCCTGTCGTGCTGCATTATCCATGTTATAAGCCTGTTGTGCTGCATTATCCATGTTATAAGCCTGTTGTGCTGCATTATCCATGTTATAACTCCTGTCGTGCTGCATTATCCATGTTATAACTCCTGTTGTGCTGCATTCTACACACGCTACATGTTATAAATGAAACCCTTCTCTGAAAAAGACACCTGATCCATCATGTCTACCAGGCCTCACTACGTCTTGGTTGACTTCCCTTGTACCATAGAGTACAAGATGTCGTTAAATGAAGCAATATCACACGTCCCAATAAACAAAATTCAAAATGTACAACAAACCTGCCTTTGGATTCATTCATCGAGTTCATGCAACTGAAATAAAATCATTACCTGGCGATAGTCAGTACAAAGTGTTGAGATAGTCAGGACAAAGTGTTGAAGTTGTAGACACTAGGCAGCTACTAACTACTGTTGGATAAATATAACGTGTGTCTACATTATGTACATGGTCTAAAGACCAATAATTCTCAACACTAACTTGTGAACAAAAGAGCTTTCAGCCCAAATTTCAGACACTGCTATATGTATTTATAAGATTATGTGTAAAATAGTTTTAACTAAAAAACATCTGTATCAAGCCAGCAACCGAAGACCTTTAAAAATGATGGAATGTCATTCTGCATTTACCAGATGAAACATGACAAATCTGATACCACAACGTAAATACAGCCAGCTACTGAACTAGACCAGGAAGGATATGCCTGGCTGTGCAGCACATCTCGATAACAACAACACACCTCCTCCAACACGCCCCCACTTTCTTAGCCTTGCTCCAAGGCTGTACTGAGAGAAGGTGCATGGATGTGTAGTAATTCTATCATCCCAATCATGCTTATAGGCAAGTCTAGATATGTGGACAGTACTAAGAGTAAGACTCCAGTCTCTTATATGGACAACTTGTTCTTATTATTTACATAATCTAGAAATTATGATCATGATGATTTAAACTAATATTATTTGCCTCGGAGACTTGTGCAAGTCTACCACTTTCTGTGTAGATATATATGCTGGTACTGTAGACTCACATCATGTGTATGTCATTACTTATGTCAGTTTAAACATATCAACACGGTACAAACTGGGACTTCAGACACTTGTCGGAAGCCCCAGTCTAGTAAAATTCTGTTTGGTCTTGTTAGCTCTGCTAATTATACTAGTCCATACCTTTTCAATGAGTTTTTGCGACGGGGAAAAAACCATTGTAACAGAGCGAATCTTGAGTTTATTATAAATGTACATAAATTTTGGTCATGTGTTACCGCTAGCTATAACCGAGTTAGCGCTATATTGAAGGGCTAAATAGCATGGGAACACTGTAACACAAATGTATGATGTAAAAAGCCATCTTCAGTCTATTCATTATTCAAACAACTACATGATTCCAACTGCATGTGTTGAATCGTTTTGTCATAGTCTGTGTATTGTCCACACATGACAACAACACATAGCAGCATTACTACTAGGAAAACATTATCTTCAGAGTACATTCTAATAAACCACAGGTTTTTGTTTCCCTATAAGTTTATTTACAGGTAACCTAGCAACAGATTCCTGCACTGTGTAAGCATGAAGGCACAGTTTTTGCATGAGGAGGAGTGTGGAATGCCAAGCATGTGCCCCATTATGTTGTAACAGCTGAGAAGAACCCCCATGCACCTGGGAAACGGATCAGATCCAGGCTGTGGGGAACATGTTGGAATGACACCTGTACCGAGTGTAGGGCAGGCTAAAAAGATCGATGATCAGAAATATGGTCAATGGGAAGAGAAATATTAACTATTATCGACATGAGTGAGTGAGTTGGGTTAAACGCCGCTTATAACAATATTCCAGTTATATCATGGCATGTCAGCTTCATGTGGGACGGAAGCCCGTAGTGATGCAGGTTTCAGACGTTTACCACTTCGGTGAAACCCCCGAGCACAGGTATGGTACTGACAAACCTAGAAACATAATCAGGGCGAATTGGGATTCGCACCCACAATCATAGGTTTCTGGCGTGTCCAAGGGACGCAACTGCACAGCGAATCACGACACCTTAGACAACTGGACCATCCGTGCCCCCTTATCGACATGAAATAGTTGTCATTGATAATAACTTACAATAACTATTGTGATGGAATAAAGTTTAGATTTACCATGTTTACCGAAACAGATGTGTTATGGTCAATAATGTCAACTATTTTTGTTATATCTCAAACGTCCATAAAGTAATCCATGCATAAATGTGTCACTGTTCACCAGTGGCGTGAAATATGTTGATTTCTTTGGGGACTTTCTTCCTTATTTGCTTAAAGTTACTTCTCCGATATTTATCGATAATTGATTGATATTTGATTGATTGATCAAATATATCGATAGTCAGCCCTAACAGAGTGTCATTGTTGCAACAGACATTCCAGTAAACAGACAATATGTTGGGAATCATAAAAAAACAGGCCTGTGAAGATCCGGGTTAGAATAGGTCTTCAGCAACCCATGCTTGCAGTAAAAGGCGACTATGTTTGTCGTAAGAGGCAACTAACGGGATCTGGGTGGTCAGGCTTGCTGACTTGGTTGATGCATGTCATTGTATCCCAATTGCGTTGGTCGATGTTCATGATGTCAATCACTGGATTGTCTGATCCAGACTTGATTATTTATAGCTGGAATATTGCTGAGTGCAGCATTAAACAACATACAAACATTAAGAAACATACGCGATGTAAACAGAATGCATCACAACTACTGTATTTTACGTGTTGTCGGCACACTCTTCCACTCGCATTGTTGTGTGGGACACAAACTGTATAACCCAGTCATCAGCATTCAAACATATATAGAATACATCAGTCCAACGAATGATCAGAATGAGTGCGTTTAAGATTCATAAGGATCAATATATAGAATCCAGGAACATGTGAAACGGGGTGCCTGAGACGACGCCTGTGCCCACTCCTTTCCCACAGCAACAACAGTGTCTTGTCTTTATCATGTTCATAGTTCAATAGTCAACCATCAGTATACATGTATGCTCCACATTACTTTAACACTGACTGATAACCCCATAATCGTTAACTTTAAGATTCTGACAAGGATTTTTAGGGTAGGTCGACAAATATGGTGAATAACGAACATGCCGAAGAGAAATAAAATGTTTATATTGTGACTGTTAACATGATGGTTAACCTTCTGGAGCCACAGGCAGGTAAGCATGAAAGTTGAAGGCACTGATTCATTGACAGCAGCTGTAATAATCATGATAATGTAACACCATGAACATTCACTTGGTGAATGGAATCTAGTGCATCATCATGATCATAGATGGACCTACTATGTTAATACATTGCAGGAAATATGCATGGACCATAATCATGATAATCATTGCAAACATTGTCACAGCTAATTCTTATGCATTCAGGACTTCAATCAAAAATGCTCAAAATGTTTAGCAGATATTTATTTTGACATTCAAGAAACTGAGAATAAGCAATGATAAGTGTGATAAGCATTAACATGTACAGTGGAGTATCACTGTGTACGAACCAGTCCCTCCCCAACGCATGTAAGTCGACACTGTATTTGCGGGAGGTGGTGGCACCATGCCAACATCTCACAAAACATCCTCCACGTCAATACATACTACATGCTGACTAGCTTACAACTACTTCCATAAAATGTAAACAACACTGGAATAGTGTAATTACCTGATTTGTTCAAGCAGAACTAACTTCAAATGAGAGACAATGTCTTCACACTTGACTGTTGATATGCTTGAGGGGAATAAGTATTTGACTGAATTTTTGAGAGCTCAAATTTACTTTGGATCAGGATTATTTGAAACTGAATACATCCTGATGAAACAAGCTAAGGAATAAACCAAGACCACACAGCGGAAATTATACATAACCATGATAACTTCAAATATTGAACTGTCATGATCAAGCATGAAGATGATACTACTGTAACCTTAGGTTCCGGGTACTTTACCCTTCTACCTATGGTCACTTGTCCTTATCAACTACTCCTTGGTTCTAGGGATGATGTAGCTATCTCAAAATCACAAGTCCGATGGTTTGCTCCAGTCCTTTTTATTTATGATAGAGTTAATCATAAATACACACACATGGTCCTCAGATATATTCTTGTTGTTGCCTGATATAAATACAACACATACCTAGATGATGGTTGAAGAGCCTGATGGTTTTTCTGATGAACGTTAACTCTACTTCTTTTCTGACTCGGGATCCCAAAACCACAGTGAACCGTTCTGTTCAGCTGTATGCTCCCGACTCCCCGCACCACTCTCGGACAACTCACAAAATACTATCGATGATAATTTTAGCTCCTCCCTCCAAAATCACATTTGACATCATGAGAAATGAGTCATAATGGTCATTCCCCAATTTCCATAGTAATTAGTTTTATCATCAAGCCCTTTGGTCTAACCAATTTGATTACCTCTCTAGGGTCATTGGTCAACTCGGACATACTCATATAATCAAATACCCTCAAGTACTCTGCCAGACTGGAAGGCACCGAAAAGATACTTAATCATGTTATTTTGACATTCTAATCAAGCAGTAATACTCATAAATATTTGATCACCATAAGACTAACAATTTTGTTCCATCTATCTGTCTCCCGTCTGACATTTTTATTGCAAGACCAATTCTACTAATTCATTGTACTAATGAAAGGTAAACTCTATCACTTAAGAGAAGCAAAACCAATCATCACTTGCCCCAGGAGTGTTGCCGTGACCCTGTATGGTCACTTCTCTCATATGCATCCATATTTTACCCAAAAGCTTAATTTAGTAAACCATATTTTAAGTAAATATTAAAAACCCCTTTTTCCAAAATACCCTGGTTATACATGCCCTTCCCGTTGTAGAGCATGTCCCATGCGATTGACCAATGATAATAGCATATGAAATGTAAATACAATAGTACAATATCAATATGTAACAGCTTCTGTGTGTATGCATCTGAGGACCAGAAAAATCAATACAATGAAATTTTACAAGGTAATGTCTCAGATAGGATCTGTCTTGGGTTGTACCTATCTGAGAATAATAACATGCCAAGACTTATAAAGGCATAATCAAATTATGTTTCTTTGTAAAGTTTTTGCTTTTTCTATATAAAGACATATGAGCATTTTCCTTCAGGCAAAAAAATCACAATAGTATCACAACACCAATAACCAACTGATGATCAGTTTCAGAGTTCTGTGTATCCAATATATAATCTTTCTATTCTGTATCATCAACATGTTCCATGTCCGTATGTTCTAGAACATATTCAACTTACTCTTACTCTTATGGTCTTGATCCAATGGAAAAAGTTCTCCATATCAAATGATCAAAAATGTCCTGGAAGTTTATTTAAGAAATGATTCTCTCCATCATCTTATAGAATGAGGTTGCTCATTCCTACATGTATGACAGTGAAATCTTTGACAGTCCAATCTCTGATGTCCAAAAAGGGTTAATTGTCCAAACATTCAGTCATTTCTAGATCAAATAGGAAATTACTTTAAATTCATGCATTACACTCCATGAAGTCCTCTTTAACTGAAGATTACAACAGTTTGTTCTTATAATATCTCAAGTAAATGTTGAAATTTAGCTTCAGCATCTATACACAGTAAACAAACAACATCTCACCTGACTCAACAATCACAATAGTTTTGTTTTTTTCAACATCAAAACAACATCAACTTATCGTAAGGTCAATGGACATGCACCTACATAGAATATTGTCAAATGTCTCATTGGGCAGTGATCGCACATGCAATCTATCAACTCCTGAGGTGCAATACAATGCACCATATACAACATCCTGGTAACATATAACAGATATATTTTCTCTCGTGAAATTCAACATATGTTTTTCTCATATGGTAGGTGTACCCATTCATATATATTATAAATAAATGCATATAGGTCAGCACAAAAACATAAAACATGTAGTAAGGTAACATCTTGAATACAGTATAACATCAACATTTATACAAGAGGACACTAGTATGTCTGAGATCACTTAAATTTCCAAAACTGTGACATTTCAATGCTCTCCTTATTTTGATAGTCTGCCTTAAATGTCGGAAAGGTATCAACTCAGGTGATAGTACATTTTGTAATAACTTATATATTCCTGTGCTCAACTGATTAATCTTCCTTTCAACCATAGTAGCAAAATGTAACTCCTTTGCAACCAGTTGTATCCAATGTGCATACATGGCCTGAAACCATCGTATCTTAGCATCCTCTACCTTTATCAGTTCAGTCAATTCATTATGCAATTATACCTTGCTTCAAACCATCCATTCTGTCATTGGCCTTAGACATGTACGAACCCATGTAATCCTGTGACACATTAAAAGCTGCTTCTTCCGCTCTCATTCTGTTTGATAAGATATTGATATGTTGACGTATTATGTTCACATCACTGTCACGGCGGTACCAAATAAATTATGTGAGAATTCACCAGTAAAAAGTAGTAAAGCTCTCTTAGAGCTAGTCTGTGAACTAACAATTTGACCTTGAAGAATAATATTTCTGATCAAAGTAACCCCTTCTAACATGTCTTTGAAAGTGTCGTCATGTATGCGATAAATATAATTCAATACAGCCCTCATGTTCTCATCACAGGACGTGCGATTCCTTAGAAGACTAGCATTCTGACAAATCTCTCGAGGCAGAGTCGGATAGTTAGAGATCTTGGGCAATTCAATAGCAAACGTATGATACCACGTCTGTTCGTATGTTAAGTCGTCCCATATATCTGAAGGTATTACCCCAGAGATAGATATCCGGAATACATGTCGTCAAAGGTACTGAGTTCCACATCATGAGTAGTGTCATCATAGCTTTAAGTGCGAAGCCTAAGGGTCCTTTAGAACGCAAACATCCAAGTTGTCTCTCAGATTTTAAATCTGATCTCAGTTCCTACTCTGTTATCCCTATGAAGCCATATCTTCCCTAAGTGAAAACAATAAACAACAATCCCAATTGATCGTCACCAATGTACCATACAACATATTACTCTCTCATAAATAATGTCTACCAACATTAAGTTAACCGCAGAACACAGCGCTTATGTTCATACAGTTCCAGTTCATGTGTCAATAATATGCTGTACTTGTGGGTCAGTTGAATATTTTTAAGTTAAAAGGCCTTGTTTTTAAACAACTTCTGATTTCTTACATCTTCAATCCCAGTAATATATAACTGTATGTCCCTTTTCACTCCTATCGTTGTGTCTTTATCTGTGTCAGCATCATAACTCATGAAAAAAACAACCTCTTTAATATTCCGTCTGTACTCTCTTCAAACATTTCCTCTCCTCAACAGGAGGTATACAACAGCCTTCTGACTAGGCAAAACCCTTCTGTACAAATATGATTGGCCAATCATCTACATCCCACGACCGATTTATAGGTCTTCACCCAGGCTACGAGACAAATCGACCCTCTGTCCTTCGTCCCGAGTGAATTCATCGTTAGTCTTTCGACTGTCCTCAACATACTCAGCAACTTGAGGTAGAAACATATCTACCTCACCACTAGAGACTGTCAGGCATCTCTAGACTTGATCTTTCAAGCTTTGAAACAGCATAGGCATTTCCTCATCTATGTGTTTATATTCAAATAACGTAGGCATGTCTCCTCTACGTCCCTGTCGACATTATTACTACGTGGGCATGTCTCCTCCACGGCTTGACAGCGTAGGCATGTGACCTCTACGACTTACTATCTTTTCATATCTACGTAGGCATGTTACCTCTACGACGTTGTTCATCATCTCATATCTGCGTAGGCATGTTACCTCTACGACTTTTCATTATCATCCTTGATTTCCTATCTGGGTACCCATTTACACATGACACTATAACTTGGGACTAAAACCAACTTGTTATCATAACCTTGGATCTACATATCCTCCGTATATCATATACCTATATGATTGTCACACTTCCTTACGTGCAGTTCTATTGTTTACTTTTTGTTGTTTTCTTTCTTCACTTTCCCTGTCATTGTTCTTCTGACATGGAAAACCTCCACAATTTCTGAATTGAGAAACTCACTTAGGACCCCTTTCGCTTTTCGAGACACCCGGACTTGGTATCTCATTCCTCTACGACTTATCAACTCCCATTTCATATTTGGATATCCATATTCCCGTCAATCAATGAGTCTTGTCAATATCAACATGGTTGAATGCTTTGTCACCTGTGGTGATAGGCATGGTATGTGTGTTGTCACTGTCTTCTAACTCTCCACACACATTGGCAATATCGACTTCTTCAATGACACCTATTGCTAACTTAATCTCTGAACTAGCAGGGTTCATCAACCTAAACAATGGTACTTGATTGACAGATGAAGTGAGATATCTAGCACCTCACACATGTAACCATTCTGCAATAGACTCAATCGGCTCAACAACGCCTAACTTAATGTACACCGGCAACAAAGTTTCATGTGTGGTGGTGGTACCACATCACATATACATGTAACAAGGTTGGTATTAATCTGAATAGGCAATGAAATTTGTCTCTGTAAGTCCATCCTACAAAGTCAACCAATTATGGCTAACATCAATGCTAGCCTCTGGCTTCTCAAGAAATCTAAGCCTAACAACACATCAATTGATAAGGCTAAAAGACCTGAAAGTCCTGTACAACACATAGCTGACCAACTGTAAGAGGAATTGTAGATACACCTAACACATCTAATGGTTTCCCATCTGCACCAACCAATGACCTTACACCTCATTTTGTTATAGGAAATCTACTCTCACCTCCAATAGATGAGAATACATTTGAATTCATACAGCTCAAAGTTTCACCTGAGTCCCATAGGGCACTGTAAGTCTTTCCAGATATCTTTACCCTAATACTGCTGTGAGATAAGCCCACACTACAAGTCAAAACAACAACCTCGCTCAAATCACTTATCATTTCTATGATCTGGTTCTGTATTATTTCTCATTGTAAAAGAGTGGCCTATGATGTTACCAACATTATCAAAATCAATATTTGCTATATTGGCGGCAGGCTCAAATCCACATGTAGCACTGCCCCTGTTAACCCTTGCATATGTTTGGCTTAATTAGAAAAGTAGAATCTGCTTAGGTGCCCTATCCTACAGCATTGAAAACATTGCATAGATCTCACAAGACTCTCAGACATACTAAAATGTGTCCCTACCTCATTGTCCACAAATGTTCCATAATTGTGGTTGTGACACTCTATGCTCCTCATTGCTCATATTCCTTGGAGCAGGGCTCCAGTTTTGTCCACAGGGCACATCATTGTCACTCATGTCCCTGATATCAACATGTGTTGATGCACAACCACTTCTGTTATGTTGATGGAATGTTTGTGTCCCGTTCTTCACTGTTTGTTGGTCATCAGTACACTCAGTCCCAGTTTTAATGTACTGTTTTCTATACATAGAGTCATCCTGATGCTCATATAAAAGGTTCCCTCCTGTTCGAGTATTTTCTGCACTGGTCAATAAGGATACTTGTCCAACGAGCTCCTCTATAGCAGACACAAGTCTGTCATTCTCTGATGTGGCCAGTCCAAATGCAGCATCTGCTATTCTTGCACTTTCCAGGACTTGATCCTTGGTCTCATGCAATCTTGTCAAAATGAACTGTTTAATGTGAGGTTGAGAATTCCTAATGACGGCATCCATGAGAAAGTTGTCGTCCAGTCTATCAAGACGTTTTGCCTCATATTGCAATTCTTGAAGAAAGTCCTCAAAATCCTCAGACTGTTTCTGTTTCCTGTTATAAAGCTTGTCTAGTCTTTCATATCTTTTTGCTGAACTTAGTTTGTACCTGCAAAGGAAAGCTGTCTTCACCTCATTCCAGGACTTTTCACTAAAGTCTTGAGCTTCATACCACTTTAAAGCATTTTTGTCTAACCATAAACTCAAGCTGTCTTTGTCCATTCTTCTGAATAATTATGTAAAGAATTAAATTTCTCATATCTGCTTAACCATGAACTTGCAATTTCTGGATCACTTCCATTGAATTTCTCAAGAGAAAACTGACTTAGGGAAAAAGCCCTTGCTAAAGCAGCAAAACTCTTGTCTAATTTGTCCTTATTTCCAAGTCCTCTTGAAAATAAACTGTCATTTGTCTCTGTAATATCAGAGGCAGAACAATTTTCATTGTCATGAAACATTTTGAATCACTTTGGTTCTTCTCTGACAATATGTCCAAATTCAACATCATAATTTCAAGACTTCTCGTGCTCATTGTTGGTGATGAGATAATAACAGTCCTATAATACTGCAGAAAGTTCCTATGCACACCAGTGTGCAGCAAGGGTCCTCCATCAGTGTGACTGTCCCACACTAGAAAATCAATATCACTGTTATGGTAGTAGCCGTACTACCAAAGAAATCAATAACACATGGGAAACTGACCACCCCACGGCTTTCAAACAGTGAACCATAGTCCCACTGGTGAGTATAGTTCACAAATACAAGGGTAAAACACCTCCCTCACAATAAATTCACGCTTTACAGGACATCACCTACCGTGAATGGCAAAAAGCATCGGCTCGTGTCAGGCTAACAACCATCAAGTGTCCAGCAACTCAGCTGCAGATGCAAACCGTTCAAACTTGTGATGAGCATGGTACGGTGATCTTAGAGCATTTCCGCCATATGTAACCTTAGGTTCCGGGTACTTTACCCTTCTACCTATGGTCACTTGTCCTTATCAACTACTCCTTGGTTCTAGGGATGATGTAGCTATCTCAAAATCACAAGTCCGATGGTTTGCTCCAGTCCTTTTTATTTATGATAGAGTTAATCATAAATACACACACATGGTCCTCAGATATATTCTTGTTGTTGCCTGATATAAATACAACACATACCTAGATGATGGTTGAAGAGCCTGATGGTTTTTCTGATGAACGTTAACTCTACTTCTTTTCTGACTCGGGATCCCAAAACCACAGTGAACCGTTCTGTTCAGCTGTATGCTCCCGACTCCCCGCACCACTCTCGGACAACTCACAAAATACTATCGATGATAATTTTAGCTCCTCCCTCCAAAATCACATTTGACATCATGAGAAATGAGTCATAATGGTCATTCCCCAATTTCCATAGTAATTAGTTTTATCATCAAGCCCTTTGGTCTAACCAATTTGATTACCTCTCTAGGGTCATTGGTCAACTCGGACATACTCATATAATCAAATACCCTCAAGTACTCTGCCAGACTGGAAGGCACCGAAAAGATACTTAATCATGTTATTTTGACATTCTAATCAAGCAGTAATACTCATAAATATTTGATCACCATAAGACTAACAATTTTGTTCCATCTATCTGTCTCCCGTCTGACATTTTTATTGCAAGACCAATTCTACTAATTCATTGTACTAATGAAAGGTAAACTCTATCACTTAAGAGAAGCAAAACCAATCATCACTTGCCCCAGGAGTGTTGCCGTGACCCTGTATGGTCACTTCTCTCATATGCATCCATATTTTACCCAAAAGCTTAATTTAGTAAACCATATTTTAAGTAAATATTAAAAACCCCTTTTTCCAAAATACCCTGGTTATACTACACTTGAACATTTTAAATGGTAACAACATTGCAAGTAAACAGCATTAGAAACTAGGGGGATCCTAGGCCCCTTCTGACTTCTTGAAGTGTTACAATCCATGGACCCATAAACATGTTAAATTTGTTATTTTTAATATAAGTGTTATGACAAGGACAGTATGTGTCAGTATTGAGTAGTATGATCAAAATTACATTCAACATCTGCTATTAGATATGGCATACCCTCATCATACTGACATCGCTGACACATTTAACCATATGTCAGAAAAATAAACATTATAAATACTGATAAATCTTGGGACAGATATATAACCATAGCTAATTTACAGATTCTCAGTAGGTTGAATTAATATTCTAATCTGAACCATCAGTAAATGAATGGCACATGGCCCCTGTCTCACAACTTTTAAGATTACTTTGAATCGGTCGATTTCGAATCTACACGTTGACTGTCGATGTATATGAATCTTGAAAACAAGTTCACGAACTTTTAACCGTCTCATGTCCTGGGGCATAAAGACTTATCCCAATACACATCCCTACAAGCTCCCAAACAAAAACAACACATAATAAACACCTGTTTAATCCTACGCATGTACATCCCATTTGAATATATACAGCCACACCCGTCACTGAAAGTTCGTAGTTCGCGCGCTCACCTGTACTATTGACATAACACAATTGACAGGTAAAAGTCCGCGTATTTTGAAAGCCCAATCTGTCAACCAAAACAAAAACGATACGTCTACGCACATTCAAATATGAGAAAGGTGTCCATATGACATCAACCTACCTGCCATCAAGGTCGATTGGCAAAGTGGGATCAAATCCTACAATAGAGTCCATGACTCGTGTTTGGTAATCCTTAATCAAGTCATGTACGTTAAACTATTCAAATACTGTCGCACTGTTCATTTCACGACACGGTTCACAAGTTCTTCCATCTTGGATTTAAAGGTAGGTGGCGCATGCGCGGACTTGCTTCAGAGGCGGAAATGGATGTTGAGGCCCTGTTTGGGTGATGAAGATGGAGCTGATTATGATACGAGAGCGTTTTCATTTACATGATTTTATTTTGAAAACAAATATATCCCCAGATAGTGTAAAAGGTCATTACATGTAACAGAAGCGATAGTCTGAAAATCACCCTTTCTGTACCATTTCACAAGAAATAATCATAACGTCAGCCAATATTTATTTAGAGACGATACGGGCGACATGATCATTTGTGATTTGACAACAGAATGCGAAATATGCCACTTTCATTCTTCATGTCCGGTAAACACCGTTTGCATGAAGCGTGAGAGGGAACGCAGTATGAACTAGAGAGTGTATCTGTTAGTGTGTACAAACGAGCACATTTTGCTTGAATGTGTTGACTTTGAACGTGAGACAGCATTTATATCAATGTCCCAATCTCAATAAAATCAGATCTTAGTTCTCGCTACCGCTAAACAAAGCTTTGTTTAGCGGTAGCGAGAACTAAGATCTGATTTTAATGAGATTGATCAATGTCCATCACACCTTATCTGAACGCTTTAGAACAGCATCTAACCATCTGATTTTATATCATAGTAAAAAAACAAACTCTATGATAAAATATAGATTTTTATCTGAACAGTCGCTTTTTACCCTTTAAAGTGATATTATCACTTATATTATGTTTGTTTGCATATGGTCGCATTAGACATTTCTCACCGCGAAATGTCAAATGTTACAAGATGGTAACCTCCCAAAACCCCTACATCCCATTTCCCCTACAGCTTAAGACAACAAAGTTCACGGTCCATGGCACTGCTAATCCCTAGTCTGTTACCTATTTCATACAATGGAACAACCCAAGAAACACGAATAGATTGAGATAAATATTTAATTACGATTACGATATTATTCAAAATTCATAATACATTATAACAAAATGTTAATTTTTCACAATTCATAATACATTATAATAAATTTCATCTCATATGGGATCTTGTTCTGGGGGAGTAGGGGTAGGCCAGCTGCTCTTCTTGCAGACTTCAGGATCTTCTCATCATACAGGCATCTTTCATTACACTTACAATAATTCTTTTTTTTTACAACTTTCCTTTAAGTCCCCTTATCCCCTAAAGCTCTACCCCTTTCATTTCTACTACCTCTACTCCAGACCTTAATCTCTCCTTTAGGTGAGTTCATAATGCCAGACAGGTAAATGCCGCGTGTTGTTTTAACTAATTGTAGGGGAACTGGGTTGTAGGGGAAATGGGATGTAAGGGTTTTGGGAGATAACCGACAAGATTGCTGATGCCGCGTTCAGCAATAACTGCTCACTCACTGTAGACTACAAAGTAATGGGTGTTCAGTCCGGCGTGTGGACCAATAGCTATGTTTGTTTGTTTGTTGTTTAACGCCGCACTCAGCAATATTTCAGCTATATGGCGGTCTGTAAATAATCGAGTCTGAACCAGACAATCCAGTTATTGACGCCATGACCATCGATCTACGCAAGGGATAGGGATACGATGACATGCATCGATCAAGTCGGCGAGCCTGACCACCCAATCCCGTTAGTCGCCCTTTACATCATGCATGGGTTGCTGAAGACCTGTAAAGGAATGTCATCTTGGAAAGAAATGCGCGGAAATGGGAGAAATCGTGTGTGTATAATGTTAGGCCGCTTCCTTGTTCGAGGAATGTATCCGTGAATATCCACACGAAGGAACAATATCCCAAACGTCTGCAGCTGTACAAAGAAACGTATTCGATGTCACGTGTCTTTGTAACAATCAAATATTTTAAAATATATATATCGTTTCGGGATATTATAACCCGTGTTCATTTCTCAACTGTTCACTTAGATTGTTTCAGGTGTTTCACAAAGGTGTCAAGTCTCAAAGGTCGGCTGAGAAAGCCCACGTGACAACAGGTACTATTTTCATAACGTCCACGGTTCCTAAAAAGAAATCCATTGAGTTAGATAACAATGAGCAATCAATCAACGTATTGTCGGTTAACCCTTTGAACAAAGTATGTTATTTTTACATCGGCACTTCACGCAAGGATATGAGTGTATTCCCTAGAAACCTAGATATGTAAACATTCACTTTTGACATATCCACCGTGCAAGATAACAGTGATTAATCAATCAATGTATTTTCTGTTAATCCTTTGATGACTACGAACGATCCGCTGATTTACAAAAAAAGTAAATCAACTAATCATTCATCTCTTGCTGGGCTGCCGCGTGCATATTACATAATACACATTCCACCTCACTTCAAACCTGGATTTAGATTGTATAATTACCCCAGACACAATAAATGCCAAATGGGAAGCTTCCTCAGGTATTCGGAGTGGTGCTACCACTAATTATACCTGTAATAAATTCATTAACTGAGAATCAAGTAAATGACAACAAATACACAAGTGTAGGGTTATACCAGAAAACGTGGATGACAACAAGGGATTAGTAATTGTATTATCGACGCAATCCGAAATCCGAAAATGCTTTCACTGCATTGATACTTAAAAAAAACCAAACTATAACAATCAGGGGTATTTCCAAATGACGACAACTGATGAGCTTCTTTTTGTCTGTTTGTTTATGCTGAAGAAATTAATTAACATGCGCCCTTTGTCGAAATCTTCATAGATCACGGTTAACCAATCAGTGTTCAAAAATGGGTAAAACAAATATTGCATCCAAGTTTAATTTGCTGTCCTTGCAGACGGTAGCTCAGTCTCTTGTCACGCTCAGTTGCGTTGCGTATCATCCGGGTACTCATGGGAAAAAAAAACAATAACAAAGGCAACAACCAGTTCCGGGGAATTGCTTTAAATCAGTGCCCCTTTAAAGGTAGTCATCGATTGCCCATTCCAAACTCTGCATAGTAGTCAAGTTTCGTTAACATGCTATGTTCTGCGTCACATTTGGTTTTCTGCATATTCGGTTAGTAGACCAGTGTTGTGTGCAGAAAGGGACTTCAATTGTGACGAATTTGGCATTAAAATGTCAGTAATGGGACTCGAACCACAGACCTGCTGATTCGAGATGAGACGCCTTATCCATATGTCCAAAGTGGTTAACCTCGTAAGCAGGCCTACAAGGTAAAGGATGTCATCTGTGGAATGACTGCACACCCTGCTACACTGACAAGGTAAGGATGCCATCTGTGGGATGACTCCACACCCTGCTACACTGACAAGGTAAGGATGCCATCTGCGGGATGACTCCACACCCTGCTACTCTGACAAGGTAAGGATGTCATCTGTGGGATGACTCCACACCCTGCTACTCTGACAAGGTAAGGATGCCATCTGTGGGATGACTGCACACCCTGCTACACTGACAAGGTAAGGATGTCATCTGTGGGATGACTGCACACCCTGCTACTCTGACAAGGTAAGGATGTCATCTGTTGGATGACTCCACGCCCTTCTATACTGACAAGGTAAGGATGTCATCTGTGGGATGACTCCACACCCTGCTACACTGACAAGGTAAGGATGTCATCTGTGGGATGACTGCACACCCTGCTACACTGACAAGGTAAGGATGTCATCTGTGGGATGACTGCACACCCTGCTACTCTGACAAGGTAAGGATGTCATCTGTGGGATGACTCCACACCCTGCTACACTGACAAGGTAAGGATGCCATCTGTGGGATGACTGCACACCCTGCTACACTGACAAGGTAAGGATGTCATCTGTGGGATGACTGCACACCCTGCTACTCTGACAAGGTAAGGATGTCATCTGTTGGATGACTCCACGCCCTTCTATACTGACAAGGTAAGGATGTCATCTGTGGGATGACTCCACACCCTGCTACACTGACAAGGTAAGGATGTCATCTGTGGGATGACTCCACACCCTGCTACTCTGACAAGGTAAGGATGTCATCTGTAGGATGACTCCACGCCCTGCTACACTGACAAGGTCTGGTTTGAAATGAAATGAAAAGTTCTTAAATTATCTTGGTAAAAATAATAAAAAGGAGCCCATGCAGAGACTCTCTTCAAACTGCAGTAATCTAGACTTACCAACTACCATAGACTTGCATGGGCTGTATTGGATGCACTTGTTGCAGGGCCTGTGTGACGGACTGCAGAAGTGTTTACGGCGCAACTTAGATAACTATGTTTCTTTGAACTGTTATTGTGCTGACAAAAAGTGGACTCTTCAACAGTTGAAGCAAATATTTCCAAACGACGTCGAAAGTGAGATATTACCCTCGTCTAAGAAAATGAAATATCCATAATTATATGTACAGACCTATCAGCCAATTTCAACAATAACATTCAGGGGATAGTTATTGGTAAACTAAGGACCCCAATGTGTTCAGGCGAAGTGCAAGAAGATCACAACGTGTATTTTAGATTTTACTAACGCTTCACACAACTGCCTTGCCTAAGTCCTGTCACAACCAGCTCCATTATTCGAACTAACTCTCAAACTTGCATGTGGTGTGATGAGTTAGTGAGGTTTTACGCCGCTTTGAGCAATATTCCAGCAATATCACGACGGGGGAGCAGCAAAATATGACACAGTTCATACAGCACATCCCCTCCAGCTTATTACTTATGACGGTATTACATTGTTTTCTGTTGAGATTCAGTAGAAGCTCATTGCATTGTATTTGGACGCAGTGGTAGGGAAGTTCTTATATTTTAGATTTCAACATTATTCCAGTTATTACGGCGCGCCTGCTGAATGTGGGAGGGAAGCCCGAAATGATGCTGGTCTCAGATGTTTACTACTTCGGTGAAACCCACGAGCACGGGTATGGCGCTGACAAACCTAGAAACATAATCGGGATTCGAACCCACAATCATAGGTTTCTGGCGGGTCCAAGGGACGCAACTCCGCACAGCGAATCGCGGCGCCTTAGACGACTGGGTCACCCGTGAACCCTTCTGAATATAGATTCGTAATTGTATCTGTGTTCACCACATTTTGTAACAAAAGCCCCATGGACCAAGGAATAAAGTTTTTCCTTAAGTTTGTCAAGTGGGATAGTGGTGTACAAAGTTGAAAAATCAAATATTTTGACAAAATGGAACTTGGTTCTTTTCTGAGATTGCAAAAAGTCAAGCACATCCTTTGAGGTTTTGAGAATCCACATGGTATTAATTCCACTTGTCTCAAATACTTTCTGTGAATATAAGGAAAGCCCTTCCTTGATTGTATTAAGGATATTTAGTCTTTGAGACAGGGATTAGATGGTACATTTGCTGGACCCAGCAATATCTCTCTCTTTGTACGGATTTTTATGGAGCTTTGGAGTCCAGTACGAAAGAGGAATGGACATTTCTTCAGGATTTGGAGTCAAGTCAAAAGTTGACAATACTGATTTATGGTTTTGGCAGAACTCCAAGCTTTTTAGCTGCAGCAAGACGGATCATGTCCAGTTAGCGACACAATAACCATAAAAGGCAGTCATATGTGGTGATTGTCTTACTTGTACACGCATGGTCGTGAACTTGGCGAGGGGGGTTTGCATTAGGGGTGGTGAAACTCTCTGGCGTGGGCATAGGATGCGCTAGGTCAGATAGGAAAGTGTCAGACAAGCTGGTAGAATCACTGTCAGAAGGCGAATCGTAAAAAAGTTGACTATTTGTCTTGCTTTGGCCATGTAACGACGATCTGAAGCAGGTCAGTAGGTACACATGCTTAGGAAGTCATTGAGATTGGAACGTCCTGCCTGCTTACACGATGGACACACCTTTATTGTAGCCGACAGTCTATTCCGATTGAGCGACTGACGGGTAGTCAAGTTAAGCTGGCCTCCAAATCTTGAAATGGCAGTTCTCATGACCTTGACCTTGAGCCACGTGAGGACGATGACATTCTCGAGAGAAGGAGTCAGCTCTTTGTCTACCTCAATGTTGCCGCCATGGTGGGTAATACCTCCATCCAGATGCAGGAGATTATCCTTCACAAAGGGTGACAAGCGCTGATATAGATCCTCTGGCTTTTCATCGTGTTGAAGGTGTATAGCACTGAAGTCAAGGGAATACCCACCTGTTGACTGGAATCCGATAGTGGAGACGTATAGTCTGCCAGATATTCTCAATGGAAGTAGAAGTTTTAACTGTGGTATACTGGAAAATGACAATAATTCGCTTTCTGTCCCAACATCAATTCTAACATGGTTACATTCTGTTGAGCAGTGTTGCGGTTACCTTCAGCCGTCATCGACGAAGCCTCCTTGTGGTGTGGTTGGCTCCCATCTGCTCCATATCTACGGCTCACTCTCTTTGTTCGACAGTGAACCGTGGCATATATGTTTGGTGTTGTTTTTATTACATCCGATGTCTTAGCTACAGTTCATCGCCTTTATATACAATTTCAGCGATTTTACGAATATCTGGAAAAGCTGCTGGGTGACTTTTGGCCACTGCACACGCATCTTTATGGCAAACGCGTTGCGTTTCGGCGATTGATTTTGCAGTTCTTGGGCAACTGTTTTAAGCCTTATACCATTTTGCTCACTTTGATAGTTTTTGGGAAAAAATCAGTTTAATCTTTTGCCCATGAGTTAAGATATTTTGAGAGCTTCAGTGAAAGGAAACAGAAAATGTTTATAAGACATTCTATGTCTGCAAAGGTGATTTAACTCAAGTGCAAAAATAATTCACAAATTCAGAATTTGCCTTTAAATATCGAGTGTGCCGCTTAGTCATTTTAAATGATAGGAAAACGTAAACCTTACTGGATAACAACTTGTGGTTTATTGCCTTTAGCACGGACCTATATAACCGTTATACAAGCCCGTGCCTTTAGTGACGTTAATATGTCGATTTCCAAAATGAAACAATTTGTTAACCTGGAAATCTGTACATAAAAGAATATAGTGTGAAACCAACAACAAACCAACAAATTGTATTCAATAAACAATTGTGTTACATCTTTAACTAGGTTTACAAAACAATGCAAATTACTGCACAGCAATTACAATGGCAGTATGCAATAGTGGTACTACAATATTAAATGGCAGTGCCACATACACGATATGATAACAGGGGTGATAGCTAACAGTTCAGTGATAATACTATTCACCTTTCCGCAACGGTGGTCAAGCTTCCGAGAAAGGCCCAGGCTGGGAATCCGGGGTCATAAGCGATCTTCACACGAAAGCTGGTTTTGATGCAATGTCAGATGAAATGTGAGATGTGGGACGGACGCCCCAGCTCCACTTATATAGTCTTACTCACTTACAGCACTTGCAACCACAGTGCTAGACCAGTCCAGCGTCACTAGAACACCACAGACTATTCCACAGTTTCTATAACGCTTGATATCCATTCATGCTGTTCCGGAAGTTTAGAATTAATTCGACCATCATAATATAATAACGTCTTCAACACTGCTTACATTAAATTGTACTTCATTCCTGACAGCTAATCATTATCGAAATACAATGCAATGAACTTCTACTGAATCTCAACAGAAACAATGTAATACAGCTACAATCATTGTTTAACAATAAATTAAACTGCCACATAACAGTTCTTACACTGTGACAACAACCAAGCGATGAGATTTGTTTGTTTGTTGTTTAACGCCGCACTCAGTAATATTCCAGCTGTATGACGGCGGTCTGTAAATAATCGAGTCCGGACCAGACAATCATGAGCACCGATCCTGCTGAATGTGGGAGGGAAGCCCGAAATGATGCTGGTCTCAGATGTTTACTACTTCGGTAAAACCCACGAGCACGGGTATGGCGCTGACAAACCTAGAAACATAATCGGGATTCGAACCCACAATCATAGGTTTCTGGCGGGTCCAAGTGAAGGATTCCAGCATGAAATATCAGAGTGACTTCCCTTTGCTTTATGCTTGACGAGGAAATAAAAAAATTTTTGTTTAACATTTTTTAACATTTGGACTTTGAAAGAGCGGCGCATCCGTAAACCAAGAAATAAAAAAACTGACGCCTTAACCACAAGGCTACCCGACCGCCCCTTTATGTAACAGATACGATGGAAGTATAGTGAGTGAGTGAGTGAGTGAGGTTTTTTTTGCTTAACGCCGCATCAGCAATCTTGCAGCTATTCGCGGCGAGAAAATGTCTCATCTGACCATATGGAAACAAACATAATAATCGTGATGCTGAAAATCACTTAAACCTAGTCAATATCAGATTCATGGGTAAAAGCTGACTGTTCAGATAAAAATCTATGTTTTATCATCAAGTTTGATTTCTTGTAAATATGTTTATATCAAGTGATAAGAAACTGTATTAATAAGTTCAGATAAGCTATGGACATTATCATAAAAGTGTTGACTGATGAGAGCAAAATCAACACAATCAAGCAAAAGTAATTTGACTATTGCAGGGGAAACAAAAAGGTGGATCTTCACCCTTCACTTAAAATGAATGTGTATAATAACTATGGCCAATGCGGCCCGCTGTAATACAACGTCATCGTGTCGATATAGAACAGAATTGGTGTGACCCCCAATCAGTGGCTTGATGGCATGGAGCTTATTCAAAACCTTGGTGTTCCAGCTTTGTTGCCAGTGATCATTCACGTATTGTCTGATGGAAGGTTTAAGATCAGAATACAATATAAGTTTGTGTTTGAAGTTAACTTATTGAAAGCGGCATTTGCAGCATCTACAGTTGCCATTGATGCCAACATGACTGGCTAACCAACAAAACGTAAAATCTTTTTCAACTAAAGACAAATTAAGTTGACACTGTAAAATTTCGTTTAAAATGGATGATCCGATTTTCGATTTTTGATTGCCTGTAAACAGGACAAACTATGAGAATATGAGGAAACTGCTTTTAGATGACTAATCATATAACCTGAGCTTCTGTCGTAGATATCGAACCTTCGTCAGCTATACGAATAGACACTGTATAATTGTTAGCAACAGCTGCAGCAGACGCATTTTCACCATCCTTTGAACCATCAGTGTAAATGCTGGTATAAGAGGATTATTGGTTCCTCAGTTCATGAAAGTTTTGTTGATAATACTTGATTTGTGTCAGACTTCTTCAGGTTCGCCAATTCTAAATTATCATCTGGTTGTATGGATGGCATCTCTGACATTGTGTATTCGGCAAAGGCAGATAGATTTAAATGGGCATCCTTGATATGGGATTGCATACGAATGCCAAGTGGTGGGATTGTGTTTGGATTTCTGATATATTAAATATTAAATGCTGGATTTGAAGGATTGGAGCGAAGTTTAGTGATATATTGTAATTCCAGTATTATTCGTCTCAGGCTAAGACTGGGTTCATTGGCCGCCACACATAGACTGTCAATTGGTCCTTAATGCTCCAACTTTATGTAGTGTCCGTTTATTGCAAAAATGAACACAGTAGGTTTTAGTTTTGGAAAATTTAAAAACGTTTTCTAAGGACCATTTTTGTATTTTATTGAAACAAAGTTGTAACTGTCTCTCAATGGTATTCATATTTGCACCACGGCATGAAACTAAAAAATCGCAACAGCCAACGAACCATCAATATTTTCATTTTAAACTTTAGCAAAACTGTTGATCTTTATGCTAAAAAGTATCACTGATAAAATACTGCTCTGATTATATATCTCTGACAATGTGGAGCCTACTCGAACTTTAAAGTTTCTATCTTCTATAAAGCGAGTGATAAAGTCAGGCACACGACCACGTATACTCATGTCTTTGAGATCGTTTAATATACCATACTTCCATCGTAAGCCTTCTCAAGATAAAAAAAAGTTCGACACAACATGCTGCTTGTTTACAAATCTATTCCGTACAAATGATTCCAATCGGACAAGATGATCGATGGTGCTCCTCTGGTGTCTAAAACCAATCTGAATGTCTGTGATCAGATTATTTGATTCAAGAAACCAAACGAGACGCCGGTTGATCATCTGTTCCATGGTTTTACAGAGACAACTTGTCAGAGCAATAGGTCTGTAATTGGAAGAATCTGTGTGATCCTTGCCTTGTTTAGGCACAGGTATTATAGTAGCCTCATGGCAGGAAGGAGGGAAGTTACCATTTTCCCATATGCTATTAAATATGGATGAAAGGGTTAAAAGAGAGGGCTCAGGAAGACCTTTGAAAAAAAGATAGTGTACGTCATCTGGCCCAGAAGCTGTATTATGAGCCTTGTTCAAAGCCTCTTGTAGAACGATTCATTGTAATCCTCTGAATTGTCCGACCCAAAACTCAGAGTTTTCCTTTCCTGCCGATTTTGAAATTTTTGAAATTTTGGGTCATAGTTTGCAGATGAGGTATTTTGGCTGTACGTTTCTGCCAACTTATCAGTAATATCCTGTTATGGTGCTGTATGATGTAGATGCTGAATATTGTTTAGAGACCCCTTCCCTTTTAACTTTCTTATCATATTCCACAGTTTATTAAGCTGGGTACGGGAATTTAATTTCGTAACAAACTTTTTCCAGTTTGTACGTATATTTTGTTCTATTGTTCTTCGAGCCTTTGCTCTTGACATTTGTAAATGGCTTACCTTTTTGCCCCCTGGATGTAAGACTTTACACCCAGACTTTGTCCTATTTTTCCAATCATCATTATAACATGGTGTTTTTACATGTGTATTTGTTAAGGGCTTGGGGATGGTTTCTGTGGCAATCTTAATTAACTTATCAGAAAATGATCTGATCTAGTCAGGATCACCAATGAAATTCAAGAGCTGAGTAAGTACCAGTCGCTGGATGTAAATACGTGTTGCTACCATAATTAAATACAGAGATCATGCTTCTTGAGCAATTCTTCAAGTATTTTCCCTTTATGATTTTGATCACCTGAACCTCCATAATGGGTTGTGACCATTAAGATCGCCCATAAGCAAGAACGGCTTAGGAAGTTGGGAATATCTAAGCCTTTAATCTTAAGTGGAGGTGATGGTGTTAAATAAAGCGAACATAAAGTTATAGCATTATGCAAAGTTAAGCGTACTGCAACCGCCAGTAGATTGGTATTTAGTGGGACAGCACTGTGTAATGTCCCTTGTTGAACGAGTATGCTCGCACCAACCGTCCTTTTACCATTAGTAACCTTAGTAACCTTGAATTAAACATATTATATTGCCGAAAGTTAAGATTAGCGCATTCTCTTAAATACGTTTATTGAAGACTAAAAGCCACAGGATTGGATCCTTTTGATAGAAGTTCCACCTCATCAAAATTCGCTCTAAGCCCTTGACTGTTCCACTGTAGGATTGTATTAGAATTCATTAAGGGGCAATTACAGGAGACTGGTCTCGGTCGTTCTTCTTTGGAGAAAGGCTTCTGGAGTGTGTGTTTTGTGGAGAGGACACGCCTATGTCCTCGAACATACCAAACCTTTTAACAATAGAGACATGATTTCTATGACCTTTTGGGACACGATCAGAGTTATTCTTATTCTCAGAATAATCTACGTTTAGGGTTTTGTTTATTAGCAGGTGGTATGGATTAAGTAGTTTGTGAATGAGATGTTTTAGAGGCAGTTGTTATACATAAGAAAGTGAAATGTCTTGAGGTTTTTGTCCAAGTGTTTGGCAACCAATGGTTGCAAAGGAAACATACCTTGAATCAACTTTTGAAACATGACCTGAAACAGTCTAGAAGCTGTAACAGTAAGAAGGCTCTGTTGGTTGTTCCTCAGCTAGTACAAGTTTCTTGGCATCTTGAAAGGAGATGTTCTGTTTGTGTTTCAGTTTGACAATTTTAGTTTCACGTTTCCATGTTGGGCATTCTTTTGAGGATGAATAGGGTTCCCCAGAGCAGTTGACACAAAATGGTACTTTATCACACACAGCACTGCAGGCACAACTGCCACCACATCGATGACAAGCAGCTGGATGATTGCATGACATAGAAACATGATCAAATCGTTTGGATGGGGCACGGGTCGCCCAGTCGTCTAAGGCACCGCGATTCGCTGTGCAGAGTTGCGTCCCTTGGGCACGCCAGAAACCTATGATTGTGGGTTCGAATCCCGGTTCGCCCCGATTATGTTTCTAGGTTTGTCAGCACCATACCCGTGCTCGTGGGTTTCACCGAAGTGGTAAACGTCAGAGACCTCCATCACTTCGGGCTTTCCTCCCACATTAAGCTGACACGCCGTGATGTGACTGGAATACTGTTAAAAGCGGCGTTAAACCCAACTCACTCACTCACTCACTCCCTCCAATCGTTGGCATTTGTAGGATCTCAGCGGATTAGGTATATACCTATCCACCTTGATGTTACACTATCCTGCTTTAAGTGAATCTGGGATTTTAACATTTTGTGTTTTTGCAGTAAAGCACTTCACCGATGTTACACCTTGACCTTTCAGTTTAAATACAATTTCATCTTCAGTCATATCCGCCAGGAATCGCCCTCTGACTCAAACGATTCCCTTACTACTATTGACAGACCTGTGTGGGGAAACCTCAACAGGAACAAGTTACTTAAGTGATAGCAAATTGATGTCTTGTTTGTTTCGCTGATATAAGCACCAAGACCGCAATCTTTTCGCGATTCGCTGTGCAGAGTTGCGTCCCTTGGGCACGCCAGAAACCTATGATTGTGGGTGCGAATCTTGTTTCGCCCCGATGATGTTTCTAGGTTTGTCAGTACCATACCCATGCTCGTGGGTTTCACCGAAGTGGTAAACGTCTGAGACTTGCATCACTTCAGGCTTACCTCCAACAATAAGCTGAGACGCCGTGATATTACTGGAATACTGCTAAAAGCGGCGTTAAATTGAACTCACTCACTCACTCACTCATCTCGGAAGCTTGACCACTGTCGCTTGGGGGAATATGTATTATTATCACTGACTTTTACTATCACCACTGTATTTTTTTAAATCTGATAATGACCGCTGCCATCATAGTATCATACTGTCATAGAATATTGTACTACCACTCTATTGTGTACTGCCATTGTAATTGCTGTGCAGTAATTTCTGTTGATTTGCAAACCTAGTTTATATTTGTCCGATGTGATTCCCTATTGTGAATTGTACCACATGTTCCTGTGTTTTTTCAGTTGAAAGTTGACTTGCCTTTACATGTGTTTATGATGGTTGCCACCGATGGGGGAGGATACGCTCACCTGGTATCATCACTATTTGGTAGTGATTCATCAACACATGACCATGACATAGTCAGAATCGTACAATCGATTCTGCTTGTACCAGAGATTTCTTATGAATGTGGAAAGGATTTTGTCGCTTTGATGTGTACATTTCTGAATATTTATGCTTCAGTGATTCAGTTTCTGAATATCATTGCTACAGTGATATCAGGTGATTGTTATTATGGCACATGATGCCCAAACCTCTTTATTAATCTACATACGGAAATAGTTTAAGGTTTTTATATTATTTAAGTTTCATGCTCTAATGTAATGTTTGACGACCGAGATATATTTTCACTCATTGTTAATTTATCCTGTAAAATGACCTTCTGTACTGTGATTGGAGTAGTATGTCTCGTGAATGCCTGTATTTATTGTTCCTGCTAATGTCAAGACCGCTATCATATAGCTGGAATATTGCTGAGTGCGGCGTTAAACAAAAAAACCAAACCAAACAAAAACAAAGATAATGTCAAGTGGTTAATTGAACCAGATTACATTGGTATGATTGGACAGGCTCTAGCCTAACCAGTTACTACATTACAGAATCTTATTCTATGAGCAGTAAATTATTTGACATTTATACGTCCATAATAAAAGTACATTATCAAAGTATTTCTGCCAGGATCAATGACTAGCTTTTGTAACATAACCTTCCGTTAAAAGTTTGTTTTCTGTTTTTATCAGGCTTAAACATGTCGGAATTCTGACTGTTTTCACTTTTTATTTACAAATGAAATTTAAAAGTGGTATGCATATTTACAATTATTTTTATTATTAATCGTAATGTGTTGCACAGCTAAGATTTTCCCTGAGTGTTATCAACACTATACCGTCAGTTTTACTAATAACATTATTTTTTTTGCTGTTGTCAATAGTAACTCAATACAGACAAAACAATTTGGCATTCTAGATTATACGTTCCCCCGTTGTTGCACACATCAATCTGCTGGCGAACAACTCAGAGACATCTGTTGACAGGAGCACAAACCACGACATTCGATTGTTATATTTGTCGACAGTTGTATTCGGATTTGATTAAACTTGGCCACGACAACATTGTGGTGACAATGGTATGTTCTCATCTGAAATTACACGACATTATTCAGCATTTACAAACTGGTGTTATATGTGCAGGCGTCAATTGTCACAATCTGGTAGTATTGAATTCTCGAACTTATAGTGAACGCCTAGATGTGAATTGTGTGGAAGTTGAGTTGCACTTTTGAAATATATTCATAGCATTTCTAATTATCAGCAGAATGTTTATAAGTTAATAAATACACACTATTCAACAATTGAACATATGTATTAATTCAAATTCTGTAATATATACTATTCAGTTGTGATTGTTCAATAGCATGCTTTCAAATTAAGTCAGTGAAGAAGCAATGGTCAATGGACGTTCATTTACCACATAAAAGACAAATTCAATTGTTTTTTTCTTTTTATGCAGAGAACTATACATAAAGACATTTAACTTGTGTGTTTGTATTTCCGTATGCATACGTCCCCTTCCCTGTATCAAATATTTTAGAATAAATACGAGAGACAGCAAGGCACTTCAGTACATGCGTACAGTACATGACTCAGATTAAAGATAAGATCAGATATGTACGTTTTCAAGAACAACTGAAAAACGTGCACTCATGCCCCAGATATTTTAATGGATGACGAAAGAGGGAAAAAGTGTTTCTTGGAGGTGTGAATTATTTATTGAGAGAACATTACGCATGTGTTCAGCAATGAGAATAATAATGATGCTTTCTCAACAAAATGACTAATTATTGATAACTAAAGGACATTGGACAAGAGTACAGACGACAGCTGACAGCTGATGTGAGATTTATGCAATTTTCAAAAATAGAGTTATAATTATTTTTCAAGGTTAATAATGTAACTGGCTTGATATCGAATATACTTTTAACTTAACAAATGTGTACCTATATGTACCTGTGTCTTTGTAAGTATGCTCTGATGGTCAAAAAATATATTAGAATGAAAACATCTCACTTGTCAAATGTTATTTCACTGATTAAAAGTGATAATATAACTCTGGTACCCTGGGACATAATTTAATTTTTTTCAACAGTACAAGGAACTGACTTTACTGATCGGCAAACAAATATGTGGGTGACACCACGATGCTAGCAGTTGTTGAGAATGAATATAATCCAGTAACAGTGGGGTCAAGTAGAAATACAAGTTACTCTGTCGTCTGACGACATATTTTGTTTGGGAGAGGATATTAAAGACACCCGTCCGTGTCTCTATTCATAACATAACTCACAAATCTTCAAAATGTTCTTTGTAGATTTTTCTATTGTGCCCTGGGGGCTTTTGAAATCAGGAATATGTGAATGTTTTACAACTTGCTGTTCCAAGACAGCAAGCACTTTAGACGCATTTGTTTAGGTGGGTAAAATCATAAACTGTTCCAAATTTCTTCATATACACATTGTAACTGAACCCCTCCTAGTCAGACAAAGAAGGACAGAGTTATCCGCCTCAAGAGAATAACGTATCAACCAAATATTATGGCGCTATGTATTCACATCTTTTATCATAGATCAATTCAGGAACTGTTACATTTGCATTTTTACAGCATAATTGTAAGTTATAGTTGAGAGAATATATTATACAAGGTAACATTATCATCAACCACTTCTGACAAAACATGTTTATACTTATCTTGATAATAGATATCATAAATAGCAATCCAAATCAGAGTGAAATGTTACAATTCTCTAAGAAAATAATACAGGTTCGCGTTTCTATACTCAAAAGCCATATGAGCTGGATCAGGACCCAAACGGTTTGTGGCACTTTTGTCCACCATGTTCTGTGAGAGGATATACTTCGCGATGCTCACAAATCAGAGAGGAAATGTTTACATTGCTTGAAGAAGCTTAAAAACTTCCGTCTTGCTATGCGATTTGGCCACATCAGCTGGAGTCTGCCCATGCTTGTTTGTGACATTAAGGTTTTCCATGACGTGTGAGAGGATATACTTCACCATGTCCATATCTCCCCCTTTACATGCGGCGTGAAGGATGTTGTTACCGTGTTCTGTATCAATAAGTGACACATCTGCTCCTTTACCAACAACAAATTTGAACACATCCATTTGTCCCTTCATCGCTGCAACCATCACCGGTGTCACCCCTCGCTCATCTCTACTGTTGATGCCCACTTTGTCCTGAGAGAGGATATACTTCGCAATGCTCACAAATCCTCTGTAACAGGTCCAGTGAAGTAAAGTATAACCCAGAAATTCATGAGATTTCCACTTAATATGCTCAATATCTTCGTTTCGCGACCGTGTCTTCCGTGCAGCTAATATGTGAAACCACTTGTGCTGCCACCTGCTGGTAATGTTTGCCCCATCGTCAGACAAGATCTTTCGAACCGAGGCCAGTTCACCGAAGATGGTGGCAATATGGAGGTTGGCGTTTTTCCTTGCGGATTTACTAAATGAAGGCCCTGTAACGTAATGTTTCACTCTGTTTACATGCCGAATTGCCACATTGTCATACACTCATATTATTTAGATCTGTTAGACCTCAGACATGGTTAGCCCCTGTTGCTACCATTGCCTGACTATGGTTATAAATTCCACATTCTCGCTGGGTGTAATTCTTGGTAGACACTGTATGTGCTCTTGAGTTTTACAAAAGTGGTTGCCTTCCCCCTACATTCAGCTGACCTTCTTTGCTAATATTGATCTACTGTAATCCCATGACGCCTAACGACTATTATCCATGAATCGTTGTCTGAGATGTAAGATATCAATGCAAGAGAATTACCAGTCTAAATTATCCACCGAAACATATTCTATTTGGCGTAAAGGGCAAAATAGCTGTGTATAAATCACCAAATATCCGCTGGAGACACAAATATTACATTTATAAACTGCTCTTCAGGACTTCCCAACTCTAGAATTTCAGTGACAGTGATGTCTTAGATACTATCGGTGTGGTGGTTCAGCTGTTTATTTACTTTATTTGTTCCATATGTAAAAGGTGCTCTGGTAATGAAGACAGGTATTCAGGTGAGCAAACTTGTTTCGTCTAGAAGGATCAAATGCCCCCACGAAATAAAATTTCGCTGTTTCTCCCTTACCATATCCTTCCGAGTTCCTCGAATGAGAAAAAACGTTGATAATGCTGCCAAAATATTGATGTGATAGTGAAATTAGAATAATCGGAACATTGGAGTTTGGATTTTAGGTGAGAACGCAAGTAAACACAAGTGAGTGAGTATAGTTTTACGCCGCTTTTAGCAATATTCCAGCAATATCACGGCGGGGGACACCAGAAATGGGCTTCACACATTGTACCCATGTCGGGAATCGAACCCGGGTCTTCGGCGTAAACACAAGTGAGTTAGGGTTACAAAAAATGAATAAGACTGTGTTAAGTATGTGAGTTACGATCACCTTAGCGTTACAATAGCTTTGTAGATCGGCCACTGAATTCTTAATGTAGGCCGATGTATGGTATTAAATTAACATGTGTCAACTTTAAATGTATTGGAAGTATTATTCTCTTAAACTCAATAGAATTATGCTGTGGACCGAGGAGATGTCTTTCTTTTTTGCACATGAGAGTGAAATTAAAAAACCCGTTATAAACGGCAAGTTATAAACGCTCGGCAGATGCCAGAACTATTCACTCGTTTCATAAAAATTCAATTACACGCGAGCTCGTTTATTATTCTATGTGTAATAGTGGTGTTACTGTGGTGTTACTGTGGTGTAACAGGTAATAATATAGGTATGATGTTTTAGCTACTTTTCTTTACTTTATTTGTACCATTTGTAAGGTTACTGTGGTTAGAGAATGAACATAATTCAGTAGTGAGGTTATATATGGTTGTAATGAAATAAGATACAGCAATAGTGGCCTTATTATGTTGTGGTAATGAAGACAGATAATGACCTAGGTGCCGTTGTACAAAACAACCTCAGCGCTACAGCTGTCGTAAGTCTATGTTAAGGTATAGGAGTAACGTTCACCTTAGGGCTAAGCTCGCTTGTACAACGGCACCCAGATAATAATGAATGATATAGCGGCCTTATTGCACGTCAAACAATGTATAATATGGTTTTCTCACCGAAGGCACAAAAGAATGACATCAGGCCCTTGCACTTCTTCTTCTTGGATGCTGAAGTCATCATATTTAGAAACTGTATAACATTTCAAGTTTCAGATTATCGAATTGTATACACTCTTAGATTATATTGGATATTTGTTATACTTATTATCTGTAAATCTATTTGTCATCTCCGCCTTGCCACGTGCCCATTTCAAGCTGTAGACACAAATATCACATTTAAAAATGCAAGACAGGACACCCCAACTATGGAATATTGGTTGATGTTTTGAATTATAGTAGAAGTTCGAGTAAGCAGGTCTGGACTCAATAAGCTTATGTACTCTGTTTGCCAGACAGGCATGCTTCAGTGACAAGCAACATTGAGTTCATTGAGAGCTGTGGGTGGATTTTGACGCTGACGTACACGTCTTCCAATGATGTCCAAGACGTGTTCAAAGGGCGAACGATCAGGGGTGCTGCCCATGGTGTGACATTGATGTTTTGCTGTTGGTGAAGTTGGATCACAAACCTGGCAGGATGAGCACCTGTATTATCATCGTTGTGCAAACAGCACCACGGCTGGTGCAATGTTGTTGTCCCGAGGCTTGACCCTTGAAACTGCCATGGACATCATGGAGCGCAGTTCGGACAGTCACTGTGATACAACCCCATACAATTATGGACCCACCCTGAAATCGTAATGCTATACGATGTCAACGTCCCTGAAACGCTCATTAGAGCGTCTCAAATCTCTATACCTTCGGGGAAGTCGAGAGTGAACCTCGATTCGTCAGAAAACACAACATTAGCCGAACGTTGATTATCCCAGTGCTGACGTTCCCTACACTACTGACGTCTCTGATTCAAATGACGTGTAGTTAGTTGTCGGATGGCAGTGGACGTCGTGGCGCAAATCCCATCTGTGAAGACGATTTCGCACGGTATGGACATGTACTCTTACATCAGTTGCCTGTTCCAACCAGTTTGCAACTGATTTCTTTATGTGTCAGTTGCAAGGTGTAGATATGTGCTAGAACTATCACTAAAAGTGCACAAATCATTATCCTGAAGGCACCTACGAGGATTTACCCTTGTTAACGATCGTTTTACTACCCTTTAGAGAGTCATGATCAGGTTGACAATGTGTCATTAGTTGAATCGTGAGGCGCCAGCACAATCACGCGAGTCTACAGAGTCGTACCAACAGAGGCTGACGTCATGTTTCCTCTCCGTTGTATGCAAATTAACATGGTCGTGACATGACAATGTGATTGGCAAGGGCCACTGGTTAAGCAAAATGAGAGCATTGTCAAATTACAGTGGCATATGTTGATATGTGTGAACTTAGGTCTCACCTCCATCATCGTCATCGTCAGAGTCATCAGAAGCGGAACTCCCATCTTTTGCTAAAGAAGCAGAATAATCATATTAAAATATATACATATCATATTGATGAGTTATTGAAATAATGAAAACAAAATTATGGCAACATTCGGGTTTGAAATTTGATGAGTTTATGTTAAGCTACTGCAGCTAGGCAAGGGTTGATCACAAAGAAGTAGTGGCGGGAATTTATTCCAGGAGTGGGCTTATGTTCAGGTTAAAGAAAGGGAATTTATTCCAGAGGTGGGTTACAGTATGTATCCTTTATTTGCAAGTGTTTTTTAAACTACTAGGTCTGAGCAGCTGAAACATTGTATGAATAATCCAAGCTATGGTGTCTCCAAACAACGTATGCAGTATGCGATATAACATATAATACTTCTCTTGGCATATATGGGAATGATTTGTATCAAGTAACAAACTTTGACCTTCATTCACCATTGTTTTTCTGGTGTAACTGCAGTTTGACATCTTCTCTTAAATACAATGCTCATAAGGCTAGAACTTTGTTTGAATGACCGCAGCAGACACACGCAGAGCAGAGTTTGTGTCAGTTGCAAGGTGAAGATATGTGCTAGAACTATCACTAAAAATGCATAATTCATTATTCAGAAGACACCCACGAGGACCTTCCCCTTCATAATGATCTTTTCATTACCCTTTAGAGAGTCATGATCAGGTTGACCATGTGTCACAGGTTGAGTCGTGAGGCGCCAGCACAATCACGCAAGTCCACAGAATCGTACCAACAGAGGCTGACGTCATGTTTTCTTTCCTTTGTATGCAAATTAACATTGTCGTGAATTGGCAATGTGATTGATGAGCCCCTCTCGTTAAGCAAAATGAGAGCATTGTCAAATTACAGTGGCATATGTTGATATGTGTCAACTTAGGTCTCACCTCCATCATCGTCAGCGTCAGAGTCATCAGAAGCGGAACTCCCATCTTTTGCTAAAGAAGCAGAATAGTCATATGAAAAAAATATATAGATACCATATTGATGAGTAATTGAAATAATGAAACCAATATTTGTGGCAACACTCGGGTTTGAAATTTGATCAGTTTATGTTAAGCTACTGCAGCTAGGCAAGGATTGCTCACAAAGAGATAGTGGCGTGAATATATTCCAGTAGTGGGCTTATGTTCAGGTTAAAGAGAGAGAATTTATTCCAGGGATGGGTTACAGTATGTATCCCATATTTGCGAGTGTTATCGAAACTACAAGGTCTGAGCAGCTGAAACATTGTATTAATAAACCAAGCTATGGTATCTCAAAACAATTTATGCGGTATTCGGTATGCGGTATAACATATAATACTTGTCTTGGCATATATGGGAATCATTTGTATCAAGCTCCGAACTTTGACCTTCATTCACCATTGTTTTTCTGGTGTAAATGCAGTTTGACATCTTCTCTTAAAAACAAAGCTCATGAGGCTAGAACTTTATTTCAATGGCCCCAACAGACACACGCAGAGCAGAGCTTGTCTCAGTTGCAAGGTGTAGATATGTGCTAGAACATCACTAAAAATGCACAAATCATTATTCAGAAGACACCCATGAGGACTTTACCCTTGATAATGATCGTTTTACTACCCTTTAGAGTGTCATGATCAGGTTGACCATGTGTCATTAGTTGAGTCGTGAGGCGCCAGCTGAATCACGCAAGTCCACAGAGTCGTACCAACAGAGGCTGACGTCATGTTTTCTTTCCCTTTTTTATGCAAATTAACATTGTCGTGACATAGCAATGTGATTGATAATGGACCCTCGTTAAGCAAAATGAGAGCATTGTCAAATTACAGTTGCATATGTTGATATGTGTGAACTTAGGTCTCACCTCCATAATCGTCATCTTCAGAGTAATAATCATCGGAACTCCCATGTCTTGCTAAAGAAGAAGAATGACCATATTAAAATATATTGAAAAAATATTGATGAGGAATTGAAAACAAAATTGTGTCAACATTTTGGTTTGAAGTTGATGACTTTATGTTAAGCTACTGCAGCTAGGCAAGGATTGATCACAAAGAAGTAGTGGCGGGAATTTATTCAGGTTGTGGGGTTATGTTCAGGTTAAAGAGAGGGAATTTATTCTAGAGGTGGGGTTACAGTATGTATCCCATATTTGCAAGTGTTTTTGAAACTACAAGGTCTGAGCAGCTGATACATTGTATGAATATTCCAAACTATGGTGTCTCCAAACAACGTATGCAGTATGCGATATAACATATAATACTTTTCTTGGCATATATGGGAATGATTTGTATCAAGTAACGAACTTTAACCTTCATTCACAATTGTCTTTTGGTGTTACTGCAGTTTGACATCTTCTCTTAAATACAAAGCTCATCAGGTTAGAGCTTTGTTTGAATGATCCAAGCAGACACACCTAGAGCAGAGCTTGTGTCAGTTGCAAGGTGTAGATATGTGCTAGAACATCACTAAAAATGCACAAATCATTATCCAAAAGACACCCACGAGGACCTTCCCCTTCATAATGATCTTTTCATTACCCCTAAGAGAGTCATGATCAGGTTGACCATGTGCCACAGGTTGAGTCTTGAGGCGCCAGCACAATCACGCAAGTCCACAGAGTCGTACCAACAGAGGCTGACGTCATGTTTTCTCTCCTTTGTATGCAAATTAACATTGTTGTGACTTGGCAATGTGATTGGTAAGAGCCCCTCGTTAAGCAAAATGAGAGCATTGTCAAATTACAGTGGCATATGTTGATATGTGTCAACTTAGGTCTCACCTCCATTATCGTCATCGTCAGAGTAATAATCATCGGAACTCCCATCTCTTGCTAAAGAAGAAGAATGACCATATTAAAATATATTGATAAAATATTGATGAGGAATTGAAAACAAAATTGTGTCAACACTCAGGTTTGAAATTGATGAGTTTATGTTAAGCTACTGCAGCTAGGCAAGGATTGCTCACAAAGAGATAGTGGCGTGAATATATTCCAGAAGTGGGGTTATGTTCAGGTTAAAGAGAGGGAATTTATTCCAGGGATGGGTTACAGTATGTATCCCATATTTGCAAGTGTTATCAAAACTACATGGTCTGAGCAGCTGAAACATTGTATGAATAGTCCAAGCTATGGTATCTTCAAACAATGTATGCGGTATTCGGTATGCGGTATAACATATAATACTTGTCTTGGCATATATGGGAATGATTTGTATGAAGTAACCAACTTTGACCTTCATTCACAACTGTTTTTCTGGTGTTACAGCAGTTTTGACATCTTCTCTTAAATACAAAGCTCATGAGGCTAGAACTGTGATTGAATGATCCCAGCAGATACACCCAGCGAAGAACTTGAGGCAGTTGCAAGGTGTAGATATGTGCTAGAACATCACTGAAAATGCACAAATCATTATCCAGAAGACACCCATGAAGACTTTCCCCTTGATAATGATCGTTATACTACCATTTAGATTGTCATGATCAGGTTGACCATGTGTCACAGGTTGAGTGGTGAGGCGCCAGCTGAATCACGCGAGTCTACAGAGTCGTACCTATAGAGTCTGAAGTCATGTTTTCTCTCCTTTGTATGCAAATTAACATTGTCGTGAATTGGCAATGTGATTGATAATGGCCCATCGTAAAGCAAAATGAGAGCATTGTCAAATTACAGTGGCATATGTTGATATGTGTGACCTTAGGTCTCACCTCCATAACTGTCATCGCCAGAGTCATCAGAAGCAGAACTCCCATCTTTTGCTAAAGAAGGAGCATGATCATATGAAAATATATAGATACCATATTGATGAGTAATTGAAATAATGAAACCAATATTTGTGGCAACAGTCTGGTTTGAAATTTGATCAGTTTATGTTAAGCTACTGCAGCTAGGCAAGGATTGCTCACAAAGAGATAGTGGCGTGAATATATTCCAGTAGTGGGGTTATGTTCAGGTTAAAGAGAGGGAATTTATTCCAGGGATGGGTTACAGTTTGTATCCCATATTTGCAAGTGTTATTGAAATACAAGGTCTGAGCAGCTGAATCATTGTATTAATAAACCAAGCCATGGTATCTCCAAACAATGTATGCGGTATAACATATAATACTTGTCTTACAGCTGACAAAATTGTGTCAACACTCAGGTTTGAAAATTGATGAGTTTATGTTAAACTACTGCAGCTAGGCAAGGGTTGCTCACAAAGAAGTAGTGGCGGGAATTTATTCCAGTAGTGGGCTTATGTTCAGGTTAAAGAGAGGGAATTTATTCCAGAGGTGGGGTTACAGTATGTAGCCCATTTTTGCAAGTGTTATTGAAACTACAAGGTCTGAGCAGCTGAAACATTGTATGAATAATCCAAGCTATGGTGTATCCAAACAATGTATGCAGTATTCGGTATGCGGTATAACATATAATACTTTTCTTGGCATATATGGGAATCATTTGTATCAAGTAACGAACTTTAACCTTCATTCACCATTGTTTTTCTGGTGTTACTGCAGTTTGACTTCTTCTTTTAAATACAAACATGATGAGGCTAGAACTTTGTTTGAATGACCGCAGCAGACACACGCAGAGCAGAGTTTGTGTCAGTTGCAAGGTGAAGATATGTGCTAGAACTATCACTAAAAATGCACAAATCATTATTCAGAAGACACCCATGAGGACTTTCCCCTTGATAATGATCGTTTTACTACCCTTTAGAGTGTCATGATCAGGTTGACCATGTGTCACAGGTTGAGTCGTGAGGCTCCAGCTGAATCACGCGAGTCTACAGAGTCGTACCTATAGAGTCTGAAGTCATGTTTTCTCTCCGTTGTATGCAAATTAACATTGTTGTGACTTGGCAATGTGATTGATAATGGACCCTCGTTGAGCAAAATGAGAGCATTGTCAATTACAGTGGCATATGTTGATATATGTGAACTTAGGTCTCACCTCCATAACTGTCATCGCCAGAGTCATCAGAAGCGGAACTCCCATTTTTTGCTGAAGAAGCACAAGCATCATATTAAAATATATTGATACCATATTGATGAGTTATTGAAATAATGGAAACACAATTGTCTCAACACTCAGGTTTGAAGTTTGATGAGTTTATGCTAAGCTACTGCAGCTAGGCAAGGATTGCTCACAAAGAAGTAGTGGCGGGAATATATTCCAGTAGTGGGGCTATGTTCAGGTTAAAAGGAAGGGAATTTATTCCAGGGGTGGGTTACAGTATGTATCCCATATTTGCAAGTGTTATTGAAACTTCAAGGTCTGAACTGCTAAAACATTGTATAAATATCCAAGCTGTGGAGTCTCCAAACAACCTATGCGGTATGCGGTATGCGGTTTAACATATAATACTTTTGTTGGCACATATGGGAATGATGTTTATCAAGCTCCGAACTTTCACCTTTATTCACCATTGTTTTTCTGGTGTTACTGCAGTTTGACATCTTCTTTTAAATACAAAAATGATGAGGCTAAAACTTTGTTTGAATGATCCTAGCAGACACACCCAGAGCAGAGTTTGTGTCATTTGCAAGGTGAAGATATGTGCTAGAACCATCACTAAAAATGCACAAATCATTATTCAGAAGACACCCATGAAGACTTTCCCGGTGATAATGATCGTTATACTACCATTGAATGATAAGCAAAATGAGAGCATTGTCAAATTACAGTGGCATATGTTGATATGTCTGAACTTAGGTCTCACCTCCATAACTGTCATCGCCAGAGTCATCAGAAGCGGAACTCCCATCTTTTGCTAAAGAAGCAGAATGATCACATTATGATATATTGACACAATAGTGATGAGTTATTGAGATAATGAAAACAAAATTGTGTCAACACTCAGGTTTGACGTTTGATGAGTTTATGTTAAGCTACTGCAGCTAGGGAAGGATTGCTCACAAAGAAGAAGTAGCAGGAATTTATTCCAGTAGTGGGGTTATGTTCAGGTTAAAGAGAGGGATTTCATTATTCATTATTATTTATTATTCATTGATTTATTTATTGATGGGAATGGTTTTGATCAAGCTTCGATCTTTGACCTTCGATTCACCACTGTTTTTCTGGTGTTAGTGTATTTTTGACAACTTCTCTTTAATACAAAGCTCATGAGGCAAGAACTTTGTTGAAAGAGGGGGAATTAATTCCAGAGGTGGGGTTACGTTGATGACATAGAGAGGGAATGTATTCCTTAATGGGGTTATGTTTAGGTTATAAAGGTGAAATATATTACAGAAATGGGTCTTTCATTTGGTTAAAGAGGAGAAATATATTCCAGCAGTGGGGTAACGTTTAGGTTATTGCGAGGGAATATATTCCCGTAGTTACAGCAGAGGCGTTCTAATACAATTTCGTCATGCATTATGGGATGCCTATGCGGATCCACAGTGACCAGGGTACAAACTCTGACAGTAGACTTATGAAGGAGGTTTGTGACAGTCTAGGCATATCTAAGTCAAGGACTACACCGTTCCATCCAATGGGGAATGGAATGACAGAAAGGTTTAACCGGACACTGCTTGACATACTTGGTACTCTGCAGCCAAGCCAGATAAGGATTTGAAATCCCACGTGAGACCATGAGTCCATGCCTACAATGCTACCAGGCACGGGTCGACTGGCTACACTCCTTTCTGTATGGAAGAGAGCCTCGCCTACCTTGCATTTGGAATCAAACCAACAGGGACAAGCACACTCTAATATTTTATACTGAATCCCTCAGACAGCGACTGGAACAGTCTTACATGATAGCTTCTAAAGCATCAAGAACAGCACAAGGTCAACAGAAAGCAGGCTACGACTTGAAGATCAGAGGTGCTATTGTGCAACCCTGAGAGAGAGAGAGAGAGAGAGAGAGAGAGAGAGAGAGAGAGAGAGAGAGAGAGAGAGTCCTTGTCAAGATTCTAGCCTTTGAAAGCAAGCACAAGCTTTTGGACAAATGGGAGGAAGACCCTTACATCGTTATTTCTCAGCCAAACATGGGCATTCCAGTGTTTGTTGGGCAAAAGGAAAACAAAGACGGCAGAACAGGTACCCTGCACAGGAATCACCTCCTTCCTATAGGATCTTTGCCAAGGACAGATGAGCCAGACAAGCCAGCCAGACCAATTCCAACTCCTAGACCAATTCGCAAGAAAGGACAAACATTTCCTTGGCTACAGAGGTGTCGGACCAGGATGAAGTCAAGTCTGTGAATACAGAGACCTTGACAGTTGGAGTACCTATAGTGACTGATGACATCACAATCATCAGTGAAGAATCTATGGAAGTTGATGCTACCTCACAGTCTGAAGGTGACAACCTGACGACTGGAGGGGGGGACGGGGGGGGGGGGGGGGGGGGGAGTAGACAGTGTAACTTCTGAAGGTGACGGCCATACACTGCAGGACAGAGATCCCCTCAGTTCAGAAGTTGATGCTGGAGATGTAAGAACTGAAGAACAGGACTTACCAAGAGGAGCTCCCACATCTTTGACACCTGATGTCCGACCAGAATCAAAGCCACCACCAAGAACCTCTACTCGACAGAGCCATGTCACAGATGATAGTATCCCTACTGGACAAATCCGGCAAATGACGAGGACGTCATATGTGTGGAGGGATATTTTGTACATACAAGTTAGGTTTTAATTCTATTTTAGCCATAGTTTTATTCACATTCTATTTCAGATTTGAAGTAAGTACATAGTTTATCTGCTATGTCATACTTTTGCTATATAATTGTATTTCAGTTTAAACATTAATACCATAGCTTATCAGTTTCATTCAGTCTATTATTTATCCAGCCTTGACTAACCATACCACTGCATGCTTTTCACCTACATCACTTAATATACCACAACTCTTTTGTCTCTGTGGTCACTCACATCACACCACAGGTATACCTTTGTTTTCTAGTGATCTGGGGCAGTTATATTTTGAATGGATCTTGTGTTCAGAATTTTATTCATGGATCCATTTCATGGATTTGAAGGTTAGTTGTAGTATATTTCTTGTGTGATGCTTTATATGTATTTGTGTATTTTTAATTTTTAAAGTTAGAAATGAGTTTTGCCAGGTTTATTGCTAGTCAGGTTGTGTACTAAATTCACAATTCAGTGTATCTGGTTTTGATTATTTTATATGATAAAGTTGTATAAAGCACTTTCTTTAAATGAAAAAAAAGCTAATTTATTCCAGGCTATTATCATCTTAATTTGAACATTAACTAAGTAAAACTAAACCATAAATATACTCTATTGTAATTCTGAACCTCTTATCGCACTAAGGTAATTGTGTTAATTGTGTATAAGAATGTATGTATATGTGTGAAAGTGCATTATTTAAGTTATTTGATAAATCTCCGTTTTAAATACCTTTTTTACTTTTGTTTTGTGTAAAGGTATAGTGTAAATATTATCTGCAATAGTTTATACGTTGTCAATGCAGATGTAACTGGCACTATCTTAGAAGCCTTGGTGACGCGGCACAGTTTTCACCAATCTGGTATGTATTGTTTATATGTTATTCATGAATGTATAAATGTATGTATCTATATATATATGATGACGTCGTATATCTTTGTAATTATCATGCAGTATTGTACTTGTCTAATGTTATGACAGGGGACAGGGTTTATGTTTAGTTTAAATTGATTACAGGGTCATAAGCATATATATTACTGTATTATTGTGCAGGTTACTTACTACATGTGTAACATAGGTTTCTCGCTATTTCTAGTTCATAGAATTGAATGTCTATTAGATTTAAGGCCATTATGTCTTTTGTGCAGTATGTCTTATTATTTATATACTGAACACCAAAAGTTCCTGTGACATTGAATAAGATTTAATGTTTTGTTTTTACCAAATCTGAAACAATTTCGGTTTGCAAAACATAAAAGACTCCTGTAAGTGTTCAAATGATTTAATTTGTCATACTGACTTCAGAAAATGCGTGATTTCATAAAAAAACATGGATATGCCAAAATGTCAATTTACAAATCAATAGCGTGTGTGTCCACATCTGGTTGCGATGCAAGCAACACATCTTCGTCTCATGGAATGGACCAGGCGTCGCACAAAGTCCTGTGGGATGTCTGTCCATATCTGCTGGAGCATGTTTCGAACTTTCCTGGAGTGTCTGTGGAACACGTGGTTGACGTCGAAGGCACATGTGCTCGATTTGTGAGAGATCAGGGAAGCAAGACGGCCAGGGGATGGCATTCACGTTGTTTTGTTGGAGGGAATCCTGAAAAAGTCGAGTAATATGAGGCCGGGCGTTGTCATGTTGAAAGGTAATGACTGCGCCATGACGACGCAAAAACGGTAGAACAACAGGCCGATGATCTCGTCGCGGAAGCGCTGTCCATTGAGATTTCCCTCTACCACGATCAAACGGGTCCTCTGTCTTGCTGTAATCCCACCCCATACCATAACGCTGCCGCTCCCGAACCGATCTTCTTCCATGATACAATGATTGACGTAACGTTCACCTCGACGTCGGTACGCTCGAATCCGTCCATCGCTGTGGCTGAGGTGAAAACGAGACTCGTCAGTGAATGGAACTTGTTCCCACTGCGTAGCTGTCCAGCGTAGACGCTGTCCGCACCACTGTAGACGTGCTTGACGGTGGTTTTCTGTCAAAATGGGACGTCTGGCGGGTCTTCTGGCGACAATCCCTACACATCTGAGGCGACGACGTACGGTTTATGAAGATATTCGTCGAAGGCCAGGGATGCTTCTTGCAGTCAACGTTGCTGGCTGGAATCGATTTCGTAGGTGTGTTGTTCGAATCCAGATGTCATGTCGATTATTGTTGACGCATGGCCTGCCACTCAGAGGATGGTCTCTGACTGCGTTCGTCTGTTGCCAACGTTGCCATAAACATCAAATGGTGTTTCTGTGGACGTTAAATTGTCTTGCAACACCACATTGACTCGATCCTGCTTCAAGCATACCGATGGCTCGCATACGCTCATTTTCGGACAGGCATGGCATTTCGCAATGTTGAAAAATTGAGTAGTTTTGTTGTTTTTCTGTGTGTTTGTTGTCAGCACGATGCTAAACAATGCATATGGAATCCCGTTTACGCACGTGCTTTTATACCCATTCTTGGGTAGTGAAATGCATGGGGCTTGCATTAAAAGTCAACTTTTGCATAGAATGCATGCTTATCTGTAGCAGTTGCGTTTTTGTGACTTGATTCCGGACTTGTCCTACAATATTAAAAACCAAACTTTTCTTGTTTGAAAAATACACTAAAATATTGGTGTCACAGGAACTTCGTTGTTGAGTATACAATGTTTCAGGCCGTATTTATTTGCCTTTCTCTTCTGAGAGAATAAACATCCATCAGCTCACACCCTGTGTTTGTTGCGTTTACCACTCCGACAACTAGGTGCTACTACATATACAGGTATATTTTTGGGATTTAGACGGAGAATTTGTCCAAGTAGTTGGCCTACGTTTAGGATACAGAGGGATAAATTTGTTCTAGTTAATGAGAGGAACTTTATTCAAGTAACATATGAAACTGACTGAGCGCTGTGCACTAATGAATTTTTTTTTGTCAGTACATTTTCAGTGTAAAACAAATTGAAAGAGCCATATGTCCCATTTCACGACTGTGTATATATTGCAATGGTGAAACAGCTTCTGTTAATTGTCTGTATGTTTCTTGTAGTAATATATTTCGTGAGGAAATTTGTAGCTGTAGCTAGATGTAGCTAGTCGATACAAAGATGCTCATTCAATAACATCAAAAGATTCAACTGAAGTAGCTAATACACTGGATCACATTATAGACGTGGACTAGCAGAATCTGGACGCGAGTTTATGGGATCATAAACTATTTACTTAGCATGATGTTACCATCAGGCATGGTGAAAGAGACCCATCGTAGCCAAGTTATTGTTGAAAGATTTAACGCACTTTAGAGAACTTATTATGATATCAATATGCCCAGGAGATGGTGATGACTTATCAAAGATAAATGCTGATGTACCAGTGCTAAACAAAGAAGCAACAAGATTAATACGGTAAGAAACCATCCGATGCTACTGAAATGAAAAAATGAGACATCTAGCTGCAGCGCCAGGGAGAGGTATGGAGCAAAAGCTTCCGAATAGAATAAGTGTAAGATATTTATACCAGCCCGATGGAAGTCAACATCTGTTGAAGGAAACAGTGGAAATAATGGTACAAGTCAAAATAGTAGAACTGCATCGGACATGATTTCTGTCATTGATGATTACATTTGGAAATGTCTTCCACATGTCTACCATAAAACATTTTGAAAGCTTTACTGAGGCCTTGAATGTATAAAACTGATATAGCGTTGGCTTGAGCCAATTGGATTAAGTGTACCACTTGGGTCAAGTGGCTTTCCATAGATTAGATTGTATTCTTTCATTGCATTTTCAACATCATTAAACGTTTGAATTGAATGATTTTGCCTAAGAAGCGTTTCATTTTTTAAAATCAAGAATCTGTGTTCTTCTCTCCGAGACCATTGAGATTGCGCTTGCTGAAGTTGTTCTAAAGCAACATTGTGCAATTTCCGTTCCACTTCCACTGCTTTGGTGTTTGATTTACTCATTGTAGAGAATACAAAATTACTTCCTGAGAAAGCGTGAGCATCAAAAACATCTTTGCCAACTGTCCTTGTAACTGATATTCAAATGTTTAATTAATTCACAATGCCTTTTGGGATAGATCCTTGCTTGATTAGCATATCTTTTGCAGCTATTGCTAGACCTACATCTAGGACAATTACATCAATATCATAACCATAAGAATCTAGCTTGTGTGCTTCAGTAATCATTTACCTATTCGATCATAGACTATAGCACTGACAACTGATGAATGATACTCAGTATTAACCACCAACTGGAGTTATATAAGCTATAACATAAAATACAGATTTATATCTAGTTGGGGTTCTTGAACTCAATGAACAGCATTCAATTCGTGTATTCTTGTTTTCGCTACACCATTCGATTTCTCAGCCTATCGCTGCTATAACTCCAGCAGTAGCTAGTGCATATGGAGCCCAAGTTTTAACCAGTTCAGTTTTTGAACTATGATGAAAAAAAGCAAAAGGACATGTTCAGTTCAAAGGGGTTGCTCATTCAGTTTATCAGCTAGAATGGATCTCACAACTTTCATGTTTTTTGTAATTGTGTTGACAGTTTCCTCCTCCTCCAAGAATGTGTGTATATCACTGTTGTTGACTTATATCTGAAAAAGGCCAGTCAGGAAATTGTCAGTCACAAAAACATCCGACAGATTTATCCTGAGAGTTAGGTTAGGGTGTGTGGCAGACAATGAAGACATTATTTCTGGAAGATTATGTAGCTGAAAACTAATGACATGAAGCTCGGAAAACTCTGGTTTGAAAACAAAAACGTCGAAACTGTTTGATGGTAGTATATTATGTTTACAGCTCTCCAAACCACATTTGTCGTCGATCTTAACAAGATCATTCAGTTATATCGGAGACAGGAGACAGTACTATGTACTAAAAGACAATTATTTGAGCAAAACTGATTTTTTAAGAAATCCCTTCAGTTCATTTTTTTGTGTGTACCAACATTTTGTAAACGATATAAAATATGTTTTTAGTAGAATGTTTGATGATGTGTGCGTATTTTTGTTTTATGAAAGTAGGTCTGGCAAGTAGTCAAATGGCAGCATTTCTGAAACTGCCAATCAGGTATAACTGAAAACTGTAGGTTGCAGGAAATTTACTGTCCTGCCTCTCCCTCCAAATCATCTGGAAATGTCCACCGCATGTCTGCAATAAAAAAAAAAATTATGCCCCGTTTTTCAAAACGGGGTGACATAGTGATCAGCATGTCACTCCATCAGTCCGTCCGTTGTCCTTTCCTGGACAGGACTCCTAAACCGTTAAATGTTTCTTATGGAAACTTGCTATCCAGATCAGTCTAGTGGTGAATTGGTGCCTTTTGATGCTCTGTGATTTTTATATATGTTTACAATATAACGACAAGGTGAATTAATACTGGAAACGGGGGAAGTACTTGTTTTTAGAGTAGAACTCCAAAAACAGTTGAATATTTTTAGAAAAAACAAACTTGCTATACAGATCGGTTTAATGCTGAACTGGAGCCTTTTGATGATTTTGGATGTTGAAAAATACTGAACAGCATTTTTTACAGAGTTGCACCAAAACGGGGGACATGTCATCTTCTGATGACTCTTGTTAGAACTTAAATGAGGCCTTGAATGGTAAAACTTTGATCAAACATCTTTTGAGTTGTGTGATGCTCCGAAATATGTACCTCAATAGCTGTGAAAAAGTTGACTATTGGGACGTTAATATCATCTCTCTTGTCATACGGTATTGTGCGGAATTTTTGTTTCACTCTGAATCTGTATTTAATCAAGAAATATTCATCTGGTAGATTTGCATCGAGTCATATACCTCAGTTGTGGGGTTACAATAAATGACGATGCTACAATAGTGGAGTTAATGTGGACAAAAAGAACAAATATTCCACAGTAGAATAAGAACAGACACCGTTTGCCTCTGTGGAAACATGTTTTGTGTTTCAATGAATTTATTTCAGTCAAAGGTTGAAGGGGAGTTATAGAAAATGAGTTTTTGCTCCAGTTGTGGAGATATTGAGAGGATATTGAAAATTTATCAAGTATTGGTTTCTCTGTGTAAGCATGTGTGTGCAAAGTAGAAACAGACAAATGGTGGTGTCACTTACCTTCAACACAAGTCACTTTCCCTGAAGTAGCCTCATAACATCGGAAGGCCAGACGGCAAGTCTCGCACTGAAAACATCATTCAGGAGGTGTTACTTATTTACATGAAAGCTTATTTTAATGTGTGCATGTTTTGTCACATGTTTGATATACATGAAGTTGTAATATAAGTCACAAATAATAAGCAAAATGAATTATATGGGACATATGGGATTATATTGTAATTCATTCAATCAGGGAATATTGTTTACATTTATTTTATTTTATTCCATGTTTATTGTTCCGCATCTGATCATATCTGTCAAAAATATGTTCGTTGTGAAATCCATGAGTTTCCATACCAGTGCAGGTTAGTGAACTACTTACAAGTAGAGATTGCTGCAGAGCATCAATTGTTCCCCACAATATAATGTTATGAGCAGAGGAAGGAAGTGTAAGCTATGGGAGAAGAAAATTGGTGTAAAGTACAAATCTGCTGTTATTAATGTAGTTATCTTTGGGAAGCACAATAATAGAAAGCGTGTCTTTAAATGGTCAGCACAAGGAAAACCCAGGCAAGAATATCAATATTTCTGGTCAAAATGTTGGTTGGGTTAAATAAAACAAACTTTTAAAATCGTAAACACAGAAATGTAAAGAATCCACTGTAAATAAACTTATAATAAATAAAAAATCACGCAATTATTAAGGGATTCCTATTTATCTAACAGCAAGTGAAGAACACAGTTTGGCCAAGTCATCTATAAATATTGAGAATTATCTTACATGTTGCAAAGACAAAAGTCACAGGTCACTTTTCTCAAAACTTCGTTTAAGTAATCACAAACTAAAAATTGGTAGATTTACAAAAACACCAACCCCATTGGAACAACGTCTCTGTGAAACATGTGATGTCTCAGAAGAAGAGCAACATTACGCACTGTCTTGTATAAAATACAACCAAGAAAGAGAATCACAATTAATCCACAATCATGATAAATAATTTGGTACACTCTGCTAAAAGGAACAGTTCTTGATAATTTTAGCAACAGTTATCCAGAAACAACTTCCAAGATCTGTTATCATATCAACAATTACAAACAAATTCCTTGTATGTTCAACATTACCATAGTTTTGCTCAATTCTCATATTGTTTCCATATCATTATAATACACTTGTTTTGAAATAAAATTGTTATAATGTACCTCCTTTGTATGTTGAATGTCATAGTGTAATATTGCCACTGTTTCTTCATGTACTGTTCTGCAATACATATCTCATCTAAAACATCTTTGTTGTATGATAGTTTCTTACAGTTGTGTACGGGGGCAAGGTCGCCTAAGGCGCTGTAATTCGCTATGCAGAGTTGTGTCCCTTGGGCACGCCAGAAACCTATGACAGTGTTTGCATTCCGATTCGCCCCGATTCCGTAGGTTTCACCAACGTGGTACACGTCTAAGACCTGCATCACTTCGGGGTTTCCTCCCAAATCAAGCTGACACAGAATACTATTCAAAACGGCGTTGAACCAACTCCCTCACTCACTCTTGTGTATGGTTCCGTTTGGTTAACTGGATTTGTGTTGTGATTGCTTCCGGTTTAGATTTGAAGTATGTTCAAAAAAATGTTACTACGTTCAACCCCAACATCGTGAAGATATCATGCAACCGTATTATCTTTTAGAAAAATAATTGCAAACTACAGACCAACCTATTGATTTCTTATGTATCCAGAAGCAAAGAACATATACGGGTGTATAATCCCTGCCGGAAGTTAAAAAAACCTGTCAAAGCAATAAACCATGCAGAACCGTAAACCGCCGCATGAAACGGTATGAATCATACATAACATACAGGGAGCTATTTGAAACAATGCTGTGCTCAACTGTGCCCAACAAGGGCCATACATGTGATTATGAAGACAACCAATTACAAATTTCTCATATCAAACCCGTTGTTTTACATGTTTTGTTTATTGAACAAAGTCATACTTTATAGAAGCCTGATATTTAATCGTGTTGAACAATTCGTTGCAACAGCAATGTGAAGTTGAAGGATTGAGGTGAGGTGAGGTGAAATTGGGTTTAACGTCGCGTCCAAGATTATTGCACTTATATAGCGACGTTTGAAGGATTGAGTGCGCCCGACAGGCTTGACCTAAATTCCTCCCTGGAACCTTTCTCAGTGGCTCCCTGAATAACATAGGATATATTGCAAAGGCAGGGGGCAACAGAGCTGTTCGGGTACGGGAGATAATTGCTCACTCTCAGTGATACAGCTGAGATACGATGATACGATACGATGTACAGCATTTGCAATTTCAGTATGTGATAAAGCTCTGTACTACGCCTATAGTTAAAGGAGGTAATCGCCCAATGCGCAATAGTTTATTCTTACAAAATATAGATTGGTTAACTTTAGGGAAATGCGATATATATTTCCCCTAAACAATTTTAGCTCTTTTAAAAACCAAATGAACAAATGTCATGTGTTATCTGCTTACGAAACGTGACTTAGCCTAAGAATAGCAAGACGAGTTTGAAGTATCTCTTGCTGGAAAATACTAGCAACATTCCAAGCACATGATTTGTATGTGTTTCGCTTCGGTGAATGCATGCATGGCTTGAAATTTCAAATAAACCAACATGTAGATATACATGCTACAAAATTAACGGTTCACGTATACTTCCCCGCCTTTAGAATAACTGACTTTTCTTAATTGGCTGTTTTAGTAGACACCTTAAACTGATATTTACATACCAAGTGAGTTATAACACAATATATATATATATATATATATATATATATATATATATATATATATCACTTACGAGGGGCGTTAAATAAGTTTTGCAATTTGGGCATTTGTGTTTACACAAACAATGTCAACTTGTGGCAGGTTAGACACTAGTCATAACATCAGATTGACACGTGTTATAACAAGTTCCAGACACAACAATAAGTTAGATGTGATGGCCTATTCACCTAATTCACCTAAGGGTGGTCACAATAAAGGATTCTCTTAAACATGAACAACGCGCTGTAATAAAGTTCCTTACCAAGGAGGGATGCAAAGCAAAAGAAATCCATGATCGCATGTGTAAAGTGATGGGTAAGGATGTTCCTGACTATTCCACTGTTTGCCGTTGGTCTCTACAGTTTAAAAGGAGTAGGGAGTCCATAGACGATGACCCAAGGTCAGGCAGGCCATGCTGCTTTTGAAAGAATTTTGTTTGACTGACAAGTGAAAGTATCTGAACTTTCTAAGGAATTCCAAATACCATTTGGAACTGTTGTAACCATTATTCATGAGCATCTTGGTATGTCCAAGGTATCTGCAAGATGGGTACCTAGAAACCTCAAAGCTTAAGATCGCCACCAGAGAACTGAAAGTTGTCGTGACCTCCTGGATCCCTATACTGCTGATGAAGCCGGATGTCTTTCTCGTCTAGTGGTTGGTTGGTTGGTTTGTTGTTTAACGCCGCTCTCAGCAATATTCCAGCTATATGACGGCGGTCTGTAAATAATAGAGTCTGGACCAGACAATCCAGTGATTAATATCATGAGCATCGATCCACGCAATTGGGATCGATGACATGCATCAACCAAGTCAGCGAGCCTGACCACCAGATCCCGTTAGTCGCCTTTTACGACAAGCATAGTCACCCTTTACGGGTTGCTGAAGACCTATTCTACCCCGGAATCTTCACGGGTCTTCTCGACTAGTGACGGGTGATGAAACATGGCCCCACCACTGGGACCCAGAAACTTAATTGGAATCGATGCAATGAGAGCATCCCAATTCTCCGCCTCCGAGGAAGTTTCGCACTCAACCATCGGCTGGCAAGTAATGGCCACCGTATTTTGGGATGCAAGAGGCATATTACTGATTCATTACATGCCCCCCAAACTTCAATCAATGGTCAGTATTATGCTAATGTAATGAAAGAATTGCGAATATCTATTCGCCAGAAACGCCTTGGGATGTTACCACGTCGTATTCTACTTTTGCCTGACAACGCTCTGGTTCACAAGTCGAGAATTGCACAGGCCGCATTATGTGAATGTGGATTGTAACATAAAAGAAGGTATGTTCCCTGATCTGATTGGTTAAGAAGTGTTGTCGAATGAGCATAAAATCACTGAATTTTTGGGGTCTCATCACCGTGTATGTATACATTAATTAATGGAACTATTTTTGAAATCATTAACATGGAGGAACAGATTGAAATTTAACCTGACTTCCACATCGAGATTTCGATGAAATATTGAGTGAATGGGACGACGAGACATTTTTATAGATAATTGAAGAATGTTAAGGTAAATGGAAATTACCGTTTTCCATTAATTACACAATCATAATCATAATTGATGTAATTTTCTTGGGCTTGGCCAAAGGAAAAAAACAAAACAAAATAAATTTTTAACAGAAAAAAACATTTATTGCAACTCTATAATAGTTATGACTCTCATACACCCACCTAATTTTGTTATCATTATTACTAACAACAGCTTTTGAAGCTGAAAACCGTTCTGAGATGGCCCCTGAACTAGGAAATACAGCCAGCGTTTCCGTAGAGCCAAAAGTTCAAGCGTCCAGTGACCGCTTCGCGTACCTTGATGCAAAAGCAGTACAGGACATCGTGGATGCGAACCTCTCCAAATCTACTGGGCGTTATACCTCCCGGGGAGTTAAAATATTTCGACGTAAGCCATTGAAACCTAAAAGAATACATAAACACATACCAAAAGTTCCTACGCAGATTCGATCAACATCAGCGAGAGTAACCTCCCTTACACCATTGCCATGATAGCAATGTAAAGCGTGACCAATATGTGTTATCGCAAAAATTGGCAATAATGTAACGAGATTGACCAAAATCTTAACGTAAATTAAATATTTCGTTTTGTAAGATTTGAGATATGTGATGCTGAATGGATATACGGAAATTACATTTAAACACAACGCTGTTATAATAACAAGTTACTCCCACTTACTGTCACATTTGTACCCTGAAGAAGGCAATCTATTCACTTCCAGAATGGCTTTGTTTCCGAGGTTTTGAAGCTAAGTTCGAAGAGCTTCCTGCTTTTCAACTGAATGAGAGACTGAGGTTCTTTTATGCCGAAGTCAGAAATGCTGAGGGAGATCTTTACTCAAAATCGTGTTTTGTTGGGTTGCGTGCTGCCATACACAGGCACATCAGTGGACCGCCATTTGAGCGCAGCATAAACAATATCCAAGACCGGAAATTTCACACTGCAAACAATGTTTTTCTGTCCATGATAAAAAAACTTAAGCGGGATGGCCTTGACCAGACAACACATGATGCTGCTATCCCCGAGAATGATTTAAAAAAATTCGTGAAAGTTTGGATACGGAAACTCCTTCCGGCTTGCTTCGTAAAGTGTGGTTCGACCTTACACTCGATTTCGCTCGTGTCGTGGTAAAGAAAATCAAAGGGAATTAACTCCATTTTCCTTTCGTGTATCCACTGATGAACAGGGGTTCGAGTTTACTGAAATGACACACTCCGAAGTCACTAAAAATCACAGGGGGACCTCAAAGACTCAAATGGGATCAACAAACGCATTTATGCAACATAGGACCAATTCTGTCCTGTACTTAAATTTAAAAAATACATGTCTCTCCTCAATCACAGCAATGGTGCTTTTTACCAGGCTCCCAAGAGACGAGTCCACGTCGACGACACCGAATGGTACACCACGAGGCAAGTTGGTGTAAATGTCATTGGCAACTTGATGAAAGAAATTTCTACCAACGCTGGTCTCAAAGTGCATACAAACCATACAAACGCAGGTATTGAAAGTCGCGAGATATGCAAATTTACTGGCCACAAAACCGATGAATCGTTGAAGTCGTATTCCATTGACTCGAGCTCGGCTCAAAAACGACATTATTCGAACATTCTTCAGGGACAGCAGCAGCTCGCTAACGAACGTAATTTGGTATCTGTCCAAGATACAAATATCCTGCCACTGTCCACTGCTCCGGTGAATAAGTTCCATGTTAATTCTTCTGCTAATTCCCATGGTCTCTTTCACATATGTAATTCCAATGTAACAGTAATCAACTTTTTCCATCCCAGCTAAGCTGCATGTCTAAAATCTCGCACATGTTTGACGTCACCACCTCAGCTTCAGGCGAGTTGACACTATCTTGTACAGGGGCCAAACAGTATGTACGTCTTTTATAATTTTAATTATTTGTATTTTATAAATACGCATAACTACAAATTACAAGTAAGATGAGGAACTGTGATAAAGAATTGAATGTGTGATATTTCCTGCTGTTTGTTTATTTTCTGAGAAATGGCTTGAACATGTGACCACCCATTTCGTAAAATGAACCATTATTATTGGAGTACCTCGAAACCATTTATCGGTTTCACAGCACCCCATAAATTTCCGTACATCCATTCAGCATAACATCACGCAAATCTTACAAAACGAAATATTTATCTCCTAATTCGAACAGTTAAACAGTCCACCATACAGCCCAGACTTAGCCCCCAGTGACCATTTCCTGTTCAGGCAAGTGAAATCTGCCCTACGTGGAAGACACTTCCAAGATGACGAGGACATAAAGACTGCCACAGAGGCGTGTTTAGAGGGCCCATCTGCGGATTTCTATGAAAGTGGCATTAAAAGCTTGATGGACAAATGGAAGAAGTGTATTGAGTTGAATGGAGATTATATTGAAAATATTGAAAAGTGCAAAAGATAATCTGCGAACTCATCTTACATTGAAGTTGCAAAACGTATTGAACGCCCCTCGCATATATGATTAAGGCGACAAAACCTACATGTGTAGAATATACAAAATAGTACCTTGTCAGGTGTCAAGGTTGTACAATTTGTCCAAAATTGATTGAGTAAGGACTAAAAACATCTTCAATAAATTCAAACCTCTTTAAAACTTGGTGAGCCCTCTTTCATGGGAACAAGCATGTAAGGTAGAAAATTCATTGATACAGTGGTTTCTGAGGTGATGATGTTTACTGTAGGAGGAGGCACATTTAGGGAGAATTTAATAGCATGGTCAATTTGTACAGGTCAATTTTACCTCATTTTATATACACAAGTGAATCTGTGAAATCTTTCAAGAATATTAAGTGTAATGTGTCGGTTCCTAAATTGAAACAAAACATGCGTATGAATACATCGATAGCCTAAATATCGATTTATAAAAAAATGTTTGCCAATCGTTCACCCAAAGGAACTGTAAAAATTATCAATATTTCCTTTATAACACGCTGAGAATTAGAATACAAGCCAGGTCTCTAATACAAGTCAGGTCTCTAATACAAGTCAGGTCTCTAATACAAGCCAGGTCTCCAATACAAGTCAGGTCTCTAATACAAGTCAGGTCTCTAATACAGGCCAGGTCTCTAATACAAGTCAGGTCTCTAATACAAGTCAGGTCTCTAAACAAGTCAGATCCCTAATACAAGCCAGGTCAGGTCTCTAATACAAGTCAGGTCTCTAATACAGGCCAGGTCTCTAATACAAGTCAGGTCTCTAATACAAGTCAGGTCTCTAATACAAGCCAGGTCGTTAATACAAGCCAGGTCTCTTATATAAGCCAGGTCTCCAATACAGGTCAGGTCTCTAATACAGGTCAGGTCTCTAATACAAGCCAGATCTCTAATACAGGCCAGGTCTCTAATACAGGCCAGGTCTCTAATACAAGCCATGTCTCTAATATAAGTCAGGTCTCTAATACATGTCAGGTCTCTATACAAGTCAGGTCTCTAATACAGGTCAGGTCTCTAATACAGGTCAGGTCTCTTATACAAGCCAGGTCTCTAATATAAGTCAGGTCTCTAATACATGTCAGGTCTCTATACAAGTCAGATCCCTAATACAAGCCAGGTTTCTATACAAGTCAGGTCTCTAATACAGGTCAGGTCTCTAATACAGGTCAGGTCTCTAATACAGGTCAGGTCTCTTATACAAGCCAGGTCTCTAATATAAGTCAGGTCTCTAATACATGTCAGGTCTCTATACAAGTCAGATCCCTAATACAAGCCAGGTTTCTATACAAGTCAGGTCTCTAATACAGGTCAGGTCTCTAATACAGGTCAGGTCTCTTATACAAGCCAGGTCTCTAATACAAGCCAGGTCTCTAATACAGGTCAGGTCTCTTATACAAGCCAGGTCTCTATACAGGTCAGGTCTCTAATACAGGTCAGGTCTCTAATACAAGCCAGGTCTCTAATACAAGTCAGGTCTTTAATACAAGCAAGGTCTCTAATACAAGTCAGGTCTCTAATACAAGTCAGGTCTCTAATACAAGTCAGGTCTCTAATACAAGCAAGGTCTCTAATACAAGCAAGGTCTCTAATACAAGTCAGGTCTCTAATACAAGTCAGGTATCTAATACAAGTCAGGTCTCTATACAAGTCAGATCCCTAATACAAGCCAGGTCTCTAATACAAGCCAGGTCTCCAATACAGGTCAGGTCTCTAATACAGGTCAGGTCTCTAATACAGGTCAGGTCTCTAATACAAGCCAGATCTCTAATACAGGCCAGGTCTCTAATACAGGCCAGGTCTCTAATACAAGCCATGTCTCTAATATAAGTCAGGTCTCTAATACATGTCAGGTCTCTATACAAGTCAGGTCTCTAATACAGGTCAGGTCTCTAATACAGGTCAGGTCTCTTATACAAGCCAGGTCTCTAATATAAGTCAGGTCTCTAATACATGTCAGGTCTCTATACAAGTCAGATCCCTAATACAAGCCAGGTCTCTATACAAGTCAGGTCTCTAATACAGGTCAGGTCTCTAATACAGGTCAGGTCTCTAATACAGGTCAGGTCTCTTATACAAGCCAGATCTCTAATACAAGCCAGGTCTCTAATACAGGTCAGGTCTCTAATACAAGCCAGGTCTCTATACAAGTCAGGTCTCTAATACAGGTCAGGTCTCTAATACAAGTCAGGTCTCTATACAAGTCAGATCCCTAATACAAGCCAGGTCTCTAATACAAGCCAGGTCTCTAATACAGGTCAGGTCTCTAATACAGGTCAGGTCTCTAATACAAGCCAGGTCTCTAATACAAGTCAGGTCTTTAATACAAGCAAGGTCTCTAATACAAGTCAGGTCTCTAATACAAGTCAGGTCTCTAATACAAGTCAGGTCTCTAATACAAGCAAGGTCTCTAATACAAGCAAGGTCTCTAATACAAGTCAGGTCTCTAATACAAGTCAGGTATCTAATACAAGTCAGGTCTCTAATACAAGCCAGGTCTCCAATACAAGTCAGGTCTCTAATACAAGTCAGGTCTCTAATACAAGTCAGGTCTCTAATACAAGCCAGGTCTGTAATACAAGTCAGGTCTCTAATACAGGCCAGGTCTCTAATACAAGCCAGGTCTCTAATACAAGCCAGGTCTCTTATACAAGCAAGGTCTCTAATACAGGCCAGGTCTCTAATACAAGTCAGGTCTCTAATACAAGCCAGGTCTCTAATACAAGTCAGGTCTCTAATACAAGTCAGGTCTCTAATACAAGCAAGGTCTCTAATACAAGTCAGGTCTCTTATACAAGTCAGGTCTCTATACAAGTCAGATCCCTAATACAAGCCAGGTCTCTAATACAAGTCAGGTCTCTTATACAAGTCAGGTCTCTATACAAGTCAGATCCCTAATACAAGCCAGGTCTCTAATACAAGCCAGGTCTCCAATACAGGTCAGGTCTCTTATACAGGTCAGGTCTCTAATACAGGTCAGGTCTCTAATACAAGCCAGATCTCTAATACAGGCCAGGTCTCTAATACAGGCCAGGTCTCTAATACAAGCCATGTCTTTAATACAAGTCAGGTCTCTAATACATGTCAGGTCTCTATACAAGTCAGATCCCTAATACAAGCCAGGTCTCTATACAAGTCAGGTCTCTAATACAGGTCAGGTCTCTAATACAAGCCAGGTCTCTAATACAAGCCAGGTCTCTAATACAGGTCAGGTCTCTAATACAAGCCAGGTCTCTATACAAGTCAGGTCTCTAATACAGGTCAGGTCTCTAATACAGGTCAGGTCTCTTATACAGGTCATGTCTCTAATACAAGCCAGGTCTCTAATACAAGCCAGGTCTCTAATACAGGTCAGGTCTCTAATACAAGCCAGGTCTCTATACAAGTCAGGTCTCTTATACAGGTCAGGTCTCTAATACAAGTCAGGTCTCTAAACAAGTCAGATCCCTAATACAAGCCAGGTCTCTAATACAAGCCAGGTCTCTAATACAGGTCAGGTCTCTAATACAGGTCAGGTCTCTAATACAAGCCAGGTCTCTAATACAAGCCAGGTCTCTAATACAGGTCAGGTCTCTAATACAAGTCAGGTCTCTAATACAAGTCAGATCTCTAATACAAGTCAGGTCTCTAATACAAGTCAGGTCTCTAATACAAGTCGCAAAAAACACCTGTCAGTCATGAGCCTACTCTAGTTCCATTGGTAATCACATTGTACCATCAGTCGCATTCCCAGTACATTTACAGGTAAATTTTGAACCACATCTTAGATCGGTGTTTTCATCTTTCTTCGTGTAACTTGTCTGAGGTAAACAACAGAAAGGGCAGTTGTTAGTTGTGAGTAACCGTGAAGTAGGTCAAGTCTTGCCACATCCAAGTTCGGATGGAGAGGCATTTACTTTTAAATGTATTCTATGTACTGGGGGTAATTTATACCTAACTAATTATTCTTACACATTTAGAATACTTATAAGAATGTTAATTAGTAAAGTTTGTTGGCATTTTTTATGAACTATATCTACAACCTCGCACGCCAGAGCTTTATTAGTCAGATTACAAATGGCTTAACTTCGCATCCAACATTCAGAATAGTTTAGTTTAGGGCTAGCATAATCAGCAATTTCAATTCTCATCAGTACCACATTCACATTACATTATCATTTCTTGTGTGATATTTTCTAATCATCTTGACATGACAAAGCTGTGCCTTTTGACGACGGTCTGCTGTTTGGTACAGTATCCCTCACTCTTCTGTCAATGACTGACGGATCGGGTACCTAGCACGTAATGTTTGGATACTAGTTAAAATAGCCAAACAAGCTGATTGGTTCATCATAAGCGGGCGGGGTGTAATACCCTTGATCTCTGTTGATCAAAGGTTTATGACGGCGGATGTCTATGGCTACCTAGAGCTTTCTTTTTGAGAAGTCCTGGTGTTTGGTTGTCAGGATTCTGACTTTGTCAAACTGGATTTGATGTTTGAGGAACAACTGCTGGTGGCCGAAGAGGGCTCAATGTATGAGTTACCACAGTCACAACTAATCTTATAGATGGCTCCTTTTGGGGTTTGGTTGTTGGAGAGAGAGAGGGATAGAGTTATGTCCATTAGCTTGGAGAATGGAGCTGGGGGATGCGGAACCAGTGAAAGCAGGTTCGATGCCTGCTGAGTGCTTTAATAATTGAGTGAGTGAGTTGGGTTTAACGCCGTTTTAACAGTATTCCAGTTCTATCGGGGCGTGTCAGCTTAATGTGGGAGGAAAGCCCGAAGTGATGCAGGTCTCAGACGTTTACCACTTCAGTGAAACCCACGAGCATGGGTATGGTGCTGACAAACCTAGAAACATAATTGGGGTGAACCGGAATTCGAACCCACAATCATAGATTTCCGGCGGGAAGTCTTGCTAATGTAGGATAGGGTTATTCTGATGGGTGTGGATTCTGGTATGATCGGTTTGGGTTTGGATGGAATGTGGTGGAGATGGTGGGATAATGGTTGGTGTTGGTGAAGACATGATGCAGATGATAATGGCCAAGGTCAAGGTAGATGAAGTCTCAACTGTAAAATATATAGATCTATGAATTAAGACAAAACACTCTGACAAGAGGGATGACATCAACTTTCAAAATGTCAACTTTCCCTTTATGACGAGCAATATTCCAGCAGCTCCAGCCTTTGTTGTTTACAAACCACTTTTCAGGTACAATCGAGCATATTCTTTCGACCATGCTTTCAAAGAGCGTCATAAAATTCCTGCTCAGAAGTTGTTTGATCAAGGCTACAACACTTAAGGCCTTAGTACAGTTTCAAAAAGAATTATGGTGGAATTATATGGAGGACATTTCCAATTTGACACAGCAGTGACAAAAATTATGGAGTTCCCTATTATGACTTGTACTATATGTTCCCTAGTTGTTTAGGTGAACAATTGACTTGCCTCTGCATGTGTTTGTGACGGGTGTAACCGGAAGGGCAGGATACGCTCACCTTTTCGCGAAAACTTGGTACCTTAACTATTTGGTAGTGATTCATAAACATGCTCACCATGTGGTCGGATTCGTACAATCGACTTGGTAGAGATTTGGTGTGAATATGGTTGGGTTATATCACTTTAATTTGAATCTGATTGAAATCTGAATTGGCAGATTATCATTCACTGGTGTTGACGTGATGATGTTTACTATTTGAAACATGGGACTGTCAACGAAACGAGAAGCACGAGTCAAAAACAAGCAAACAAACAAACAAACAAATAAATGAATAAGCCAGTTTTCGTTTTCGTAAATCCCACTGTTAGGTGAAATATATTTGTTAAAACAATTTCCAAAGAGCAGTTTCCAAGAGTTTCAAAAGTAATCAAAATTGCCCCCAAGAGCTATTTGAGAGATTTGAAAGTTCTTTAGGAACCCTTGGAACTGAAAGGTTTCATACAGTGACAATTTTTCGGTAAGAGTGCAATTGCCTGCTATAACGTCACCGTAATTCTTCCTTTTATTTCTTAGTAATCTGGATAGGCATTAAGCATTATTCAACAAATATCACTACAGAATTTACAACTGTTGAAAGACAATCAAAATATCACGGAAGTTCAATTTCCCACAAGATAATCAGTACTGTCAACTTTTGACTTGATCCGAAGACATGTTCATTCCTCTTTTGTACTGGATTTCAAAACACCATACAAATCCGTACAAATAATGATACATTGCTGGGTCCATCAAATGTGCCGCAAAATCCCTGTCTCAAAGACTGACCATAATCCTTACTAAATTCAAGGAAATACTTTCTTTATATTCACAGAAGGTATTTGAGACGAGTGGATTCTCAAAAACTCTAAGGATTTGCATGACTTTTTGCAATCTCAGAAAAGAACCATTCTGTCAAAACTTTGTACACCACAATCCCTAATGACAAACTTCAGGAAAAGCTTCATAGGGCTTTTGTTACAAAACCTGGTGCACACAGATACAGTTGAGGATCTATTTTCAGAGGTTCAGGACAATTTGTGAAAAATGAAAGCAAATGTCATCTAAAGTCTTCCAAGAACACTATATATGAAATGCTGGACTTCCTCATTGATAACATCTACGTAAAATTTGGGGGGTAAGACATTTAGGCAAGAAGTAGGCATCCCCCATGGGCACCAATTATGCGCCCCTTCTTACGGATCTGTTTCTTTATGCATATGAATCGGAATTTCTGTTTTGATTGGCTAAATAAATACACGGTAATTTGGCCAAGAAGTTTATCTTAAGCTTCAGATATATTGATGATCTGATACCCTTCAATAACTATCAAATAGGCAATTCCCAACCACTGATTTACCCCCCTGAATTAGAAAAAAGAGGGCCGGTGAGACCGTCTATGTTTCATATTCAGAAACTATGCATAAAAATTCAGAGTGACAAAACACTCCCCACAAGACTGCATGTCAAGAGGGATGACTTCAACCTTCCAACAGTCATCTATCCCTTCATGTCGAGCAATATTCGAGCAGATCCAGCCTTGCAATTGGTGTTATCATTTCGCAAGATTTCAAATGGCGTCATACGACTCTTGCTTAGAAGTAGTTTGATCAAGGTTACAACCTTCAAGACCTCAGCAAAGCTTTCAAAAGATTTATGGTAGACATGGGAAGGACATTTCCAAATTTGACGCATGATTGACAAAGATGATGTCCGTGGCAATTCCCTATTTCGACTTGTACCATATGTTCCCATGTTTTTTCATGTGAACAGATGACTTGCCTTTGCATGTATTTGTGACAGATGACACCGGAAGGGCAGGATACGATAACCTTTTCATGAACACCTGGTATCATTACTATTTGATAGTGATTCATGACATTGCTCAGATGCTCAGAATTGTACAATCGACTCTGCTTTTAAGCAGAAATTTCTATTGGATATGGAAAATGTTTTGTCGCTTTATTTAAATAACTATACTCTGCACAAAAAAAAACGCAAAAGGGATTTTAGATGTACATTTTTTATAAGGAAGAGAATATATGTCAACTTCTTTATTATGAGGAACACAACGTTTCGAAGTATATGCTTACTCCTTCATCAGGTGAATGAATGCCATGAGGCAGAGAGCATATATATATTTACATGTAAAGACAACAAAATTAATAAGATAACAAAAGGTTGAAAATAACAAAGGGTAGTTTGTATGGATGTTGGCAACACGTCATATTTATGATTTTGCTACTTTTGAGGGTTTTTTTGCAGAGTGCATCTTTCAAGGAAGCAGATAAAATATTTTATGAATATATTAACTTCATTTCAAAATGTGATAGTAGGTTACGATGCAACGGGTGTCTAAAATCTCATACACTCGGATCTTAAAGGTATTTTAACATCAGTCCTTTAACATTAACAATTATTCCACAACGTACCTGGGATTCCAGATAAGAGCAACGAACAGCTGTCCAAACATACACAAAGTGACACTTAAATAGGCTATTTGCTCTATAACCATGTTAATACTCTGTGTTTCGAAACTTAACTCTGCTGCAAGGGGGTGGTGGGGTAGCCTCGTGGTTAAAGCGTTCGCTCGTCATGCCGAAGAGCCGGCCGGGTACAATGTGTGAAGCCCATTTCTGGTGTGCCCCGCCGTGATATTGCTGGACTATTGCTAAAAGTGGTGTAAAACCATACTGTCTCACTCACTCACTTACTCGACCCGTGAAGATTCCGGGGTAGAATAGGTCTTCAGCAACCCATGCTTGCCGTAAAAGGTGACTATACTTGTCGTAAAAGGCTATTAACGGGATCGGGTGGTCAGGCTCGCTGACTTGGTTGATGCATGTCATCGATCCCAATGGCGTGGATCGATGCTCATGACATTAATCACTGGATTGTCTGGTCCAGACTCGATTATTTACAGACCGCCGTCATATAGCTGGAATATTGGTGAGTGCGACGTCAAACAACAAACCAACCAACCAACCACTCGCTTACTAACTCACTCTCTGCTGCAAGAGGGACTAACATAAGCACATGTCAGTATTGTCTTATCGGACGACCCATGTTCATCCAAACAAATGTATTGTTGAAACCATGTACTTACATAGGACTTATTCTTTGGAAAGGCAACGTCCATTCCAATCGTCTCAATCTTCTTTGATTCATTAGTCGACTGACGACAGCTTAAACCTTCATTGATATGTTGGAAATCCAAAGTAAGGCCATAATCAATACATTGTTGTTGGCACAACCCCCTGCGAATTCTCCTGAAAACGACAGAAGAATGAATACTACATTGTTCTGTGCTGCATGCTGCAAACATCAGTAACACTGTAAACACCTGGAACACGCTTACAGATTCACATGAACACAGTGATCTCATCTTGATGTGTTCACATACGAGAACAGGATAGGCAGACTGGTTAGATTACCAGCACCAACATCCAGAGACTGCTAGAAGATTGCATTGCTAAGTATATGACGTGTACAAGACTACCAACACACATGCGCAGATTGTACTATCAGATAGAATGACACCTTATTCTTTTGTCTCAAGGTCTGATGACTTAGAAAGATCAATATAGCAATATACTTGCCAATGTAACAACATTCTTGCATAATCTATAAAATTTGAAGGCTGTAGATTATAGTCAGTTTCCTTTTTTGCCGAAACGTATTCCATTGGGAGTAAATAAAAAGGCAAAATAGCTGTAAACTTAACTGGAATAAATCAGCGATTACTGCATTATTTTGCGAAAGGGTCAAGTATGACCAAACTGCCTGACACAACATATCAACACCCCTGCCTGTTAACAAACCAGACAATTAGGTGATGGAACAGAAACTCCAGTAACACGATAAGGCATGCTGTAAGAAATACATTGTCTGTCGATGACTGTGCTCTGTTTTGTGTTGTGTTGACAGTTTTTCCACCACAGTGATTTTTCGCGCTTCAATCGCCGGCGTGTTGCTGACGTGTACCACTGCTATTGGCTTCCCCATGTGAGGATAAGTCACTTACTTCTTTTATGAGTGCTTCATTTAATTTCTATATTTTCTTTGGTTTGTCCAGGTTAATCATCCGGGTTTAGTCAATGCAAGGCCAAGCACGTAGGGTGTAAAGGGCCCATAAAATTTGTTAGTATTAACAAAATATAAAGTGGAGTCACTTACAGGAAAAACAGTCCACCCCGGAAGGATGGGAGTTTGCGTCTCACTACCCGTAGTCAGGCTACCAGCTGTAGGGGCAGCCAGCAGGACCACACTACCTAGGGTTGGGGCCGGGGCCCATACCAAGACTCACAGGATTTAAAAAGTGGTGACTCGCCTACTATAAAACTCTGAATATATCTGGATTGAAGTCTTTATTAGAAGACAGTGACTTTGTTTCATATGTACGGTCATTTGACATTGTAGGCCTCACAGAGACGTGGATTCAGAAGTTAGGCTTTCAGAACAAGTTGGCTGATTATTTATATTTGCTCCCATAACAGGGCTTGATCTTCAATCGCAGCAGTGGTTTATTTGTTTTCACCAAATCTGATTAGCTGGCTGAGAGTGGAGAGTTGTGTCATCGCGTTTTGATTGGCCGGATAACAATAATTGACGGCACTATTTTCGAATCGGGGATACCCGAAGTCGTCTAGTACAGGAAATACCCAGCTCGCAAAACATTACCGTAGTGACAATGTTTCCATTGCCGAAAGTTGGTGTCCGAGAGAAAATTTGTGGGGGAAGAAGGGGTGTGATATGTAGAGATATATCAGAGAATTTCAGCTTCCCAATGTACCAGATTCAGTTGCAGAATGAGAAGACGGTAACCGAAGCGAGATACCGCATCGATATGACGGGACCAGGTGAGCAACTCCGGTACATTCTTTACTGGGCGTTTTCAAGGCTAATACCAAAGCGAATGAAACAGTTAATACATTCATGTAAAAATACCGATTGTTTGGTATTTAAAAAAAAGAGTTACTATCAACCACGTAAGAAATGTCACGTTATAACGAAGTGTTGATTTAGAGCCGATCGATCAAAAACATATTTCAAAGTTATATTAAAATAATCGAGACTTAAATTCATATTTTAAGAAAATAAACACTCAGATAATTTTTATCTAAAGCAATACTCAATTTTAATGCAGGAAACGGTCAATCTTTGCCGGACAGACCGTACATCTCACGACCAAGATGTTTTGCAACCACAGCAGTTGTTTCCCCTTTTAACGGGTGGAGTTTATCCAGATCAATATAATTAATGTATTTTGGCCTTTAACTATTTTGTATTTTTTAAGCATAAATACTTCAATTATTTAAACATACTATCTCAGGACAATTATGAAACTCATTATGAAAAAACAACATTACCCCGTTTAAACTTGAATGTATTAAGTCATACCTAAACCTATATAAACTAAAGAAAGTAACAGATGAATTTATATATTTTACTATTATACTATTTTGATTTCTTATAGAGAGCATACAAAATGATGAAGATAAAGATGGTGGGTACCAATCAACCTTATTAGGCCCCAAAATGCACAGCTAGCTTAGTTTTAATGATAATTTTTTAGCATTTTTTGGGATGATAAACTGGACATATGACAAAATAAGAAATGTATTTTTATATATCATTTTCCCATTACAAGGTTTACAGTGGTAATTTTTTTTCACATAATCTAAATATTTTACTCAGAGACCTTAAATTATTCTAATGTGTAGGTTTTCAGAACATGGAAAGTAAAGAAAAACTCAAATTTATGGGTGATGAAGAAATGACCAACAAGAGGTCCTCTTATAACCTTTTACCATAAACCTAATTTCTTTACATTAGCAATGTCTAATTTTAATTTTAATACTTTTTACAAAAGAAAATCACATATGAACAGGTCACTAAAATACATATTAATTATTATTTCTTGTTTTCATGAAGATAAAAAGAAGAAAATGTTAATTTTAAACTACCTATTATCAGTAAGTCTAAACTTCTAATCTGATAAAATAACAAAAGAAATAAGTTTGGAGGTAACTGTTACTGATATTGTTTACATATATCCTATGTATTTATGTTTCACACACAATAAATTATTGTGCTTGTCAAATTCACATTATTTCTTGTCATTCACAAATATGGGGAAATAAGATGACTCATTTAGTAACATTTTTGGTGTCATGATGTTAAATATTATGTTCAAAAGAAAGATTGTCCATTGAGTAAGTTTTTTTTATTTGTAATAAAAAAAAAAGAAAAAAAAAAGAAAAAAAAAGAAATAATCATCAATTTACATATTTAATTATTAACTGTAAAATTAGTTTTAAAGAGGAAAATTCGTCCAAAAATATTTCAATCCATTGATGGATTTGAGAAGATTTAATCAGCTGATCAGGTGCCTGAGTTGGTATTAATAGAATCTTGCCTGATCAGTCCTGCTGACAGTTCTTTGGGCCCTTGTTTTTCGTTAACAATATTTCACAATATTTTATTTCCTCTTAATTGGGTTAATAACATTTGTTTCTAGCCCACAAATAAACGAATAACGTATTTACATACACTAAAAAGGTGGGCCTACTTATGCAAATAAAGTTATGGGCCGAGTAATCCAAAACCATTAACAAATATCAAATCACATTACTAATTCTCAAAACGTTACTCCCATCAGCTTTTAAAAGTTAACAACAAATATAATATGAATGCTAATAAGGGGCTTGCCTGTCACGGAAAACTCGTGTGAGTTGTCTTCGCTAGATCCTTTTTACCCGTTAATGGTGCAGTTGTCTCACTGAGCATATTTGAAAACGAGGCTAGGAGGAATCCCGAGTGGTAACTAAACAAGGGAAATCTTCAACTACGAGCTCGACTTTTTATGGCGTATTGTTAAAAAAAACCCTATCGAAATGTAAGATAGGCGTGCGGCCTCAGATTACTGAATAAAGTCTGTCAGTGACAGTGATGTCTTAGCTGATATTGGTTTGGTGATTTAGCAGTTTATATATTATATTTATATAATTTGAAATATATACGCTGGTTAACAAGATGGAAGTTTGAGAGAACAGTTGCGCCGTTATAGTGAGGTTAAAGAGAATTAATCTACTGCAATAATGGAGTTACTGCAAGGGAGAATGGAGATTCTGCAGTAGGATTAGAATACACACCAAACACTCAACATGTTTTGCGTTCCAGTGCTCAGTCGTCTAAGATTCGCTCTGCAGAGTTGCGTCCCTTGGGCACGCCAGAAACCTATGATTGTGGGTTCGAATCCCGGTTCGCCCCGATTATGTTTCTAGGTTTGTGAGCACCATAACCGTACTCGTGGGTTTTACTGAAGTGGTAAACGTCTGAGACCTGCATCACTTCGGGCTTTCCTCCTACATTAAGCTGACAATCCCCGATATAACTATAATACTGTTAAAAGCGGCGTTAAACCCAACTCACGACCACTAAACAAGATAATATTGTTGACATTTATTTTATTGCTGAATATGTTCGAAGACAGTTTTATCATTGACATGTCAGACTTAAGGTGGTATCTGCCATGTAATGTTCTGTTCAATTCATTCAGGATCACAATATAGAAATTTAATACAAAGATTAGCATTACCCTAGTAATAATGTATTATGTATATATGTTTAAATGAATACACTTTCTTGGAATGTGAATTATTTTTCTACAGATTTTCTAAATGTTATGCATAAATGTGACATTTTCTTCTTCTTGGTAATGCGTTGCACAATTAATATGACTTGAAACCGCAGTCATAACTTTGTTTGTTTCCATATCCAATTTATTCCCCACCAGCTCAGGCAAGTGAATAATTTATTATTTGAATTTACATTTATATTTGACCCGTGAAGATTCGGGGTTAAATAAATCTTCAGCAACCCATGCTTTCCGTAAAAGGCGACTATACTTGTCGTGAGAGGCGATTAACGGGATCGGGCGGTCCTGCTTGCTGACTTATTTGATGCATGTCATCTATCCAAATTGTGTGGATCGATGCTCATGATGTCAATCACTCGATTATTTACAGACCGCCGTCATGGAGCTGGAATATTCCTGAGTGCAGCGTTAAACAACAAATAAACAAACAATAAACATCTGTATTTTTAGAAAATACTGAATAGTGCCAATGTCAACAAAAACAGCCACTTAACAATAGTTGTGGTCGCCGTTGTACATGTTGTACAGACATAAAGAGTGACCATTAAAAGCTTCAATAGACTCTTGAACAAATTGGTGAGATATCTTTGGCGGGAATATGCATGTGAGTTAGCAGATTCATTGCAGTAGTTTCTGAGGTGATGACGTTTGCAGAGGGAGGAAACGCAAATACATGTTTACCAAACCTTTTACAAAAATGGCGGCTTTTTTAATATAGCTCCTGTCACGGGCATTTTGAAAATCAGATTCAAACATCCTGAACTATTTTGGGTGCCATCATTGGTTGAAATAAGTATGCGAAGTTTTAGCTTCGTCGGTTCAGTTGTTGCTAGGGCGCAGATGAAAACAGCACATAAATCAATACGGACGACGGACGACGGACGACGGACGACGTGCGACGGACAAATATGACATGAGCAATTTAGTCAGGCGAAATTATAGACTATTAAACAATGACGAAATATAACACCAGAAGAAAAAGTTAGGGCACCTTAATTGGGGTCATTGGGACTGATGTTGCCTTTATGTCTGCCTATCAGGAATGAAAAACCATCCCTTTAGCTGTTGGTGATTGTTTAAACATCCAATATATTAATGGTTGCTGTGGCCAACACAAAGCAAAATTGAAGAGCTCCACCCCTGAAAAACAGCTAATACTGTTACTAAGACGTTGTCAGCACCAAGGAATAAAAGTGTTGATATTTCATTGAGGGGAGAATTTTTGTCTGAGTATAAGCCAAGGTCACTTATTGGATTTGGGGCAATTTTGTGACGACATTTGAAATGGAAAGAAAATATGACCTTTCTTTCAGATTCCATAGAATTTTTTAAATTAAGGGATGCCATTAAATTACAACGAAATCATTAAATATACAGAGGAAATTTAACCTACCTGATTGAGCTGATGGTATTTTTTGAAATCCAACACCTTAGAGATGCAGGCAAGAGTTCAGTGGAATCCTTATTGAACACATTATGGTGAACAATACCATATTTTTCGTTTTGCGGTCAATTCTCCACATATACTGCAAGGTTTTGGTAATTAAAAACATCCATTTTACCCCATCGAAACAAACTGTGTCCTACTTGCTGCCTTGGAACGGCAACATGTTCCCAAATTCCCTATTAGAAAAGACACAAAGCAGAAGGGAAACATCTACAGAAACTTTAAAGGTTTATGATTAATGATATGAAAAGAAAGATCATGGACGGACGGACAGACGGAACCTGAATGTTATATGTCCATCCTTACAAAATATGTCGTCAGATTATATTTGATTGCTGCTCAGAAGAGTAATTCCATGTCCTGTTGATGTCGTGGTGTCACCCAAATATTTGTGTACCGATCACTTGTGTAATTGCCGTAAACTATAGTCACACAAAAAAACATAACTTTAATCGTCATATTAATCGCAAATATAAATAGTTCTCGCTAAGTTTTCATTACTACTCTGTCTCTGTGTATTCAACCTACTTTCAGAAGAACACAATGACGTCATTAACTAGCCAAAACAGTGTCATCAACTGCAGGATATGTAGTTATATTCTTTTTGATACAACATTTTTCCTTAACATACTGTTAAATCATATTCTTCCACGTACTATCATCAGAGTGTATAATGATATTGGTACATCAAGATATCAAACTATAAAATTAAAACGTGTGATACACCTCCTCAACCATACTTAAATTAAACTGTTCCTTATTCGTTTTACATTGCCAACGACCTGTTTCACTGATATATGCTCTGTACATTCACAGCAGAAGACACACACACACACACACACACACACACACACACACACACACACACACACACACATATATATATAGATAGATAGATAGATAGATAGATATACTCACACGCAAAAGAAACGCAAGTCGAATATGCAATATACATGTTATTTATTTTCAACAGTAAAGACAAGAAATACTAATAGGGCAAGATTGACGAAGCATTTACTGAAGACAGTTTAATGGATTAAGAGGCAGATGACATAATTATTTTTTTCAAATGTAAATACCCAAAATGTCAGTTAATACCTGGTGTGACCACCATTAGCATTGATCACTGCCACACATCTCCTGTATATTGAGTGGATCAGACGATTTGTGAAGGCCCTAGGGATCCTCCTGCACACATCCAGAGCAGCTGTGCGTAGTTCATCGGCAGATGTAGGGACTGGGTGCATATTGTGCAGACGCCTTTGAACCTCATCCCACAAGCGTTAGATGGGGTTCAGGTCAGGGCTGAGGGCTGGCCACGGTAGAACACGGATGTTGTGTTGTTGCAGAAAGGCCATGGTAGCTCTGGCAACATGGGGACGAGCGTTGTCCTGCTGGAAAATGTGTTGTTGATGTTGTGCAAAAAATGGAACAACGTGGGGCCTGATCACTTGGTCGATATACCGCTGAGCAGTGACGCCGTGTCCCCGACCTTGACCAACATTCAGAAAGCACATGGGTCCAAGTCTCGCATTAAGTCCAATCCCTGCCCATATCATGACGCTAGGTCCACCCCATGGATCCCTTTCCACAACGTTTCTGTCAGCGAAACGATCACATCGACGCCGCCAAATTCTGACTCATCCGTCTGCATGGGTGACACAAAAGCGACTTTCATCAGAGAAAATGACACGCCTCCACTCACGATGACGCCAATTGCGATGACCCTGTGCCCACTGAAGTCGTGCTTGTCGATGCCGTGGTTGGAGAACAGGACGACGTGCTGGTCGGCGACATCTAAGGATGTTGGAACGAAGACGTCGGATCACAGTGTTCCGGCTAATGTGTCGATTATGTGTTCCTATGGTCTGTCGAGCACTTTCACTTGCAGTTAGGAACGGATGTCGCTGGTGTTGACGGGTAATCTGCCGATCATGTCGTGGTGTGGTGACCCTAGGACGACCGCTCCGAGGAAGGTCATCTGTGGTCTGTGTAGCATTGTATCGATGCAGGAGACGGTAAATTGTGGTTATGTTAACGTTGAAATGGCGGGCGACATCTAGGACAGACTCTCCAGTTTCCTAACGTCCGATAGCCTGGTTTCTTTGAATTTGAGTTAGGCCTGGCATTGTTGACCAAGGAGTGGTAGGTCCAAGAATCGGCCATAGTTTTCTCCCCACTATAGTTCGTGACAGTTCGTGCATTTTCGATTTCGCGAGAAATGGGTGAATGATACCCACATAGTCATTGAAATGGTGCGTTTTGGCGATTCGTTCGGATCAATTTTACAGCTTCATCCAAATGCAACCGCCTGTAAAAAACGTGCAGCACAGGATCCTGGATTTAGGCATGCAGGCCCCCCTGCTGAATGGGTATAAAAATCCACATCAACGGCTGTTCATACAGTCCTTATAACGGCACTAGAGGCGGTGACAGAATGCCAAGACTGAATGCAGCTCAACGGAACAACGCCTTTCGGAGAATACAAGCTGGCGCAACTCAGCAAGAAGTGGCCAGGCACTTTGGCGTATCCAGACAGACAATCTCCGCACTGTGGACCCGATACAACAACACCAACAGAGTTGACGACAGACCAAAGTCAGGAAGACCAAGGGTGACAACCCAAGCACAAGATCGATACATCCAGCTGCGACACCCCCGAGACCGCACTTCCACAGCCACGTCTACAACCACACAGATCCCTGGGGTACACACAATATGAGATCAAACGGTACGCACCAGACTGAGGGAGGCTGGGCTTTTTGCACGAAGACCTGTTCGACGTCATGTATTGACCCCACGTCATCTGGCAGACCGTCTGCTTTGGTGCCAACAGAGGGTTAGATGGGCACGTGCATGGTGGAGAAATGTACTGTTTAGATGATGATGAGTATCACGAATGCATGACTATGATCGTGGGTATACTTAAGGGTTCTTTTCTTGTTGGATTGACAGGACATCCTTCCTTCCCTCAATGTCAGTTCAGCGCAGACCCTGTTGGAACAGTGGTGGGAACAAATCCCTTGGGAACCTTTTCACCTAATGTGCCTGTGATGATGTCGACCAGTGACGATGATGATCATGAAGCGCTCAAACTGGCAGCCCTCCTTTCCATGGATCTCGACACACCCACCTTGCATGATGCTTCTTGGTCACCATCATCACCGGATGATGTCTTTTTCTCAGATTTGCCAATAGTCTGTGACGACGAAAACGAGAACGATCCTTATGGAGAAACTGTACCTGTTTTATTGATGGGCCCCTAACATGGTTGGGACCTGTTTGGGACAGTATGATGGAGGACCACATCTTATGGTGACCTCATCTTCACTCGAAGAGCTTGAAGATTGAAGATGAAAGGTCTTCACGTTGTTGAAGGGACATGCAAAGCACTCCCTCCTCAGTTGTCTTTTCGTATTTCCTTTGTAACTGGTTGTTGTTGTTGTTCATTATTAAACAGTGATTGATTGAACTGTCTCTTTGTGTCTTGATTGATCTCAACTCCAATAGGATGCACTTACAGTGGCCTGTACACGTATTCCTTTCAGTGAGTATAGACTCACTGCACATAAATACTTCACTTACACTGCTGTGGTAAGGTTATTTATCTCACACGGTGTATGACTAACGCCTCTTCGGTGATCGTCTAAAGTGTAGGTTTGTAGATACGCAAAGATAAATCTTACGTCTTTTGTGTTTTAACGTTTTGAAATCGCAGAAGACATTGTGAAAGTTCCTTTTATTTATAATCTCCAAGATGACTGTTCTGTTGTGTACACATGTTAAGCATACGACTAGACACATAAGATGGTATTTTGTAACATTTATTGACCACAACATTTTGAAATTATGAACATACTTATTGTAACTTTAATGAAACATCATGCTGCGGAAATGGCACATGACTTAATGAATCACATTTAGTGACAGACAAACAACTGCAAATAATGAAAATGTGGACATTATTTTGTGTAGTCTCCTTATGACGGAATGCCGTCCACCGCTTCATCCAATGTGGAGTTGAATTATCAGAAAATGAACACCATGTAAAACCACTAGGGCATACACAAAAATGGTTACTGAAAACATCAATGTGATAATTACCTATCGATGGTGATGACACTGCTTGCTGATGACACTACAGTAGTCAGCGCCACACCTGCAGGTCTGCAAGTGGCTCTTAACACTGTTATACAGTATGCTTATGACTGGAGATTGACTTACAATGCTACGAAGAGCCAAACTGTTATTTTCAGAAGATTGAATTCTCAACATAATCCCTTCAAATTTCAACTAGGTAGTGTTCCTATTAAAACATCAGATTGTGTAACATATGGGGAAGTCATTCTAAACACTAAATTGACATGTACAAATATGATAGCGCAATGTTGCCAAAACGCAAGGTGCACAGTAAACTCTCTCAAATATGTAGGAATAAATAGCTGTGATCTCCACCCTATTGTGTGTGTTAAAATATGGCACCGAATGGTTCTCACTACCAGCTTCTATGCGTGTGAGCTGTTTAGCGGCATACGTGGTAAGGATACGATTCAGATAGAAATGTTCAACGGCACTTTGCCAGAGTCATCCAAGGTCTAGACCAAAAATCATCAACTGATTCAACCATAACAAATCTTGGAATGTTGATGCTGACAGGATACATAGACAAATGAAGACTGCTACTCTTCGGAAGACTGTGTACAAACTCATGCTTTTCTCCTTTGAAACATATTATATGTGCATACTAAGCCTTAGTCAATGTTGATAATATCAAAACTAGCACCAGCATATGTGACACAATCATATTAACTGCTTGTAAATATAAACTTTAAAAAGTCATTATGAACTTTATCAGTACTGGAATATTTCCTTGTAAAAAGGAATGGAGAAGAATTAATGATGCACCCTTCTATATAAATACTAGCACAATGCATTTGCTCTGAGAATATCAGAGATTTTGTAAATCTTCGGATATAACTTCTGGAGGAAATAAAGAAATTCATTTATTCATTCATTCTACAACTGCTATGGATGTACAAAGCATACATTAGTGAAACAAGTTGTTGGCAATGTAAACCGAAATAGAATTCATTAAGGAATCTTTTACCAGAAATATGTTTGATTAGGTGTATCACACATTTTAATATAATGGTTTTCTGTCTCAATGTACCAGTATCAGTATATAATCGTAGGATATTGTAGGATATAATATGAAATAATCTGATTAAAAACCGTATGTTGAGGCAAAACGTATAAAAAATAGGAACATTACATATTCTCCAGTAGTTGGGACAGTTTTGGCTATTTGATGACCTCTTTGCATTCTGATATTTTGACCTGAGACGTTGACTACAAGGAGACAGAGTGTAATGGAAAATTACCGAGACTGTTAAAGATTCTACTGATCGACATACACGCTTACAGTACATGGAACTGATTCTACTGAACGACACACACTCTAACAGTACATGGAAATGATTCTACTGAACGACACACACTCTAACAGTACATGGAACTGATTCTACTGAACGACACACACTCTAACAGTACATGGAACTGATTCTACTGAACGACACACACGCTAACAGTACATGGAACTGATTCTACTGAACGACACACAAAAATGTGGGATACGCCACCACGCCAACAGTACATATAACTGATTCTACCGATCGGCACACAAATATGTGGGTGACACCAACAAGCCAACATGGAACTGATTCTACCAATCGGCACACACGCTAACAGAACATTGAACTGATTCTACTGATCGGTACACACGCTAACAGTACATGTGGGCGACGCCAACACGCCAACAGTACATGGAACTGATTCTACTGATCGACACACAAATATGTTGGATACACCACCACGCCAACAGTACATGGAACTGGGGTTTGTTCCCATCACTGTTCCAATAGGGTCTGCGCTGAACTGACATTGAGGGAAGGAAGGATGAGTGTCCTGTCAATCCAACAAGAAAAGAAACGTTAAGTATAACCACGATCATAGTCATGCATTCGTAATACTCATCACCATAATGGCATACACATCCAACAGAGTAGCATGGTACTTACAGTTATTCTTGTTGAGGAATTTTAGAGACAACTTCTTCCTGGGTCGCCTTTTTGCAGGTGTTGCAGGTTTCAAATAGGTTGTCCCTTTCGTTTTGGTGTCTACTGCTGCTGTTGTTGTGGTTGGTGCTGTTGTGGTTGTGTATACTGCTGTTGTTGCTGCTGCTGCTGTTGTTGTTGTTGTTGCTGGTTTGCTTGTTTTTTTCTCCTGGGTCTTCTTTATCTTCTTCTCGGGGCTACTTTCTTGGGTTCAGTCAGTTTCCTCATCTTCCACGTTGAAGATCTGAAGCACCTTGTAGCCATACTTTTTCACAGCTTCATAGAGTTCTACGGTGGCGTACGTGCCCACCCAAGACCTCTCTTCGTCCGTGTGCTCGCAGGGTGGGTCTGACCGGTTATGGGCATACGTGCGGCACAAAGGACAGAGCAGTTTTCCACCTGATCTGTAGGGCAGTAGCGGATGGTAGAGTCGACATTGGATGTAAGGATCACAATAAATGTCAATTCATCCTAGAACAAAAGAACAATTCTCATTTCCATTTCCATCTTCATTCTCATTCTCAACTCATCACCAATAAATAACCTCTTTTGAATTGGAAGATTGACTGCAAAGGAAAAGTAAACAATCATACGTTTGCAGTTCAATATGTAAACAAAACAATAACAATGTATGACAATTACTAAAACAACAAGTTGACAAAAGACATTAAATTGTGACAAAATAATTGCAAGATCATTCGCACAGAAAGAATGTATACATAAGTGATTGAAAACTGAACACATTATCATTACTTCAGAAAAGTTACAAATACAACAATTTGGGAAATAAAATTGCTACAGAAATATATTGACAATGGAAAAGAAATACAAATGCATGACAACATACCATTTTGGTAGACCCATATTCTTCTTTAATCTTTACTTTTTGCTTTTTTGTCTCTGACCACATGGGTCCTCATTCTCTCCTTCGAGAAACTAAAAAGCATGCATGGCATGCAGCCTTAACAGAGTAACCTTCCTTGGCTAAACTCCTGAAGCATGCATAAAATAATAATCTTTTACATGCTAATTTTGGAATGAAAACTTAGGAGAAAGTTAAACTTTAATAATTTGGAAAAGTAAATAGGAATTATTTTAGAGATGTTATTTTGACCGTAACATTGGATAAGTCCTTTCAGATAAAAAAAACGTGCCCATAGGCGGAGAAGGATGGAGAAGTGTCGGGTGTCCCGATAAAGCGAACAGATATCGATATACTTGATTGTTTCCCCTTTTTGGGCTTCGTAGTATAATCAAGTGGCATTGGTTCGTCCTCCATAGAAGGTGTCAAGAGGGTTTAGCGGACAAGGTAAGTTGAAACAGTGGGGTCCCTGCAAGAAAGCACGCAAAGCTGAGTCCTTCTGTTGCATTTCTTTCAACTCACATTCCCACAGGGTCACGACACATTTCACATCAGGGTGTTGGTTCAAGAGACTTAGGCGATAGCGGGCGTCTGTATAACCTGCTCCCATCGACGTGCCCAGGACGGGATGGGGTTCTCCACGTTCAGTCTTGTGACATTTCTGACACCCATGAACCGCCTCCGTGGTCTAGTGGTAGGGCGTCCGCCCGGAGAGCGGAAGGTCCGGGGTTCGATCCCCGGCCGCGTCATACCAAAAGACGTTAAAAGATGGTACTTGTTGTTGGATTCAGTATACTGTGTCTGAGTGGGGTATTCATGTTAAACTGCGGCATGGTATCTCAGTGAGCTAGCACTATAAATTGGCATCAGTCAGGACTAGTACAAGCAGCCACACACACACACACATGCATGGTCGTCGCTATATAAGTGCAATAATCTTGGACGCGACGTTAAACCCCATTCACCTCACCTCTGACACCCATGCCAGAAACACCCCAGGAATTCATAGATGGTGCCTGTCGCTGGATCGTAGCCATCCACACTGCATCGATGTTTACCCTCTCAGCACGTGAACGCCTTTTCAACACCATTCCTGGCGTGCTGGAGGTGCAGATCGGGGTCGGTCTCCATGAGATAACTTAACAAGTTCATACAGGCCTGTGAATAGTTTCTTTTGGGTTGGTAGCCTTGAGGCGGAAGAATGGCTATGGAATCGGGTTTCAGATCTTGTTTTCAGAAGGATTTCATGGTGAACGCAGGAAGCATCATCACATCTACGAAGGGTTCTATGCAAACAGTCCTGATGGAGCTCGGAAGTCGGCGCATCCACGTCTCAAAACATCGACATCGCTCTGACAGTAGGCTAAGAGCTCTTCTTGCAAGTCAAACAAGGCTCCTTCTTGAACTTTCTTGGTATGCCACTGGAGGAAGGCAGTGCATTCCGCGGGAGACATGCCATCGGGATTGTACTTGACGGTTGGTGGATAGGGACCTCTGTAGGTCTGGTTGGCTTCGGTATTAAAAAGTGAGGAAAATACCCATTCTTCAGTTCATTCAGTCCAGTTTCTTTGGAAATGCTTTCAGTGGGTAGGTATGAAATTCAAACTGTTTTCGAAACACAATCGTTCCAGGGTCGCATGTAAAATCTGGTGTCCATTCCGAATCTTGGTGGGGAGTTTCACCAGATGTGTGTACAGGCCCTTCATGATCAAGTGCAGAACTTAAGCTTGCACATTATGTGCAATCACATAAATGAGCTCCTCCTTCTCGGGCGACTGGACGTTGGTGTTCTTCTTCGTTGTCTTCTTCGTCTCCTTCTTCTCCTCCAACAGGGTAGGCACGTCCACCTCCATGGCATCCTCTCCCTTCCCCTCCTCCTCCTCCTGGGGTGATGGATGTTGCTAACGTTTTGTCATAGGATGGCTTGAGAGGGTTCCATCCTGTTTTTTTTCCTAGGCGTGACGTTGTCCCCTTGCAAGCACCACCCTCCTCCTCCTCTTGGTTCTTCTTCTTCTTCTTCTTGGGTTTTCGGCCAAGGCTGTCAACCAGACAGACACATCGCGTAGCATGGTGGGGCCTCGAAACACTATCTCGCGACTGGGACCGTAACCTTCTTGTCTCCATGGACAGTGTTTGCACAACTCTTTTGTCGCTCATGTGCTCCCCCATGTCTTGCCTACATTCAATATCATAGAAGACGTATTTGACATTGTCTCGTCGGATTTGGTTTTTGGATTACTCCTTTTCCCCCTCCTCCTCTTCATCTTGGGCTTCACCGAGGGGAGTCATGTAGCAGCGATGGTCTGGGGTCATGGGTTCTCAACACACTTAGCAGGGATGTCTTGCATCTGAGCACTCGTGATGAGCCATGGGGGTCTCCAAGACGTGGACAAGCTGTACACAGGTCGGGCACGTGACGTGCCGCCATCTTGGAGGCGCACGCCTCCCGGAAACAGACGTACCGCCACCTCAGGTGCGCACGCCACCGGAACCGGAAGTGCCTCCACCTTGGAGTCGTGCACGACACCGGAACCGGAGGGGTCGCCATCTTGGATACGCACGCATGACCCACAATGCCCTGCGCAGGTCACGTGACCTTTTGACGTCATCAGAGGTCACTTGAGCAAACTGAAACCGAAAGTGAGGTCATCACGGAAACTGATCAATCAGAAGCCAGGAGCGGTCCTAATGACATGCACCCAACCATTGATGTTTCTGTTCTGGTGACTTTTGTAATCTGGCTGGTTGGTTAATGTTTAACGCCGCACCTCAGCTATAAAACGACGGCCTGTAAATAATCGAGTCTAGACCAGACAATCCATGGACTAATATGATGAGCATCGACCTATGCAATTGGGATCGATGACATGTATCAACCAAGTCAGCGAATCTGACCATCTGATCCCGTGAGTCGCCTTTTACAGCAAGCATGGGTTGCTGAAGATCTATTCTACCCCGGCTCTTCACAGGTCTTGCAATCAGGAATTTATTAATGTTTTACAACTTGCAATTCCACGTCAGCAAGTGTGACGCACTTCATTCAGGTGGGGTAAATCATACTATGTTTATTTTTTCTTCGTGTACACATTGTAGCTGAACAGTTCCAAGTCAGACAAACTTGTGTTCAAACAAGGACAGGCCAGGGTCCGCCGCCTGAGGAGAATAACTTATAAACCCAGTTTCATGAAGCTATGTATTCACATCTTTTATTATATATCAATTCAGGAATTGTGACATTTGCAGTTTTACAGCATAATTCTGAGCCATTATTTTAGAGAATAAATTATGCTAGGTTACATTTTCATCAACCATTGTGAACAAAAGTGTTCCGTTATATAAACACATACATACATTCCTAAAATTGTGGGATACCTATATATTAATTAAATGTTTACATTGCTTGAAGAAGCTTAAAGATTTCCGTCTTTCCATGACATCTAGCCACATCAGTTGGAGTCTGCCCATGCTTGTTTCTGACATTAAGGTCTTCCATGACGTGTGACAGGATATACTTCACGGTCTCTACATCTCCTCCTTTACAGGCGGCGTGAAGGATGTTGTTACCGCGTTTATCAACAAGTGACACATTTGCTCCTTTACTAACAACTAATTTCAACACATCCCTTTGTCCTTTCATTGCTGCAACCATCACAGGTGTCTGCCCCAGGGTATCTCTACTGTTGATGTCCACTTTGTCCTGAGAAAGGATATACTTCGCGATCCTCACAAATCCTCTGTATTTTAATGATCGGCACACATACCTGTCAGTAACGCCACATTGCCACTAGTACATGGAAATGATTCTACTGATCGGTACACACGCTAACAGTACATTGAACTGATTCTACTGATCAACACACAAATATGTGGGTGGCACCAACACACAAACAGTAAATGGAACTGATTCTACTGATCGGTACACACACTAACAGTACATTGAAATGATTCTACTGATCGACACACACGCTAACAGTACATTGAACTGATTCTACTGATCGGCACGCACACTAACAGTACATGGAACTGATTCTACTGATCGACACACAACAGTACATGGAGAGGAAATGTTTACATTGCTTGAAGAAGTTTTAAGATTTCCGTCTTTTTATGCCATTTAGCCAAAACAGCTGGAGTCTGCCCAAGCATGTTTTTGACATTAAGGTCTTCCATGACGTGTGAAAGGATATACTTCACGGTCTCCACATCTCCTCCTTCACAGGCGGCGTGAAGGATGTTGTTACCGCGGCTATCAACAAGTGACACATCTGCTCCTTTACTAACAACTAATTTCAACACATCCCTTTGTCCATTCTTTGCTGCAACCATCACAGGTGTCTGCCTAAGCCAATCTCTACTGTTGATGTCCACTTTGTCCTGAGAGAGGATATACTTCGCGATCCTCACAAATCCCCTGTAACAGGCCCAGTGAAGGATCGTAAACTCCAAAAACACATTACCATGATCAACAATAAAACAATGTTTTTTCTGGACTGCATATAATTTGCGATTCCACCCCCTTCTGAAACCGCTTGAAATGTCCGCCCCATCCTCAGACAAGAAGCGTCGAACTGAGGCCAGATCACCCAAGATAGTGGCAATATGGAGGTTGACGTTCTTGTGTTCTGATTTACTGTACACTGGAGACTCTGACCCTGTAACACAACGATTCACTCTGTTAACAAACCAAAGTGCACCATTTTCATACCCTTATGTTATTTAGACCTGTTAGACCTTGGTCATGGTTAGCCCATTCGCGCAGGAATCAGTTTCAGCTCCGAAATGATCAGCCGCCTTTTTTGAAAACTCGGGGCACAGTTGCTTGTCCTTTCTCACAAACAGTTTATTGGCCGTAGCTAATTCACAGCCTTTTACTTTTCCAGTCATAACGGACAAGTACTCATGAAAAGCGATATGTATGATACTTGTCCCCTACAGGTGAATGGATATTCTCAGATAAAGTAGCAGAATCATGTTGAAACTGTCATATGTGCCAATTACTCGAACATTACTGCATACATCATTATGGAACTTAATCTTTAGCATATCTGGTTTGCGGCATAATATATAATACGTTTGGCATCTTTATTACGATTGCAGATCAAGCTATGTTCATCAACCTTTGACTGTGTATCCCATATTTGCAATTGTTATTGCATGTTTGACATCTGCTGTGAACTACAAGGTCTGGGCAGCTGAAATATTGTATTGATAATCCAAGCTATGGTGTCTCCAAATAACATGTGCGGAATAATACCTGTCTTGGCATATATGATATTTTTTCTATTAAGCTACGAACTTTTCACCTTCATGCAGCCCCGTTTTTCTTTACTGCGATTGTGACATCTTCTCGTAAAATATAAAGCTCATGAAGCTGGCAATACATTCATATTATATTATATCTGGTCAACAAAGGACAGTAAAACTAACTAGCAAAATAATACATACCAGCACTTACACGTGCGTCATAATTAAACAGCATCACATCTTGATATGGTTTCATGAAGCTAGAACTTTGTTTGAATGATAAGCAAAATGAGGACACTGTCAAAATACAGTGGCATATGTTGATATGTGTGAACTCAGGTCTCACCTCCATAATCGCCATTGCCAGAGTCATCAGAATCGGAACTCACATCTTTGGCTAAAGAAGAAGAATTATCATATTGAAATATATTGATAACATATTGATGGACTACTGAAGACATCGCAACACTCAGGTTTGAAGTTCGTTGAGTTTACGTTAAGCTACTGCAGTTAGGGAAGGATTACTCACAAAGAAGTAGTGGCGGGAATATATTCCGGTAGTGGGGTTATGTTCAAGTTAAAGAGAGGGAATAGACCGATCCAGTCGGTCAATCAAAATTGGCGCATGCGTCAGTTTGAGCCAATCAGAAGGCCGGGCGGGCTTTGTGGATTTGTCAGACTTACTTCCGGGGTCAAACCATACCCAAGCAGCGACGTGGCAACGGTTTGTTCTATTTTCACTCGCGATATTCATTAATTATCGCTAGGATAATCAGTTAAATGTCGCCACCATCTTCCACGGGACCGACGTCTGCTAGAAGGTGAGAATTTGCACGAATTTTCGCCCTTTTTCACATATGCATGCTCAATAAGGGTAAATGACAACACGTAGTAAGTTACGATTTTACGCATGTTATAAACAAGCATAATGCTTGTACATTTTGGCAACATCGGTCATTGAGTTAGCATGTCATATTGCTGAAATGTGACACGCGAGACTGCCGTGACACACTGTAAACAAATATGACAGTGATCTGATTTCGGTAGGTGCAGACTGAAATCTACTATTATTTAAAATTGAAGTACAATCTAGGGGAAATTGTACTCCTCTCTCTTAGATATGATTTATTTTGTTACAGATTTTTAGATATGATTTAGTTTCAAAATCACAATAAGTCAATCTATTAATATTGCAAATTACTCGAGCATAATTTTGCAAATTACTCTAACAGTAGACATAGAAATATAATCATTGTCAATGGTTTTCGTTCCACAAAATCTGTCAATTTAATTCATATAAGTTCCCATTAAATTATGCCTTGACTATTTCAGCATTTCTATGAAGAGACCGGACCCATGCAGTAATGAATTACCTGATCCTATTCTTGTGAAATGGAACCATCCCTTCAAGGTTAGAAAGAAGAGGATTATTTCGTGAGAAGGAAGTGAATTACTGAAATATTTGGACAGATTGAAATAAAAAATAAACTAATCAGGTTATTAATAATTATTCCAACCAGTTATTTAATTGATGCCGTATAAAGTAAGATTAATATGATTTAATTGCACTAACAAACATTAAATGTTTGATGGTACTGTTGCAGAGGCTTATGCAGGGTAATGAGAGACACAAAAGCATGCCGTTTTTACAACCGGATTTATTCCAATGATGGTCCACGTGCAATCAGTGGTTATGATGACGATGAAGATGAAACCCTAAAACACAATATTTACAAAATGTAGTCAAACATCATAACCAAAAGATCATTAAAAGAATACTGCCATTATATATCTATTACATGTGTTTGATATACCAATCAATAATATATAATGTGAACGCTTACTTTACATTTAGTACGGTAAAGCATGTTATGGCGGATATCTCCTCAGTGAGGATGATATCACTGAATACACTACAAAGCAATTAAATAATACTATATTAAGCAATATAACATAACAATAATATAGACAATTATGCCATGACATGTTGACATAAATATATGTATAACTAAGGGAAGTAACCCTCACCTCGTCTAAGGGACGGAGGCCAAACCACCAGATGTCATCAAAACTGGTCATGCAGTATCTTACGTGACCTGATAAAGGACATATGACTACATGAATCTTACTGGTATGGTAAACATCATACACATTGTATACATGGCATGTGATACTCATCTAGCAGTATAAAAATCAACATTTTTAGGCATTTCATATGTAGGATAAAATCAGCAAGTATAATGTTTTGGTATTTTACACTTTCATGATAAAATAGTACCAATACATGCTTAAATCTAGTACACTCATTATGCATATACCTCAATGGTAACATCTTGCAATATTTAAATATATATTGCACTAACATGAATATACTGATAATTCATGTTTATAACATATACATGATATACTGTTCTTATGGAACATAAATGACTTAATATGAGTGTACTAAAATACATTATATATACTAGAAACATAAGTACAATGATAATAAATATATTTAACTCACCCCAAACGGAACTGTCCTTTCCCAGTGAGAGTTGTGGCTAGAAATGGTGCACATAGTAAAGGTATGAAGTACATGACCAAGGTGGTCATGTGACGCGGGAAATACAAAGCCAGGCCAAGCTGACCAGCAGAGAACAATAGGCTAGGCTGAGACCGCAGTAGCCTTCTCTTCCAAAACCTCGTCAAGCCAGATATAAACAACAAACACACAATGTGGCTTCCCCTGTGGCACACGCCGAGGCATTTACTCTGCATGAAATTTCCTTTTACAAACACCAGTGCCGTCACTAGCCTTGATCCATATGATCTCAGAACTACGCCAGTCACCGACACTGTAACATCTTACTGTAAGATACATGCATGTACCAGGTACCATCCATGCTTTGCGGTTCAGAACCATACTCGTCACTGTGACGACATTTGTCTTGCAGCAAGACTGCCAACACCTGACAACAGAAAATGTTCATAACCATAACACACAGGACAAACATAAAATAAACAGACCGCACTGTAACGGCGACACCACAGGAGAGATTGAACTACCCGGGCTTTACAATTCCTATATATACCCCTCACGGTTGCGCCCTCTACCGGGAATAACCTCCCTTTATATCTGGCTTTACCTTCAAGAGAAATCAATTTCAGTCTAATTCACTCTGTTCAACCGAATGAAATTTCATTTCTCTTCCAAAACCTCGTCAAGCCAGATATAAACAACAAACACACAATGTGGCTTCCCCTGTGGCACACGCCGAGGCATTTACTCTGCATGAGAAACAAAGAAAGGGAATACAGGAAAACAACCTATATTACAAACCCAATGATATGGACACACTTAATCTGGCTTTAACACTGTCTTTGATAGTCTCAAAGTTACACGAAATATTTCACGGAGTCTTGTATAAGTCAGTGGCTTGTTATCTTTCCTCAGCACATATTTACCATTAACAGGACTTAGTGCTCTAAACACATATTCCTGAGAATCCTCGGCAATCTCTGCCATCGTTAAATAACGTTGTAAGTGCATAACAGGACATAGCAGTGAATCGGATACACCTATGACTACCCATGCACCATCTCGGTACACGTCCGTCTTGGACTGTTCAATAAATATAGACATATAATGTTAAAAAAACATGATATCTGAACGTGCAATGTGCAATAATTCAACTGATCGAAGAAAACCTGCAAAAGCAACTAAAATCATTGCAGCAACTCTGCTGTCTTTTAAACATTTTTTCACATTCTAAAGACGATACCATACAACTAAGTTGCGATATTGTTATCGGTTCCTTTTTGTGTACTGGTTTAGCCAATCTCCGCTTACCAGCCTCCAATACATTTCGTACCAGTGTATTATCTGTGGGACTGCATAACCCAAAAAGAACATGAGCATATCGAATGCTGTAAAAAGCTGTATTGACAGGAGAAATACTTTCACAACTTTGTATTAAAGATAACAAATAAAGTGCGCATTGCATAGGAGCAATTGGCAATAAAGTCGGCAAACCGTGAGAATCTGCCCAATCAGAAAATCTCTTGAATCCCAAGTTGTATGATCTCACTGTAGAGGCAGATCTAGCCTCATTTAATAATAAGCTCAAACCTTGTACGTTCGGTTTTAAACTTTCTGGGAGGGTAGATATTACATCATGATATACACTGTCTAACACATCTGAAACAGAAGAAAGCATTTCAATAACCGAAATCGATTTTCAACGCTAACATTGAAAATTTTAAATCTGTTTCACCAAATAAACCTCCCCCAATACGACTTGGAACATAAGCTTCTTTGCAAGACGGCAAATAAACAAAGTCTCTTACTTCTTCGAAAAATGTACCTTGTTTACATAGCAAAGGCCAGAAACTTGCCGAGTACCACTGAGGTACAACCAACGTACCCTTTGCTCTGTATTTGCGCATATGGCACAACACACGCGAGACCAGATACACTGGTGGTACTATCCAGTTCACCTCATTACTCCAATCTGAAGTAAAAGTATCCACATTCTCAGAATTAGGGTTCCAGTACCTAGAATCGAAACGGTTTATCTTCTTGTTGTAGTAAGAAGCAAAACGATCTATTGAATGTGGTCCCCATGTTTCATCGAGTACATGAAAAACATAGTCTGCAACTGCCCAGTCATCTCTATCAGTGAGCTTGCTCAGAAAATCGGCTTGATCATTTTGTTCTCGGGGAACCCAGTCTACTTCCAAACGTATACAGGATCTCAAACACAACTGCCAGATAATCAATGCAAGATTTTGTAAATGTGTCTTCATGCTACCCTTTTTAATAATAGCACATACATTGGTATTATCCGTAAACCACTTGACTGCGTGAGAACCAAGAAAAGACAGAAAACTTGTCAGTACCATAGATACAGCCTTCAACTCCCGCCATGTTGAACTTTGATTCATTTCGCTTTCGGACCACTGACCATGTGCAAACCTTCCACCAAACTGAACACAATAGCCACCGTAACCTACACCACTTGCATCGCTATAAACAACCCTGGTAGGGGAACTGTCTGAACACAACGATCGTGACTTGAAATGTTGAATATTGTCCCGCCAGAACACTAACTGATCCTTACTTTGACCTGATAAAACAATCCAGTCATTCCATGAGTTAGCCGACAGACAATCTATACTGAGTGACCTCGTCATAAGTTGACTAAGTGAACAAACAACTGGTGACATAGCAATAATTTGACCAACTAGTGAAGTTACATCACGAACATACACATACCTAGTGTTAGGGACTAAGAGATCTGATGCAAATGAAAAGCTTCTCCAACTTCCTTTCCGGTATAGTTTAAGTAAAATGTAAAGTGTTCACGTGAAATCCTAGCCATTCCAACCTTTGTGAAGGCGTCCATAAAGACTTTTCAACTTTAGGCACAAATCCAGAACTGATGAGGTCATCCTTAACCCTATCTGATACAACAGCACAAGTTGACATAGAATTTTCAACAATAATTCCATCATCAAGATAACCGAGGTAACGCCACCATTTTACCAATTGTCGAGTTACCTTTGTAAAGACATAGGGCGCAGATGACAAACCAAATGGTAAAACCACAAACTTGTAATACCTCCTGCCCCATGGCCAAATCCATGAAAAGCCGAGAAAAGTTGTATGAGGAGTATGCATTCAATATGATGGTACGCGGAATGTATATCGTATTTAACTAACCAATCACCAGCTTTGATATATATAAGAGCGGTTTTCCAGTCTTCGTATTTGACTGAAAGCTTAAACACATGCTTGTTCACCACAGACAAATCAAGAATTAATATTTTCTTTCCAGAAGAAGCAATAGACACAGACAACGGATTAACAACACGCGGCCTCTCCTCACATTCCTCCACTAAATTTTTCCGCACAAGATCTGTAACAGCTTCACAAACAAAATCAGAATGCCGCAACGCCGACATATTGTTTTTGAATTCCATAGGTGTCGGAGTAGAATAAAATGGTATCTTGTATCCACTTACAATTACATCAATCACAAATTGAGTAGAACCAATGTCACGCCAAAACTGTATGCAGCGTCTTAGACGACCCCTCACTAAGATTTCAGCATTTCCACGCTCATATTCATAATAATCGTTTGTAAGTTCAACTTTACCTTGTTTACTCTGAGACTGTGGTCTTGCTTCCCGGTCGACTTGGCGTGACTGTGTTAGAGTTGACATACGGACAGTCTCGTCTCCAGTGGCTGAGTTCTCCGCACGCAAAACACGTGCCGTTTCTAAGTCTCGGGCGAAATGAACGACCTTGAGATGGTCCCACTGGATAAGCCCCGCCCCCAACTGTAGCCTGCGTGACAGTCGCTGTCGGTCTAGAAAACTTAAATGGGGCATATCTTGACGATTTTGATTTCTTTTTGTCAATTTTCTTGATAGCTCTGGATTCCGCTCTGGAAATACGCCGATCATCGCCAGAATCATCAGCAAGATCATTACAGTCATATTGGCGAACAGTCTCCCAACCTCCATCTAATGAGTCGGCAAGCTTAATCAGCTTATTCCTACGCTCAATGCGCGAAACCTCCGCGCAAAGAAGATCTTGCAAATAGTCCAATTTTGAGTAAGAAATAGCAAATTTCATTTGTTTCAGATTTTCAAGGGTCTCTGAATTGAAATTATACTGAAGGCGGTGCCCTTCCCGTTTCCATACGAAATCTTTTTCAGTTTTGAGTTTCTGAATAACAGCCGCTGTTCGAGCCACGTTATCTTGTAAATAACCAAGTTTGTCTTCAACAGACCTGTCAACCTCTTCTCGACATGTAGATAACTGCTGTAGAATATTATCAAGTTTCTTGTTAATATCTTCAGATAGCTCCATAACAAAAAACATCTTTTTAAATAATATATTTTTGAAAAAGATAGTGTTGAAAGTGATTACCTGTATCATAACGCATGATAATTATTTCACGATTGTCAATATTTGATAATTGAGCAAGAACTAGTGTTAATTTAGGATGTTGGTTATTTACATATTGTTCAAGGTTTGGTAATGATTATGTTGAGAATGAGCTATATATATATATTTACTTCACAGTGCCTAGCTGGCTTCAGAACATTTTCAAGTGGGGTTTTTATATTTTGATATCACTTTACCAAATTTTAAAACAACTTTAGGACATTATGGATGACAATCAGTCAGTATCCTAGAAAAGGAACTGGCCTGAATCCCTGTTTCTGTGTGTTTTCATTATTTAAGGAAAGGTCATGTTCACACCAGTATTTGTGAAGCAAACTTCGGATGTATGTTTAAGTATCTAATCATCTCCAGGTGTCCGGCAACCTGATATTTGCATTAAAATGTATGTTATTTCATGCATAAGTAATACTTGTTGCTTCACATGTGATTTTTAAAACGTGATACATTATTAAGAGTTATGTCCTATAGGCATGTGGCGTCTGGAGCAATAAAGGAATTATTTCTTAAGTAACAGTCATGATGTCAACAGGTAATTTTGTTAATGAAAACTTTGAACTTATGACATATTTAAGTCTGTTGTCGGCATTTAGAAGTGTTACACATAAGGAAGAGAATGTAAGGATGGTGGTATTCCTCATAATTAAGAAATTGACAACCATAAATTCTCTTCCTTGTGAGATTTGTGTTGTACTTAAGTTACATGTTTAGTTGTTAACAGTAATAATTCTTGGATTCATGACAAGTCTTTCAAATAAAAGATCATAAATGAATTTTAATTTATGTTGTAAATTTGTAAATGCAAGTCAATTGACGTACTGCAGACCCTGTCTTCAGATACTTTTTCCGTCGCAGGTTTCCCTTTTCTGGAACACGGATCCCACTGATTTGATATAACCATGGCAGTTATAGGTGCTAATTTTATCTTGGATCTTCTCAATGTTTTTAACTGTTCTCACATCGCTGTGCCTAAATACTGGCTGTTTATTTAGTCCAAAATTCTTGAAGTGTGATCAGGGATTTTATCTAAATTTAGATTTCTAAACTAAGTGCGCTCGTCAAACAGATTTTGGGAAAAAATAGTAACATAATTTCCTTACAACTTCGTTGTGCTTGTGTTTACGGTTTCCAGTACTTTCCATACACTTAAATTACGATGGAGAATTAAAACAAAATTTAGTTACTCCGCCCTTTGATGAATAATATATTATTGACAATACGCTTCTCACTTTCAGCCATGGTGACTTCCTCATTGACTGATACACCCTTACATGTACATCGGACTGATGACACATTCTCACTCCGATATGCAATGTGACAACTAAAATAGAACCCCAAACAGATCATGTCTACCGGTGCATCTCCGAACAAGACTTCAATAATAAGCGTAGAAATATTAGGTATTGCACTCAGGTTAACTTTAATATCTTCGAATTCAGTAACCAAATTTAAACTAATGTTTTTTAAGGACGGACGACTATATAACATATGACCTGGGTTTTCTGGCAGGGGAGTAACCAACACACTTTTTCGTTTTGACGGGATATAAGCCGCGAGTACAATGCCACTATT